>NC_059173.1:12678090-12981120 GCF_019923935.1 Bubalus bubalis | reverse complement strand
ACAAATATCGTATATTAATGCATATATATGGAATCTAGAAAAATGGTACCTATGAATCTATTTGCACGGCAGGAGTAGAGATGCAGATGTAGAGCATGGACTTATGGACACAGTCAGGGAAGGAGAGGGGGAGACGAACTGAGAGACACACATACACGACCATGTGTGAAATAGATGGCTAGTGGGAAGTTGCCACATAACACAGGGAGCCCAGCCTGGCACCCTGTGATGTCTTAGAGTGGTGGCATGGTGGGGAAATAGGTTGGAGGGAAGCTCAAGAAGGAGGGGATGTACATATACATATAGCTGATTCACACTGTTGTACAGCAGAAACTAATACAACATTGTGAAGCAGTTATACTACAATTAGAAATAAATTTAAAATAAAAACTAAAAGAATGTCAAATAAAATAGTAAATACAGAATCTTTGTCATACTGTTTATCCTGTGAATGTAGTCTGTGTCTGTTTGTAGATAGATAGATAAGGATGTATATACATATATTTGCATATATCTATATATATGACATTTTTGGGGTGTCCCAGGTGGCGCTAGTGGTAAAGAAGCCACCTGCCAATGCAGGAGACATAAGAGACACGAGTTCAATCCCTGAGTCGGAAAGATCCCTTGGAGGAGGGCATGGCAACCCACTCCAGTATTCTTGCCTGGAGAATCCCATGGACAGAGGAGCCTGGAGGGCTACAGTCCACGGGGTCACAGAGTCAGACACGACTGAAGCAACTTGGCACACAGCATGCACGCATGACATTGTCTCTTCTCTTAGATATACAATCAATTTCTTAAGTATATTAAATCTGTTATGTGGAAACATGTTGAATAGATTAGTTCATTAAATAGATTAAACAAAAGGAAGGATGCAGATGAAGTCCAAGTTCATTTCCTCGGCTTCTCTAGTTTTTGACGTGGCTACAGAACTAGCCGTTGGGCATAAAATAGTTGTATTTACTGAGCCTCAGTGCTTCTCACCTCCCTCCCTGCCTGCCTGCCTGCCTGCTGTCCTTTCCACCTATGCTTCTTCCTTGGCAATCAGAGGCCTCTTTCCCAGCTTGAACCCTGGGAGTTTTCCAGAATCTTTTTACTTAGACATATATTGACCTAGGCCTTACTTCCCTGAGTAAATTATGCCACAGGCAGCAATCTTCAGGTCATAAATTAGCCCACAACCGCATGCAACTGTCTGCTAATGATGTGGATGGCGAAACGACGTCTTCATGGAACTGGCCGGACAAGAGTCCTCTAAATTTTGTTGGCTGACAGCTCCCTCTCTCCCCCTCACCTGGCTGGCTTTTCAGTGCCTCTCTGTCTGGTTTCATCTTTATCGTCCCTCATGCGTTCATGCCAAAGATAAAAGGACTCCATCAAGGAAACCAGGGAAAGAAGGGTTGACATCAGCACCCAACTCATAAGAGGTGTTCGGTACATATTTGTTGAGTGAATGGATGCACGTAAAGAGCGGGACATGATGTTGACTTTGATGGTTGTTGGTGTTCTCATTATCCTGGCAGTTCCTTAAGGTCAAGCCAGAGTCTTAGCCTTAAGGACAGCCTGGCCTTAAAGAAACTATCCTGGTTTCTCCAGGGTCTGTGATAGGGCTTGTCATTCAAAACACCATCAATCCACTGGGGAATGGATGGATGCTAGGGGCATTCTGGGAATCAAAGTGTCTTCCTTCTATGGATCACTTTTTCTTTCTTCATCAGTGTCTTCTCTTTGTAACCTTCTCTTGAGCTGTTTAGGTGTGCTGAATTGGGGTCAGATACATGTATTGGCTCAATGAATATTCGAGTCCTTGTCTCTCTCTCAACTTTGAAATTTAAAGGAATTCCTTTATATCTGTGTTATCCTCTTATTCCAAGAAATCAAGGGAAAGAATCCTTGAATATGGGTTCCACTTGATGAATTTTGTGAATATTAATTATTGTTGTTGTTCAGTCGGTAAGTCACGTCTGATTCTCTGTGACCCCATGGACTGTGGGATGCCTGGCTCCCTTGTCCTTCACTATCTCCTGGAGTTTGCTCAGATTCATGTCCATTGAGTTGGTGATGCTATCTAACCATCTCTTTCTCTGCTGCCCCCTTCTCCACCATACTCCTGCAATCCTCACAACTATACAAGATGTGGGCCAGAAGTTACTGACAGAGAAACCGAGGGTCAAAGTGATTAGATAATTTTAGACTGAAGTGGGAAGAACTGGTCACAATGTGGATTTCAACTCAGATTTGCCTAACTCCAGGATAGACTGCTCAGCCACTACCCTGTTCAGAGTGGCAGTGGTGTTTTGTTTTGTTTTGTTAAGTCCTTAACTAGGGATTTCCCTGGTGATCCGTGTGGGACTTCACCTTCCGGTGCAGTGGGTACAGGTTCAATCCCTGGTCAGGGAGCTAAGCCCCCACGTGCCTCAGGGCCATAAACCAAAACATTACAAAAAAGAAGCAATGTTGTAACAAGCTGAATAAAGACTTTGAAAATGGTCCAGGTAAAAAAAAAAAATCTTAAAAATAAATAAATAAATAATAAAAGTTCTTAACTTGACTCCATAGACCTGCTCTGCCCCCAACCCCATCAAGGAAACCAGCAATTGATTGTGTCAGGGAGCTTGTGAGCCCTTTGAAATAACATTCACACACTTCCCTGTTTGCCTACAGGTTTTTCTGAAAGAGATGTCATAGCTCTCAATAGATTATCACGGGGATGCATGATACCCAAATTACAAACCATTGGCTAGAGCAGAAGCAAAATGGGAATGTGAGCATTAAGAAGCATCGAGCAACATCCGAACTCTCCCACTGGTGAAACCAGTCCACACTCTACCACTGGATACATACTTCTCTTCGTTTTTGAGATCTGGTCCTTAACTCCTGTTTTGGCTAAAGAAAACTCCAAAACTGAATAAGCACAGGAGCCACTGGAAGCTGTAAATATTAGAGGAAACAAAAAGCAAAGTCAGTGGGGCCCAGCATTCCTCAGGCCTGGAAGAGCAGGAGTCACCCAACTTGCCCCAGGATCAAAGGAACGAGGCAAACCCTTCATCACCCGGCTTCCACATCAGCACTGTTTAGGGCAGGAAGATGTCAAGGGGGAAGGTTTTCTTTGAAGTGTCAAGATAAGAACCATCTCCACCTCCCTCGAGTGTGAAAGTGATTCCTCCAGGAGCCAGGGGAGGGTGTGAGGCATTTGGCTGTCTGTACAAGAGCTGGGAGGAACTTATCAGTGAAGGCAGACACCTTCGTGGCTCCAGGCTGTGTCTGGACCCAGCCAAAGATCTCCTGTGAGCATCAGTCCTTAAAAATATATGAAACACTGAGCCACACTGCCGGGTTTCCAATGGTGTCCCATTTAGGGTTGTGTCTACACTGGCTTTAGCGTTAACAACGGTTGAGTGGCTAGACTCTTATACTCACGTAGACTAGTTAGACCTTGTCCCTTCTGCTGGGCGAGCATGAGCAAGTTACTCACCCTCTCTGAACCTCAATTTCAGTGGGATTTACAATAATAACCCCTATATCTAGGGTTAATTTGGGAATGAAGTGAGACTATGCAAACTAACCATTTCCTTTCCTTAATATCCGGTACATAAGCACATTTTTAAAATGTTAGCTGATATTTTTCTTTACTGTCTGGCCCAATGCGTCTGGTCCAGGTGGTCTTTAGAGTCAAAATATCTGAGGATGTGGTATTCTTCTGAGCTGAAGAATGAGATCTCACTTGTCTTCTTTTCCAACATGATCAGCATGATGTCATAGCCAAGAGCACACTGCCAGCATTTAAATCCTAGCTTTAGCATTTCATAACTTTGTGAACATTGGGAAGTTACTGAGCTTCCCTGTGCCTGGGCATTTTATAGATGTTGATTATTAGAACTTAATGAGTTATCATATTAGAAATTAGAACAATGCTAGGAATATAGGAAGTGATCAGTGAGTATCAGTTTCAAGCTGTGCCTCCTCCCTCCACTAGCTTTTATAGACACCAATATCTATTTGTTAAATGAAATTTATTGAAAAACTGAAGTGTTCCCAGCATTGGGTTGTAGGATTTTAAAAGCATTCATTGGCCTGGCACTGTAATTAAGATTACATTTTAATTAAGGAATTAATATATATTCATGCAGTCACTCATTCAATCAGAAAATCCAAGGGCCAACTATAGGCTGGGCACTTATTCTGTCTATAATAGCAAAAACTTTGATATGTCAACCTTTGGCCTTCATGGAGATTCCTTTCTGTGCCTGGAATATCCTGGAACACAAGTGACTGACCTTCTTTTTAAAAGAAACCTCCTAAGGTTTTCAAATCCTTTAGGTCTCAGTTTAAACACCACTTCTTCTTGAAAGCCATCGCCAATTCTGGATGAAGTTAGGTCTCCTATTGTGTGCCCCAAACACCACACTTTGTCTATCACATTTTGAATGGTTGGTTTAATGTTTGGCTCCAGCAGTCTTTAATTCCTTGAGGGTAAGCTCCATACCTGCCTTTCTTTTGCTATATCCCCAACATCTAATGGACTCCCTGGCACATACAAGTACTCAGAAATATTTGTGCAAAGATGAAGAAAAGAGGGAATGTCTAAAAGTGAACTTCTCCTGTTGGAAGGTATTATTTATTATCTTAGGTCATACCAACTGTAAATGATACCTCCACTTTGGAGAGTTTTGTAACAGTGAGTTCTGAAACTTTTAGAGCTTGTAAGATTCTCTGAGACAGCTAGTCCAGTCTCTTTGTTTTTCTGGGGGAAACTGAGCCTGGAGAGATAAAGCCATTCATCAAACTGTACTTAATGGGCAGAATTGGGACAAGAACTCAAGTCTTTTAATGCCCAGAATCCTTTGTAAAAAAAAAAAAAGAGAGAGAGAAGGATTAAATCAAATTCTCTCATTAAACAGTACTATTCACCTAGCATGGAACAATCAAGACTCTCCCGTTGGAGATGAGGACCATTGAGGCACTTAATTGGGCATAGCTTTCTCATTAAAGGCAGGCATTGGGGGATAGTAAGAAAAAAATTAAAACATGGGCTCAAGAAAGCTCAGGCTCACATCCTGTATATTTCAGGATATTCATAATGCCTTCATTTTTAAGTACACAAAATGATATTTCTTACAGAAATGTTGTACATTATATGAAATAATGTGTTGTATAATAATTTGATTGACCTTTGTCCCTGGTTTGGAGACTCTAAATCTTTGGAATTTCCTTAATTATAGGGGTGTCTTTGTTATACATGGGGCCCCTGAATCACACCTGAGTTTGTGCTAAGCGTTGACTCAGGATAGGGACAGGTTGACCAGAAAGACAATTAGAAGGGTGAAACTTTGAACCTGACTTACTTTTAATATTTATTTATTTATTTGATGGTGCTGGGTCTGAGTTGTGACATGGGATCTAGTTCCCTGACCGTGGATCAAACCCTGGCCCCCTGCATTGAAAGCACAGAGTCTTAACCACATTGGACCACCAGGGAAGTGGTTGGTTATGCAGTAATAGGTAAATGGAACAAGTAGCAACAGCAATAAAATGCCACGTACTTAAGAGGCACTATCTCATTGGTTCATGAAAGCAACCCAAGGAGGTATGTATTATTATTGTGTCTATTTTAGCAATGAGGAAACTGAGGATCAGGGAGATGAATTCACATGTACAAGGCCACACAACTGGAATGTAATAGAAGCAGGACTTAAACCTCTTGGATTCCAGAGCCCAGTCTCTTAACCATTAAATTCTCTTGTCCCTTGACTGTGCTGCAAAAAGTATCAAGTTGGCCCCTTTCTGGAATCCACAGAGTTTTTGCCTCAAACAGAGCCTTGGCAGGACTCACCATACCCTGAAGGGGAGTGTTTCTTCAGAACCCTGTGGACAATGTTAAGAAAAATGAGCCAGCAATGATGCAGAACCCTCTGGAAAATCAGGAAGATGCTGTCTACTCAACTTGCATGTGCAAGGTTATCAAAACTTGGTGAGAGCTAAAGCTGCAGGAGAGCTATGAGAAGAAAGCAACCACTGCAAACCTGCCCCTAGAAAGGAGGAGGAAGTCATAGGATTAAACACATCAACCTCTTCCCCACTCCCTCCACCTCTCCAGCTGGAGCCTCCCACTGGCTAAACCCAAATGGAAGCCAGAGGGCAAGGGGCCCACTGAGGCAGCTCATGCAGATTAGTTTCTTGGAGAAGGAATGGCTCAGACCTGGGCAAACAGCATAGCTCTATTCATGTGTTCCCTATTTCCCACACTTGGTACAGGTGGAAATGAGCCATTCCAAAAGTCAGATGAAAATGCATGAGATATATTGTCCTCCTGGGGTTTCTGGAGTAAAACTAAACCCCAAACGCCACTCCATAGGCTTCTGTCACCTTCCCAGAGCTCATTTCCAAAAGGAAATAACACCTGCCCCAAAGCTCCACCTGCCAAGGCCACCTCTCTGAACCTCCAGCTGCCGGGGGCTGACGGTAAGTCACAGAAGCATAGTGATTTCTCAAGGGAAAGATGAGCAAAGTGAATGCAGAATTCCTCCACACACGGGATGAAAACCCCTGTGTGGGAAGGCAGATGAGGAAAGCTGGGAAGGGGGTAGGAGAGAGTAGAATAAAACCTTGCAGCCATAGCCTTTTCCAAGAACAGGAAGCGATCTAAAGAATGTTCTCTTTACTGAACACAGTCCATAGTGAACTAAAGAAGTTCTGGGCTTTCCCTTTGCCTTCATTATATGCTTTTTGATTTCCTGGGCCAGCAGACTGCTATTAATTAGTTGTTGTGTAGGTTAATCCAGCTTTTCATTCATGGACTTATTTTCTCCCGCTAAGAGTTTTAAGTTCGAAATGTCACTAACAACCTAGGTAATTTAGTGTCCAAACCCTCAATGGTCAGGGAATTATAACTAATGAATAATATGTTCAACCAATTTAATTCTAGAAGCAGCTCATTAACATATCAAAAGACTTTCAAATGTGCACCCTCTTTGACCCTAAAATTTCCTGCGTAGCAAATGTGGGGTTTTTTTCTTTTTGGCCCTAAAGAAATAATTATGGATTTGAACAGATATTCAGTTTAAAAACTGCTCACTGAGTTATTGTTTAGTCAGTAGCTCAGATGGTAAAGAGTCTGCCCGCAATTCAGGAGACCCGGGTTCAATCTCTGGGTTGAGAAGATCCCCTGGAGAAGGGAAAGGCTACCACTCCAGTATTCTTGCTTGGAGAATTCCATGGACAGAGGAGCCTGGTGGGCCATAGTCCATGGGGTCACAAAGAGTCAGGCTTGACTGAGTGACTAATACACTTATATATTATTGTTTTATATACATATATATATTTCAGATTATTTTCCATTATAGGTTATTATAAGATATTGAGTTTAATTCCTTGTGCTGTACAGTAAATCTTTGTTGCTTATCTATTTTTGTATAGTAATTTGTATCTGTTAATCCCATACTCCTAGGAATGTCCCTCCCTTCCTCTCCCTTTTGGTAATCACAAATTTGTTTTCTATGTCTACAATTCTGCTTTTGTTTTGTATATAGATTCATTTGTATTATTTTTTAGATTTTACATGTAAGTCATATAATATTTGTCCGAGTATGGGTTTCTTTTACTCAAGCGTAACAATGATATTAGAGCCAGCATTTGGATCCAGGGACCCTGGCTCCAGAGCTTGTCCACTTAGCTAAAGTGTCCCTAAAAATGAGATTCTCTTAATAAATTATGGTCCATCTATAAAATAAAATACTGTTCTGCCATTAAAAAGTATGTATATAGCTATGAAAAGATAATCCAGAAAATGTTACAGATGGTGAGAAAACAATATAAAATGTAAATATGCTATGATACTTTGGTGGGGAAAAAGTGTGGTTGCATATATAGAAAAAAGTATAAAAATGATATTAAAAAATGTTAATATATTATGGCAATGATGACATTTGGGGTGATTTTGTTTTTATTCTCTTTAACTGTATTTTCTGTTTCACATAATAACATGAATTGCTTGATTATTAGAGAGCACAAAATACAATAAAAGTTATATTTTAAAACATACAGTTTGTGCTTCCCCAGATTGCTTGCATGCATGCTAAGTCACTTCAGTTGTGTCTGACTCTGTGACCCCATGGACAGCAACCCACCAGGCTCCTCTGTCCACGAGATTCTCTAGGCAAGAATACTGGAGTAGGTTGCCATTTTCTTCTCCACCTTCCTCAGATTACTAGAGACCATATTGAACCTTGTAGAAAATGCCAAATGAGAGACACAACAGTGTATGGTAAAGTAGAAACACTTCCTATACATACAGGAAAATGACATTTCCCAGATTCCCTTGCAGCTAGACTGCTATCACATGACTGAGTTTTAGCCAATGGAAACTGAGTAGAAGTCATATAAGCTATTTGTACACCTAGCCCATAAAAATATTCCATGTGGTTCCCTAGTCCTTTCTTCTCCTGTTAGGATCTCAGAAGCCATATGTTCCAGAAGGCATACCTAAAAATGGTGGGAAACTGTCCCAATTTGCATTATTATTGAGTGAACAGGGTGGCCAACATCCTGGTTTGCCTGAACTTCAAGGAGTTATGAGTGCAAAGATTTTTAGTTCTGGGAACTGATAGCTTTTGGGAAATCTGGGAGAAGTTGATCACTTAAATGGGCAAGAAATAAGCTTATATTCTGATAAGCCTCAGAGATCTTTTGGTTAACCTGGTATAGCAGCAGATTAACCAAACTGCTATAAATGAAAAATTCTGCACTTAAAAGGTCAAACATCCAGCCTAATGCTTAGCAATCTATGTGCCGTTTTGATTTTTTGATAGTTCCCTTTAACTTTCTGAACAATTGTTTTCTGACCCATATAAAAGAGATGACAATAAAACTACTCTATGGTGTCACTGTGGGAATTTAATAAAATACAGTTCTTAAATTGTGAAAATTCTTTGTAGCTATCAACCACTGTGCAAATGTGAGCTTTATAGTTAATAGGACAGTTCAGTGGACAGTAACAGAGTTCAGAAATTCCAGAATGTGCCAGTCACAATGCTCAGGACACAGTACACAATCCTTCAAAAGACAAAACAGTTTGACCTGAAAAAAGCCTTCAGTCACTCATTTATTTCACAAATATTATTGGCTTCTCCTATGTGCCAAGCATGCTGGATGCTGGGAATGTAATTATGGATCCAAATGTGTTCACTCATCAGACAGATATTTTGGGGGACTCGTACTGCATGTCAGATACTCTACTGGACTGCTATCCAGGCACACCTTGATTTACAGCGTTTTGAAGATACTGCTTTTTTTTTTAATAAATGAAAGGTTTGTAGCAACCCTGTGTTAAGCAAGTCTGTCGGCACCATTTTTCCAACTGCCTTTGCTCACTTCCTGTCTTCATGTCACATTTTGAAAATTCTCACAATTTTCAAGCTTTTTCATTCATATTATGTTTGTCACCGTGATCAGCCATCAGCGACTTTTGGTGTTACTGTTGCAAATAAAGAGTTTTTAATTAAGATATGGAAACCTTTTTTTTTTCAGCCATTATTCTATTGCACACTTAATAGGCTATAGTATAGTGTAAACGTAATTTTTATGTGTACTAGGAAACCAAAAACTTTGTGGGACTCACTTTACTGTAATGTTCTGGAACCAAACCCACAGTATCTCTGAGGTCTGCCTGTATAGTGATTAAACATGAGATCAAGCTTCCCAGGTGGCTCAGCAGTAAAGAATCTGCCTGCCAATGCCGGAGTCTAGGGTTTGATCCCTGAGTCAAGAAGAGCCTCTGGAGGAGGAAATGACAACCCACTCCAGTACTCTTGCCTGGGAAATCCCATGGACAGAGGAGCCTGGCAGGCTACAGTCTATGGGGTCTCACAAGAGTCGGACACGACTTAGAAACTGAACAGCACCAAAGAACAACAGCAAGCATCTTAGCCTCATGAAGCTTTTGTTTTTCCAGGAAAGGCAGCTCTTGAAAAAGTCATTACAGAATCAATTCATTAATACACGTGGGGATGCATGTTCTAAAACAGTCGAGGAGAGAGAATGATCTAGCAGGCTGTTCTGCCAGAATCCCCGGGGAGCCTTAAGACTTGTTCCATCTTGTCAGCGCTTGAACGTAGACAATTGCGCTGAACACATCCTGGCCTTTCACTCCTCAGTCGTCATCCAAAGGCCCTGAAGCTTTTACATTTGGGCCTTTCACACATTCCTTTGTATTAAGATTTTTTTTCTCTTAAAGAAGAAAAGCAAGGAGGCAGGAAACACACACACCCCACACCGTTCTTTTTTCTTCCAATGATTACATAACTGCAAGAAAGCCTTCCAAGACTGGCCGCGTAACTCTACCAAACCTATAAACGTCTTGAAGTTTAGTTGGCAAAGAAGTCTATGCCAACAGTACATAAAACCCTTCGTGGCTGGGTGTTCCAGCCATCTGAATTCATATAAAAATGTCTGGGCCCTTAAAACCTACTTAACAGAAGCTGCTAGCTTAGACATCAGCTCTCCCAAACACTCACAGATTGCAAATCTTCATTGGAAAAGTAGGGTCATCGTGGGGAGGGGAAATGGAGAATTATGTGGAGAGGGATCCAGGGGGCAGGGGTGGGAAAAGAAGAGGTGTAAACTCCAGTCGTGAGGATTGCTTGGGGGAGAGAGGGATTATTTCAAGGAAATTGCACCGGAAAATGTAACCTTGAGTAGGCGGCTGATGGTAAAATCAGTTTTTAGTGTGGGCAATAGGCTAGGACTCGGGAGGTAGAAAAAGTGTAAAAAATGAACTCTGAGTCAGAGACTGCCAGTCCCATGCCAGGCATCTTGGGTGGTAGAACAGGGGCATAAGGTATAAAAATTGGAGGAGACACAGAGAAGAGGTTTGGTGAAAGGAGAGAAGTGTAAGGAAACTATTCTCCGGTTGCTGGAAACCTGTGGACTTCAGCTGCCCCCTGCCCCTCCCTTGCTGTCAACCTCACTACATTCTAAGGATTTGGAAAAACCACCATGGGAACAGGACGAAGGCGTATTCTACCAGAAGCAAAAAATGATGCCACATCATTTGCTTCTTTCCTTAACTTAAGTGGTGTTGATGGGACCATCTAATGGAAGGGAAAGCCATCAATTTGCTCAGAGACCCTCTGGCTTTCTCACAATAGGAACAGAAAGTAGAAGTGAGACTGCCAATCAAAGCTAAAACCAGAGAGAACTTACAAGATTAAAGAAAGGGTGCACTAGAGCCCCATATGGAAGCTGGGCAGCCGCTGTGCATTGACCAAGAGCCTCTGTGTAGTTCCAAGTTTCCAAATCCACTGCACACTGCCCGGACCTACCTGCTGAAAGGCATGAACATCATGAGTTAGTGCTTCTGGCCGCGTTCAGAATGTTGGAGCCTGGACCTTCAGTCCCTCCCTCTGGGGTTTAGGCCAGACTAACAAACTCCTGTCCGACTCTTTGCGACCCCATGGACTGTAACCTACCAGGCTCCTCCCTCCATGGGATTCTCCAGGCAAGAGTACTGGAGTGGGTTGCCATTGCCTTCTCCAGGGGATCTTCCTGACCCAGGGATCGAACCTGGGTCTCCCTCATTCCAGGTAGATGCTTTAACCTCTGAGCCACCAGGGAAGCCCAGCAAACACGAGGGTTTCCAAATTGGGTAGAGGGTAGAAAGGACTGCGAACTAGATCCCAGGGCTGCCCAGAGGGGCTCCTGTCTAATTGGGAGGATAGTAGTGAACACACCAAGATACTAGAAGAAAGGGTTCTTCTCTTCCTTCCAAACTGAATCAGACCTCAGTAAATATTTATGCTCAGTATAGAAGGAAAGGTTAACAAGTTGTTTTTTTTTTTAGATAGCCTTGTCAATAAGATGAAAAATAACTAATAATAACAGCAAGAATAAGTAGTTAACGAGAAAGCACAGAACGATATTTACACTGTTGTTGTTCAGTCATTACATCGTGTCCAGCTCTTTTGCAACCTCATGGACTGTAGGCCAGGAGGCTCCTCTGTCCATGGGATTTCCCAAGCGAGAGTGGGTTGCCATTTCCTTCTCGAGGGGATCTTCCCAACCCAGGGATTGAACCTGCGTCTCCTGCATTGGCAGGTGAATTATTTACCACTGAGTCACCTGGGAAGCCCTGTTTACACCTTACTGCAATTTATGTTTTAAAAAAGAGGAAAGAAGGAATTCTGTGGTGGTCCCGTGGTTACGACTCCGCACTCCCACTGTCAAGGGTTTGGGTTCTATCCAGGAATTAAAATCCTACAAGCCTCATGGTATGGCATAATAATAATAAAATTTGAAAAATAGAAAGGAGGAAGGAGGTGTATTTACATACTTTCTTGTATTTCTAGAAGGATGAATAAGAAGTCAATGTAACTAACTGGGTCAGAGCAGGGGGAACCAGGTGCCTGGGGGAGAGGGTGGTCAGGGATGAAAGACTTTTCACTCTATTTCCCTTTTTACCCTGTGTGTGTGTGTATTTAGCCACAGGAATGATTTTCCCCTTCAAAACTAGTTTTTAAAATAAGTGTTAATATTTACTGAGACTTAAAGATGAAGAGTACAAAGATCACTGCCCATAAATATCTGATAGGCTGGCAGGGAGATGGCAGGTGTGTGGTTAGCTGTGAAGCCTGGCTAAAGCATGGAGTATGGAGATGCTATAGAGTACAATGGTTAGCAGAAGTTGACAGAAGCAGTTCACGTCCAGCTAGGATTCAAAGCCTGGTTCATTCACTTAGCTTGATGTGCGAGCTTAGATTAGTTGCTAAGCCTCTCTGAATCTGTTTTCTTGCTTACAAAATTAGAATTATAATAATAAATAAGAATGGGAAGGAGAAGGAGAATAAAGAGGAGATGGGAGAGAAAATGATGCTGATGATGTTGGAGAAAAGGAAGAGAAGGAGGAGGGGGGAGGAGAGGAAGGGAAAGAGGAGGAGAAGAGGAAAAAGAAGAGAAAGAAGATGGGAAAGGGGAGGGAGAGGAGGAGAAAGAAGGAGAACAAGGAGGAGGAAGAAGAAATTATTTCAGTGGGTTGTTGTGGGTATTAAATGACATAATGTTTGTGAGGTTCCCCGCACAGGTTTTGGCACAAGTCATCAAATCACCTAAGGCAATGATTAATAAGAGTAATAGTAATTATGGTAGAGTTACAAGGAGAGATTCTAAGAGTGATTAATTCTAGTGTAGAGGATTGGGGAAAGCTTCATGAGAATTAGGCCTTTGAGCCAGTTCTTAGCATACAGAAAGATAGGCTGGATTTCAGGATCTGCAAGAAGAGTGTCACACAGAACAGCTCAGGCAAAGACTTGGAGCCTGGTTGGTGCAGCTGAATGCTCTCTGTTGGTGGTGGCCCAGAGGGTGAAGCCTCTGACTCAGGTGAGTGGAGTGGCAAGGGAAGCGAGATTTAAATTGCAAATGCCAGATCATAGGGCATGTTGGCAGTTAGGATAATGTTTTCTTGCCTTTCTGTCTCTCTGTTGTAATACCTGGTCATCTTCTTGTCAAATCAAATCCATCCACACTTTGGAGGAAGGTTTCATGTGAGCAAGACAAACATAAACTCATTCACAATGTAGAAGGCATATATGGTGCTTCTTTTAAAGACAACAATCCTGTGATCTTTCTTGTGTTTGCCTTTATTAATAACACGAGATAATTAAATATCTTAATTGCTTATGCTGCCATTGATCCACTTTTCAGCTACTTCTATGAAACATGTCCTTATGAATCAGTGGTAATATTAATTCATTTGAGTTCTGTTTGGTTTGATTTGGTTTTTGTCATGAGGGTAGAGATATCCTTGTGGCTCGGATTTGCCTTAAGATGCTGGGCTGCAATAAAAATTGAATGTGGACCACATGACATTGGGGCAGCATTTTATTCTGGGTGCTTACTGCTCTAGAAGTAAATTAAGTTACTTCTTAGCTAACTTGTATGTATTATACAAGAAGTACTTATTAAGCAATTTAGGGATGCAATCCTAAAGCCTGAATTTCTTGCTGTCCTTTGACATCCTGAGATTCTATTCTTTTTTTATTAAATGTTACCATTTGCAGTTACTGTGTGTGTGTGTTAAGTCGCTTTAGTCGTGTCCTACTCTGCGACCCTATGGACCGTAGCCCAGCAGGTTCTTCTGTCCATGGGATTCGCAAGGCAAGAACACTGGAATGGGTATCGACCCTGCATCTCTTAAGTTGCCTGCATTGGCACTTGATCACTAGCACCACCTGGGAAGCCCAATCTCTCTTAAGCCATAGTGTGTTGATAACTTTGTGATAACTAATAACTATACAGTAAGAAGTTGAATGAATTTGTACAAGACTCCAAATATCAGGATTAATAACTGATTTCACTGTATAGGTTCATCACAACAGTCTCATTTTCCCAGTGTCTGATTTTATGTTTGATATATAAACCTTTGAATGCCGTAAATTTAATCTATGAAAAATACTGATTTCATCTACTTTCTATATTGATGTAACTTGTAAGATTTGTTTGTTTATTTTTTGAAGGATTTTTTTCCCTCCTAGATAATGACAATCGTGATGATGGTGAATATATATAAATATATACATCACACATAAATATATATGCATATGCGTTCCCAGATAGCTCAAATGGTAAAGAATCTGCCTACAATGCCAGAAGCCTGAGTTCAATCCCTAGGTTGGAAAGATCCCCTGGAGAAGGTCATGGCAACCCACTCCAGTATTCTTGCTTGGAGAATCCCATGGACGGAGGAGCCTGGTGGGCTACAGTCCATGGGGTCGCGAAGAGTTGGATACAACTGAGTGACTAACACTTTCACTTTCCTATATGTATTTATCTATCTTTTTTTTCTACCTATTCTTTCTTTCTTCCTGTCTGTCTATCCATCCATCTATCTCAAAGCAACCCACCAGCATGGGCAGGATAGATTTCCATAAAGGTATAGATCTAAGTCCTTCATTAACACTTCTTTGCAAAGCTGAGACCATTCACAGTCTTCCCAGAGTCTGGAAAGTCTCTGGCTTCGCATGCTCAAGGAGTCTCCCTACATCTTTTTGTCCTGGTCCTATAGTTATGCATTTCCCAATGGCTCAGAAGGTAAAGAATCCACCTGCAATGCAGGTTCCATCCCTGGGTCGGGAAGATCCCCTGGAGGAGGGAATGGCAACCCCCTCCAGTATTCTTGCCTGGGAAATCCCATGGACAGAGGAGCCTGGTTGGCTTCAGTCCGTGGGGTCGCCAAGAGTCAGAGCATGCATGCACCCTACAGTCATGGGACTCTCCCCGGCCCCTGGGGACCTGGCTGTTCTGCCACACAAACATTCGGTGTTTGCCTTTAGCTGGAAGGGGGGACTTTCTTTTGCCAAGTTGAGAACTTGAAGGGATTCATCTGACTTTGTTTCTTTGGTGTTAATTCTTAGCAAAACATAGTTCCTTATTCCTCGGGAGAGTATTGTTAAGTGTGTGTGTGTACACATACATTTAGCATATATTTTACAAAGTCCTTTTGGACATCAAATGACTCCTGCAAAACAATATGTTGATGAGTTAAGTGTAAATGAAACAGAACCATGTGGCTTGAATTTTCTCCAAAATACCCTAGGGTTTAAAATCAGGGGGAAAGGTACTTGAAGGGAAAAAAAAAAATACATTTTGGGTCTTGCTGAACCTAAATCATTTGAAAAATAGTTTAAGATGTTTGCTAAATCCAAAATGCAGCTTTGCTCCCACCATATGGCAATGTCAAAGTGGCTCTTCAGATGAGCTTAAGCCTAATTTTAATTTCTTGCACATGTGGTAAAAACATCTTTGAGGGCTCTCTTAAGCCACTGTTCAAGGGAATACTTGGAGCGTGGGGTTTTTCTGTGCATTCATTTGCATAACAATAGCCTCAGGCCCAGCTTCCGGGCTGTCTTCTGGTTGCACAGGACTTCTGCTCTGTTTTACCTGTTTCTTGGGCCCTGGCATTCCTCTGGAATCATCTTTTCTCACCATGCTAAAGGCTTTGCGGGCTGGCCCCCAATTCCTACCCATTCTTACTGGTTTCCATTGGGAGGTTTGCTTTTGCTTGAGAGTACATATGTGGGCATTTGAAATATTATTCCCAGGTCGTCCCAGAATTTCCTCTGAATCCATTCCCAAGTAATCTCTGTAGGATGCTCCTTATTTGAACAGATTGGGCAAATCCCCAGGAACTGGGGTCATTAGGCATAGCTTCCAGTGATCCAAAATATCTCATGATCCTCTGGGGCGTCTCTGCAGCTGTATAGTGGTGGTGGTTTAGTCGCCAAGTCATGTCTGATTCTTTTGCGACCCCATGGACTGTAGCCTGCCAGGCTCCTCTGTCTATGGGATTTCCCAGGCAAGAATAGTGAAGGGGGTTGCCATTTCCTTCTCCAGGGCATCTTCCTGACCCAGGGATCGAACCTGAGTCTTCTGCATTGGCAGGTGGGTTCTTTACTGCTGTGCCACCTGGGAAGCCCCTTGAGCTGTATAGATCCAACCAAGTAGTCCAGAATGAAGCTGAGAAAGGTCTACAACAGTGGTTTCCAATGATAGTAATGTTACCAATTAAGGAGAGTGCCAGAAATTTGTGGGGGTCTTCTTTAACTGTCTCAGTGATTGCAGGGTACAGTACTGGCGTTTAATGGGCAAGGGTCAGGGATTTGAGATGTTCTGCAATAAACAGAACCCTATAAAAGATTACTCTGTATCTCACAGGACTTTCAAATCCACCACTAGACATTTTCATAGGTGAAAACATGTCAATAATTATCTGAGCCTAAAACCTAACTCTGTTTTATAAATATAATCGCATATCTTTTTTTTTCTCAGTTCCGATGTATCCTGCATTTTTCCGAACTTGCCACTACCATGTAATCCAAGGAAAAACTGAACTTGGCTGCGTTCAGGACAAGATGGAAATGCCATTAATAGGATTTGAGTTGCCTGCACAGCGCAGCACCACACACTCATAGCAATCAGCCACAGTAGTTACTGCATTCACAGCAATTCTACATACAGGATTATTTGTCATTCATTCTCTGTGTCCTATTTCTCATTTATACTGCAGTTATGTATGTGTGTGTATGAATTATGTGTGTATGTAGGTTACGTTATCTCTAAATTATATACATAGTTTTTATAATCTATCATTTTCATTCCAGCCTCGTAAAGGGAGGTTACAGAACGTTCATTACAAAAGGTGCCATTAATTTTGATCTGATAGGAAATCTCCTGGATGAGGGCCCATACTGCCAGATAATGAAGCATGTGGAACCCGGGGTTAATAAGCCCAGGTTCTCATTCGTGGCCAACACTAGCTTACTGTACAATCTTGATCAAGCCTTGCTTACACCCTGAGCCTCAGTTTTCTCATGTCATCACTGGGTCATGAACTTACCTTCCTCAAATACAGTGAGTAAGAAAAGACTATAGGTCTGCCTATCCAACTTAGAAAAAACATTCTTCATTGTTAGTGAAATTATGGCCTCTATCATTTTTTCATAAAACATGCAACAATTTGAGACAATGTTTACTTTTTTTATATGACCTTTTTACTTTTATTTTTTAAAAACTTTTTATTTCATATTGAAGTACAGTCAATTAACCATATTGTGATAGTTTCAGATGGACAGCAAAGGGGCTCAGCCATACATATACAATGTTTTATTTTACCTCTTTGTACAGGGATATCACCATGATGAATGTCTCTGGATTTTGAGAGTACATGTGTAATGATTCGTGACTACTAAGACTCAGCTGCGTAATGATGAAGAAGGGAGAGGTAGAAACTGTGGAAAAATACACCAACTATTTCTTGTCAGAAAAGGTGGACCCACTGCCCAATTCCTGCCAATGTTACTAAATGTAGTGGTTTTCTGTCCCTAGATCTTTGTCTCATCTAAGATTCAACTGTCAAAAGCAAATAATAGTTGATTTTTTTCAAAGGTCTTTAGAAAAAATTTCAAGATTTTGTTTCATGACACGTCTAGGTGACTTCTCTTCCTTTAACATCCAAAAGAATGGTTTCATCGATACTACATCTGTCCCTTCCCTTCTTTGTACGTTTTTTAAAAAAGAGAACTAGTTGGTAACAGTGAAATGTGAAAACAGTGATTTGTAACATGCAGTCACATTGACTAATGGGAACATGGGCATGCCTGTTTTGCATTTAGATTTCTGATATCATCTCGTTATAGTGTCTGGAATATCCTTTTTGGTCAAGGCACTGCCAGAAGTCTTGCTGGGAAATGGTGAGAAATCTTGAAACTGCCAGATGCTTGGTTGTTGGGTGAGCCAAAGTGGCCCTGGGAAGGAAGACGCCAGGGTACGAGGCCAAGTTGGTGTCCCAGCCTGGGTATCAGGAACAAGCCTGCCTCTTTCCCAACAGATGTGTGCCTGGGGCAGGTCTCTTCACTTCTTAGCTGTAAAATGCAACTATGAGCTAACCTATTTCAAAACATCAAAACATCTACCATTGCCTAATTCCTAAAATCCCCCTCCAAGCCCACTGACCCAAAGGAGAATTCCAGATAATGTTGTATAATGATAGGTCCACCACAGGACTAATTGATCACATAGGTATTAGATGTCTATCACTTTGATCCACTCACTATCCATTCTCCTTTCTTTGCATAACAAGACCCAGCAGTTTTTCTCTTAGCATCTCTCTCTCTCTTTTTAAAATATCTATTTATATGGCTGCTTCCGGTCTTCCTTGTGGCATGCAGAATCTTTAGTTGCAGCATGTGGGATCTAATTCCCTGATTAGGGACTGAACCTGGGTCCCCTGCACTGGGAGTGCAGAATCTTAGCCACTGGACAACCAGGATAGTCCCTATCACCCCTCTCCTGTTGTATGGTAAATGTGGGCGGACTACCACCACTGTATTCTCGAGTAGGGGCATGACCTAGTCCCAGCCAATCAAAGCATGTCCTCCTCCTGGCTAGTGATTGGCTCAGGAATGGACATGTGACTCAAATTAGGCCAATGAGAGTCATTCCTGGGAAGAGTGCTGGAAGAATGAGCAAAGCCTCTTTCTCGGTCCAGCCTGAATTGATAAACTGAAAAGATACAAACCTGGAGCTTATATCCAGCCATCTGTCTCACAGTGAAGACAGTCTGTTTCAGAATGAAGCCAGCTAGCAGGAAATAGAGCTGAGGGGGAGACAAATAGAGTCAGCCAACATGGCTTATGCCTATGGATGCAATCATGGCTGGAACTAATAGACTTAGCTTATATGAGAAAATGTTTCTTAAAAATTTTTCACATGACCCTGAATATGATTTTTTTTTTTTTTGGCAACCAAAGGAGCCCTGAATAGAGTGGCCAGGATATGAGCACAGAAGACTATGGATTTCCTCAGCTTCACCTTTAGTAAGGAAAAGATTTCAGGCTGTAGGGGACCTTGATTCTTGCCTCAGTTTTGCAGTACTGATGATGTGGCTGAGAAAATAGTTTACCCACTCTGTGCTTCAGGTACTTTTTCAATCAACTAGTAAAACTTAGATAAGGTGGTGAAAGGCTCAGAGATGATACCATGATCATTTGGTTACAAGAAGTAGAAATCCGTTGAAATTAACTGAGGAGAAAGAAGGATCTAGAAAGCCCTCAAATTGCACATAGTAATACAATTGGGACTCACAAAGCCTGATTTCCATTGTCCTTTCCTCTGGGTGCTCAGTACATCTCCAATCACAACTCTTACTTTCTTTTCTCTCTTTGTAGAGGGCTATTCTTTGCTGTTAACAGTCTCCCCCAGTGTGGCAGTCCTAGTCTCAGCTTTCAAGTCTCAGTTTCAAGTCAGTTATCTCAGAGTCCCCGATTCCAAATTCCTAGGACAGAGAAGTTGGACTGACCCAACCTGAGCTGGGTGTCCAACATACGATCACCTTGCCAACATATGCCAATACACAATATGGCATTCCCTTCTGGAACTGTGGAGGGCAACTCCTCCAAGGGAAGACTAGGTAAGAAAGAGCCTTGAATAATAAACCATGCATGGTGGTGGTGATGGTGGTGGTTTAGTTGCTAAGTCGTGTCAGACTCTTGCGACCCCATGGACTGTAGGCTGCCAGGCTCCTCTGTCCATGAGATAGTTGGTGCTTAAGACACACAGTTATTACCCTCACTCTCCCCCGATCCTTCTCCTCCTCCTCCTCCTCCTCCTCCTTCTCGTCCTCCTTCTCTGTCTCTCCCTGTCCCTTTCCCGTTCTCCATCTTCATCATCTTAATGTTAGTATCAGTGGTATACATGTTAGTTTTACCATAATCATGATTCCCTAAAAAGTTCTTCCTCAATTTTGAATGTGAAGCAAAGATAAAATAATTTAGTCTCTAAACATGAATTCTAGAAAAGATCCCCTTTAATGCCTAATTTCATCTTTGAATTTAATGATATCTGACCCACTTCCCTTGCAGAGCAGTGGGAAGACAGTAATGGATTTGAGTTTTGACAACGTAAGCATTGTCATTACTGAGAACATCCCCCTTTGTTCCCCACCCCCCAAAGTTACTAATGACAACACAGTATTCTGTTTTTCTAGTACCCAGAAAAAAGTACTGTCATAAGGCTAAATAATTTCTCAAAAGAAACATTGCAAAACTCCTCCTCTTTCTTTTTCAACAAGAGATTTTTCTCCAGTACATTTTAGTAGGTCATGGTATAATAGACCCCAATAAGGGTCCTAAAACGTCCCTCTTGTCCCTTTGGAATGGCCTAATCTGCAAAACTCAAAACAGAGACCTGCTCCTTATTACACTATTATTTAACCTGGATTCTGTCCAGACTCGGCCCTTCCAGACCGCGGCAGCGTCCGGTGTAGTGGGCGATGGGAGGCTGGCCTCAGAATAAACACCCTGTGATTTCTGGAATTTGGAGGCAGTCTCCACTGGCCTTGCACTCCCTTGGTCGGCAGATCTTGGGTGCCAGGCAGCTTTATTACAACCTGGCACAGCCAAGGCAGCCACTCAGCCTGTCAACAGCCAGCAGCCAAGCAGAGAGCCTTCCATCAGGGGGCCTGACACCTATCCAAGTCCCCCAGTGGTTGTGGTGGGCACGTCCCCAGTGAGAACGAGGCCTGGACAATGATGCTTTTGTGCTGGTGGTGACCTGGGTGCTGCCCATTCTTGATCTGAGGATCCAGAGCACAGGAGATGGGTAAAACTTGTTGATGTTCAGGATCCCCATGCCAAGGGCTTTTCTGTGGAGAAAGTTCAAAGTCAAACAGACTGGGCTCAAATGTTGTATGACCTTGGAGCTGCACTTAACCAGCCATTGTATCTTTCTCTGGAAAATGGACATCATACCCACTTGGGGTTTTCTCTGGCTTATGTATAATAATGTATTAAAGCACCTAGTCCAAGGGGAAGGGATAGTTAGGGAGTTTGGGGTGGACATGCACACACTGCTATATTTAAAGTGGATAGCCGAACTCTACTCAATGTTATGAGGCAGCCTGGATGGGAGAGGGGATTGGGGGAGAATGGATAGTTGTATAGGAATCACTGAGTCCCTTCACTGTTCTCCTGAAACTATCACAACATTTTTTATCAGCTATACCCTAATACAAAATAAAAAGTTTTAAAAATAAAGAACAGATGAATGAATGAACACAACAACAACAAAAAGCATCTAATGATAACCTGGGACATATCAGCAATTTCAAAATCGTCAGCTATCATTCTCATGAGTGAACCTGAGGTTTTAGGCAGAGAAGCAGGTCTGCACCCTTTTCTCTGTTTTATCACACTCTATGCTAGTCAGAATTTTGAGCTGCACACAGCAAATGTACATCTGACAAATTTATGTTTTAGCCAAAATTTAACTTTTTGCTTTTTTTTTTAATTTAGAAGTATAACATACACACAGAAAATATGCTTACACGATCAATTTAACAATGAAATCATGTAAACCTGTGGTGGATTCATTTTGATATTTGGCAAATCTAATACAGTTATGTAAAGTTTAAAAATAAAATAAAATAAAAAAAAAAAAACAAAAAACAATGAAATCAAATATGCATATGACCATCACCCAGGGCAAGGAAAAAAAATATTGCTAGCACCCAGAAGCCTCCAATGTCACCTCCTGATTATAACTACCTACATCCTATCTAGAATTGACCATGAATCTTTTATGATATTTTTCTCTTGCTTTTCTTCATAGTTTTGCCACTATATATGTATCATTGAACAATGTAGTTTACTATGCTTGCTTTTAAAATTCATAAAATGAATCATAGGTTATGCATTATTTTGTTTTTGTTTTTTTGTAGGGTGGTGAGGTTTGGAAGATTTGCCAGTGCATTTGCATGTAGCTACAATTTATTCGTTTTCATTGCTGTGGCATATTCCACTGATTTTAACTTGTGTTCGACAGAGTTGTTATCAAGCAGCCTGCTAGCTCCTAAGTGGTAGAATGTGTCCAACAATGATCACTATCAAATGAATCTTCCCTGTCTCTATGGGTTGGGCATCTCCTCCAAAGGTGGAGTGTTTTCTCCTCCCCTTAAACCTCTGTTGGCCTTTTTGACTTAGCTTGACGGATGAGTGAGTGAGTGAAGTCACTCAGTCCTGTCCGACTCTTTGCGACTGCATGGACAGTAGCCTACCAGGCTTCACGATCAATGGGATTTTCCAGGCAAGAATACTGGAGTGGGCTGCCATTTACAGAAAAAAATGGAGTCCTGGGGCTTTTGAGTCCAGGCAGCTTCTACCTTTCTGCCAGTGACCTCAAGCTCACCACACTATGAGAAAGCCTGAGGAACTCAAGAGAAAGGCCATGTGGGGAGACAGCATGATGGCTAAGTAGACCCCAGCTATTCTACCCATTCCTGCCAAAGCCCCAGTTGTTCAAGTTTTCACATCTATCTTAGACATTCCAGCCGCAGCAGACTGGAGCAGACATGGATCAGAAGAACTGCACAGCTGAGCCCAGCCCCGATGGGGGAGCTGTCAGCAAAAATAAACTGTCCTTTTAAAGCTCCTCCATTCTGGAGTGGTTTATAACACAACAATAGATAACTAAGAGCAACTGTTCCTGTTCTGAACTCAACTGGGCAGAATTTTTTTCCTCTCTCTCAGACTTAACAGTCCACGTCTTTGCAAGTCTTACTTACATCTTCGCACTTTTCAAGTGGCCTTATTTACATCTTCATACATTTTTAAATACATTTGGCTTTGCCTCATTTTTCATCATCCTCTTAGATTCTCCTTTTAGGTGTACACTTGTGTCTGTAAAAACAATACTGGGTTTAGGTCCATAGATGCCATTATGAAAGAAAAAGAAAGGAAAAGGTATAAAAACTATTGCTAAATGCAAAGATTTAAGGTTATGTTTTATGAGTGTGTCTTGTTTCCAACAGATGAGTCATATAGACATGTACCAGAATTGCCATGTAAAACTATTCTCAGGAAAAATAAAAACATTAATTTATTTGAGTAAGCAGATACTGGTTTCACTTAAAAAAAAAAAAAAAGGAGGTACCATCCTATTATACTGACAATAGAGGGTGGAAAAATAAAGCACTGGGTCTTTGCTGCTAGAAGTCTGTGATCTGAAATGGTTAACAGCTTTCCTCCTAGTTTACTGCCTTGGGGTGTGGGGTGATCAAAAATAGCAACAGGCTTTTCTACATTTGCACAAATGTAATTGCTTCTAATGCCACTTAAGTTTGAAGAAGCCTGCGCATTTTCATTCCACTGGAGCTTTCAGGTTCTTTTCTCCTTTCAAAGGCTGCAGGTATTGAATGTATTACAATAAAATAATGTAGGGGTAAGATGGGGGAAGAGGCTAGGAAAACTAACACTTGAAACAGAAAAATATTACGGTGTGATAGATTCGTTCCTGGTGCAATGAGGATTTGGAAGTTGAAGGTTTGTGCAAGGAGGCAGCAGAGTTGGGTTGAAACAAACAGAACTGTGTTTGAATCTGGTTTGATCCACCTACTTACTAACAGTTGACCTTGGGCAAATAACCTACATTTTCTGAATTTCCGTTTTCTCGTCTGGAAAATGAAGCTAAGGACAAACCTTACAGGACTCAAGAGTCAAAAAGAGATAATCTACCTGAGGGACTTTGTCCAATGTCTGGCATGAATTTTATCCCTTACGAATGCTAACTCTCTACCATATAGATAATTTATGGGAGGTGGTTTTGGAAATGTTGGCAATTCATCTAGAGGATAGTGGATTAAGGGAACCATTTCATGAAAGCAACCAGAAAGGTCCAGAGAATTCCTGTAAATCATCCTCCCCTCGAAGAAGATATGTTTCATGTCTGCGGCATCGGTGTCACTGCCCCGGGCCTTGGGTATAATCGGATTTTATTGAGCAATCCTGGAAAAGGATTCTGTTGTTTTTGTGGTTCATTTTGACTTCTACCAACTGGAACTAGAGACCTAAGGGGAGGGAATGAGGTCTTAAGAAACTTAAAAGAGAGAAGTTCAGTAATAAACCATTTGTTTGGACAGTGGGTGAACTAACAGAGATACCATGTCTAGATTTTCTCAATATTGATTAAAAATCCCCCAAATCTAACTAAGCAAAAGGTGCAGCTAACATTGTTTTATTTTTTCTTTTAAGTGAAGACTTTGGATTTTATTTTCTTTCAAACTTTAAACTTTTTTTTTTTCGTTATTGCAGTATAGCCAATTAACAATATTGTGGTAGTTTCAGGTGAACAGCAAAGGGATTCAGCCATACATATACACGTATCCATTCTCCCCCAAACCCCACTCCCGTCCAGGCTGGTACATAACGTTGAGTAGAGTTCTATGTGCTATACAACAGGTCCTTCTTGGTTATCCGTTTTGAATATGGCAGTGGGTATGTGACCTTCCCAACATTGTTATTCTCATACTGAAGACACAAAAGGAAGGAGAAGGGTTGTTTTTTAGTTACCTGATTACTATTATTACTATCATTAGGCCGCACAGTGCAGCATGTGGGATCTTACTTCCCTGACCAGGGATCAAACCTATGCCCCCTGCTCTGTCAGTGCAGAGTCTTAACCACTGGATCACCAGGGAAGTCCCAGGAAGAGTTTTTAAAGATTGACAACATTGACTTTGTCCTGACTTAGATGTTTTATATTTCACATCTCATTTAATCCTCATAAGAGCTTATTTCCCCACCTTTCAGATTCAGAGCTGAGGCTGAGAGAAGTGAAGTTTATTAGACAAGATCACTCATCTACAAAAATTTCAGAGCCAAGATTTAAATCCAGGTCTAACTCTGAAACCCATGGTTTTAACCAGAGTATTCTCTTGCCTCACTGAAGGAAATGAGCTGGATCTTACTTATAGATCTGGGACAAAGTGGAAAGGGGATAAAGAGAAATGGAAACCTACTGTCTGAGGGTTTATGCTGTGATTAGAATATGTTGGTTCACGTTATACCGAAAGACAGCATTCCATTGGGAGATTAACAGAGTTTCCTGACAGGACACTGACAGAGGAAGACTGAATTGGTATAAGGAAGGGAACCTAAGAAGAAGGTCAAGGAAGATCAAGACAAGAAAACAAGTAACAGGTTAGGAAGCTTAGAGCTTAACAGCAAACTGTGGCTTGATATTCAAGGAAAATTGTTCAGAATTAAGACCGTGGGGACTTCACCCTGATTTTTGTACATTGTGAGGAAAAATATGACCATGAAAAGCGCTTATGCAGGACAAATGAGAAAGCAGGCAGTGGCTTCTGATGACTTTAAACATCAACTTTGCCCTACTGAATTTTATAACCCTGTTTTGAGATAGGAACCCAGGAAAGAGGTAAATGTAAGCTAGGATCACCCCAATAGGGAATCAGAGAGTTGATTGTATGTGTCAGATACAAATGGATTCATTAGTAGACACTTATGCCACCTGAACTTTTCTCTCCTGGATTTTTCCAGCTTTCTCATTCTCCCTTTTATATTTTTGGGGCAGTACCTTCAGGTAAAAGTAAATAAATACATATGAGAAGATCAAAGTCAATCACTTTGTTGCACAGAATTTTTAAAAGTAAAGACAAAGATAAACAAATTGAAATAATTCATCACCAGCAATCCTGTCTGCAAGGAATGTTAAAGGAAGTTCTTTAGACAGAAAATTAGATCAACACAAAAGAATTAAGCATGCCAGAAATGGTAAATATATGGGTAAATACAAATGACTTTAAAAATATATATTTCTTAATCTCTTTAGGAGATGATTGATTACACCAAAACATACTAATATGTTGTAAAGTAATATGTTGTGGGGCTTATAAACTTTATATAAGTAAAATAAATAATACCAATAGCATAAAGGACAGCAGAGATGAATTCAAGTGTATTGTATAAAATGAGTGGTATAAAATTAATTCAGGTTATATGGTGATAAGTAAAATATTAATTCAGATTACACTGTGTTAGGGAAGCATATTATAATCTTCAATGCATATGCTAAAAATATAATAGAAGAAATTAAAATGTTGTGCTAAAAATATTCAGTTGGTACAAAAGAATATAGGAAAAAGGGGGATAAAGAGCTAGGATAAATAGAATAAAAAAAGAACCAAGGTGGTAGACAAATCCAGCTATGTATATTTGTATTGAGGATAAATGAAATGAATACTCTGATTATAAGACAGAGAACATTTGATTGGCTGAAAAAGCAAGAACCAACTATATTGTGTTATAAGGGATAGACCATAAATGTAAAGTCACAGATAGATTAAAAAGGCGAAAAAGATATACCATGCATGTACCATAAAAAAGCTGGGGTGGCTATATTAATATCAGGTGAGGTAGAATTCAAGACATGGGGAATACCTAGTAAAGTGTTAGTCGCTCAGTCGTGTCCTACTCTTTGTGATTCCATTACCTATAGCTTACCAGGCTTCTCTGTGAATGGGATTCTCCAGGCAAGAATACTGGAGTAGGTTGCCATGCTATTCTCCAGGAGATCTTCCTGACCCAGGGAGCGAACCCAAGTCTCCTGCATTGCAAGCAGATACTTTACCGTCTGCGCCACCTGGAGCTGATGATAAAAGGGTCAAAAATGTCAGTTCATGAAGACAGCATAATAATCCTAAATGCCTATTGTGGTACAGTCCCTAAAGATGGACACCATCAGTTCCTTCTTTCCTTATATGTGAATACCATTCCACACATCAAGAGGTGGAGTCTGTGTCTCTTTCCCGTGAAAGTATGCCCTGTGACATACTTTGACCAAGTGTCTCTTCTTGGCTCCAGTTCTTGCAGAGCAGCCCTTGCCGTGCACTGAATCCCTGCCAGCCAGCCCTGACTCTTTTAGTTGTGCCTCCAGCCTTGGGATACTAGCATCTCATTTTATTGTTGATCTGTCACTTTGCCATGGACCGTTCGGCTTCTTCACTCTTCTGTTACCTAGGTAATTCATTCTCTATATTAAATTCTCTCCGTGTTAAAGATCAGAACGGTTTTTATTTTCCTGGCAGGACACTGACTGAAACAAGGACCTGACGAAGCTTGTTACATCTATGCCAGATGGGTGCGTGGGGTTCAGTACTGTTCTTAGCAATCCTGCTCTGGCAGGCGGGACACACACCTCTTTGGCATCCCTAAGCAGTCATGATCCAGCAAAATGTGGGCCAATTTTGATCTGCCATTAAAAAATGACTTTTACAAATGGAAAGCCTTTTCCGTCTCTGTGACTTAAACAGAACAATCAATGTTTAAATAATAAATGTCCTCATTTTGGGAAGTCTGCCCTCCTCTGGCACTCTCCTGGCCTTGTCTGGGTCAAAGTCAGCTGCTGTGGGTCCCTACCTTTTCACTTCCCCAAGCTTTAGGGTAAGTGTAGGAGCTACAGCATTATTTACAATGGCTATGATGTAGAAACAACCTATGTCTGCCAGTAGATAAATGGATAAAGAAAATAAAAAATACTTTCCCAGGGATGGCGGGGCCTGGTGGGCTGCCATCTATGGGGTCACACAGAGTCGAACACGACTGAAGCAACTTAGCAGCATGTTACATTACAGAGTGTATATACATGTATATTGTTTATATACATATGTATATAAATGTGCTGGAATAGGACATATTGCTAATTATTATATATAATATATGTAATTAATATAATTATGTGTAATGAAATATTATTCAGCCATAAAAAGAAGGACATTTGGTACAACATGGATGAAACTTAAGGGTATTATGCTAAGTGAAATAAATCAGACAGACAAAGATACTGAGGATAGCATTTATACCTTGCAATTTAAAAAATCCTGAATCTTAGAAAAAGAGAGTAGATTGGTGGTTGCCAGGGACAGGGGGATAAGGCAGGGAATGGGTAAAGGTTGTAAAAAGATACAAACTTACAGTTACTAAATGAATAAGTTCTGAGGAATTTAACATATAACATGGTAAACTGGAAAGTTGCTAAGAGAGTAGCAAGAGTAATTCTTCCCAGGAATGACTCTCATTGGTCTAATTAGAGTCACATGTTCATTCCTGAGCCAATCACTTACCAGGAAGAGGGAATGCTTTGATTGGCTGGGACTAGGTCACGCGCCTACTCTGGAATACACTTGTGCTATCAGCCCACATTTACCCTACACCAGGAGAGGAGTTATGGGGACTACCCTGCTTGTCCAGTGGCTAAGACTCTGCGCTCCCAGTGCAGAGTAGAAGGGCTTCCCTGGTGGCTCAGTGGTAAAGAATTGGCCCGCTACTTTAGGAGATTCGGGTTTGATTCCCCAGTCGGGAAGATCCCCTAGAGAAGGAAATGACAACCCACTCTGGTATTCTTGCCTGGGAAATCCCATGGACAGAGAAGCCTGGCAGGCTACAGTCCATGAGGTCGCAAAAATGTTGGACATAATTGAGCAACTAAACAAGAGAGTAGATCTTAAAAGTCTCATTTTTTAAAAAAGCATTTTAACAGACTCACAGAGAATGAACTTATGGTTTCTGGGGGAAAGATGGTAGGAAGGGATGGTTAGGGAGTTTGGGATGGACTTACACACACTATGTTAAAAAATAAAATGCTAACCAACAAAGTCCTACTGTATAGCGCATTGAACTTGGCTCAGTGTTATGAGGCAGCCTGGATGCGAGGGGAGTCTGGGGAAGAATGGATACGTGTATATGTATAGCTGAGTCCCTTTGCTGTCCACCTGAAACTAGCACAACACTGTTAATCAGCTATACTCTACAAAATAAAAAGTAAAAAAAAAAAGATTTTTAAAAAGCATTTTAACTCTTTGAGATAATGAATGTTAACTAATCTTATTGTGGTAATCACTTTGCAATATATATGTTTATGAAGTCATCACATTGTATACTTTAAACCTACACATTGTTATATGCCAATTATATCCCTATAAAGCTGAAAAATAAAGAAACCTATTAAGTAGGGGAAAAAGGAATGATGATAGTTTGGAGATACACATGTATGTGTACCCATAATATATGATGCCCATCTTAACAGTATATCTTTATCTGTGCATTTTGCTTGCAAATCACTTCTTTACTAGTCAAATGAAGGCAGCTTGCTAATTGAGCAGACCTTGTTTCGGAGCTCACAGGGGATTTGTGTAATATCGAAAGCAGATGATTCTAGTAAACTTGGTGAGACTCGTGTGTCCAACACCTTTCCTATCTAGCTTAAAGCTTAAAGGAAGCCTTGTGGAGTCGGTGAGGAGGGGAAACTTTGAGTTGGACTCTTTTCAGGTCACAAGAGCTTCTTCCCTTCTTTCTCTCTCCTGAAATCACCTCTTGGCTCTTGTAAGCTCTTTCGACACTCTTTTCCTTTCCTGAAACTGGTAATGTCCTAGCTCTTTGCCAAATGCATTTTCACTGTACTGAATAGCAACAAGATGTAGGCAAAAGGTTTAGTCCTCAAGATCTATGTATTTCTTATGTTTAAAACTGCACGTTTTGGTTTGACAGATAGAATGCTTATTATTTTCATACAATATGGTAGAAATCAGAGACTAAACTGCCTGTGGGCTACATGATGTTTGTCCATAATCTTTCAGGCTCACAATAACCTTAGTCTAGAGCAGTGGTCTCCAACCTTTTGGGCACCAGGAACCAGTCTCATGGAAGACAATTTTTCCATATACGTGGGGGTGGAGGGATGGTTTCAGGATGATTCAAGTGCGTTACATCTATTGTACACTTAATTGCTAGTATTATTCCATCAGCTCCACCTCAGATCATCAGGCATTAGATCCCTGAGGTTGGGGGCCCCCTGAGCTACAGATGTTGTTGTCTCTGTCTTCAAATGGAGAGACTGAGGCTCAGAAGACATAATTAATTTGCCTACATTCCTGATCAGCTTAAAAAAGGGCCAAAGAGAGGGATTTGAATCTAAGTCCACCTGCCTAAAGAATCCTTATTCTCAACTCCTGTGGTACAAACTGGGGTCTCCTGCATTGCAGGCGAATCCTTTACCAACTGAGCTATCAGGGAAAGAAGGCCTGCCTAGTCAAGGCTATGGTTTTTCCAGTGGTCATGTATGGATGTGAGAGTTGGACTGTAAAGAAAGCTGAGCATTGAAGAATTGATGCTTTTGAACTGTGGTGTTGGAGAAGACTCTTGAGAGTCCCTTGGACAGCAAGGTGATCCAATCAGTCCATCCTAAAGGAGATCAGTCTTGGGTGTTCATTGGAAGGACTGATATTGAAGCTGAAACTCCAATAGTTTGGCCACATGATGCAAAAAGCTAACTCATTTAAAAAGACCCTGATGCTGGGAAAGATTGAGGGCGGGAGGAGAAGGGGATGACAGAGGATGAGATGGTTGGATGGCATCACCGACTCAATGGACATGAGTTTGGGTAAGCTCCGGGAGTTGATGATGGACAGAGAGGCCTGGCATGTTGCAGCCAATGGAGTCGCAAAGAGTCAGACACAACTGAGTGACTGAACTGAACTGAACTGTGGTACAAAACCCTGTCTCCCAGAAAAAAAAAAAAATTATCTATTGAAGGCCAACTGTGTACCAGGTACTTTCCACTCTTGCTCACGTCTAATAGCAAACCTGAAAAGTTGATATTTACTCAAGTCATCATATGAATAATATCAAACGTAATCATCTATTTAGTGATTTTTTCCATGTCAGACAGTGCTAAGCATGGCACATTATCTCACTGAAGTACAAAAGAATAAAATGAAAACCAATTATATGCATGCCACCTGACGATAATCACTGTTTCTATTTTAGTGTCCGTTCTTTGTGTGTTTTTTCTATGCGTTCATTTTTTTCCCCCAGAATGGGATCATACTCTCTATCCTGCCTTATGATCTCATTTCCTCACTCAAATATGCATCTGAACATATTCCATGTCATTAAAGAACCTTTTACAGAATCAGTCAATGATGGTTGAACATTCCACTTTTTGGAGATACCAAAATGTACTCAGTAATTAGGATTGAATTAGACATTTGGCTTTTCCCATTTTTAGAAATGCAAATATTATGGCATTAGACATCTTCATAGTTGAACTTTTGTGTTCTATCCTTAAAAAAATTCCTTGCAGTGAATTTGCCACTTTGAAGCTCTTGCAAAGCTGGATTCGTTGGGTAATTAAAGGTTGAGCAATATTCTTCCATCACAGCTTATCATGTGGTCCATTTTCCCAAACTCTGGCCCCAAACTGGACATTTTAATTCATTAAAAACAAAGAAACAAAAATTGTTACTTTGCTAGGTGAAACATGATAAGTCATTGCATTGTTTTCATTTTGGTGCTGGGGAAGTTGAATATTTCATCATGCCTCTGATTTGTCTGTTTGAGATCTGTAATTTTATAGTTAGACTGGCCTCCTAATATAGTAGTAATAATGCATGTCAGGATAAGCGCAAGGCTCATCAATTTAACATGAGCAGTGCGTGCATGCTCAGTCGCTCAATAGTGCCTGTCTCTTTGCAACCCCACAGACTGTACATAGCAAACTGAAATCTCTCTTTGTGAAATTGCACCTTTCCAAACTCTGTGTGTATGTGATTCTTACTCAGTGAACAAACCATAGACTTACCCAGTGCCGTGGTATCTGTTCCTAAGTCAAGAGAAACACTCTCTGGGGAGACCAAGTTAACAGATGATACAGTCCAAGACCATATATGCCTAAGCCATCAAAATTAGTTATTACTGGAAAATCTGAGATTGCAGTTGACAGAAGCTTGCAGCACCAACTCCTTGGAGACGTCAACCAAGTTCTGTTCATTGTTGTGTCCCTGGGTGTGTCCCAAAGTATATGACCAGGCATGTTTGTGGCAGAATAAATGAGTGATGAGTACAAGATAGGTGGAGGAAGAAATAGGCAGGGATTTTGCAACAGAGAGGAACAGAGAGTAACCAAATACAAAGACCTGGGACTTCCCTGGTGGTCCAGTAGTTAGGACTTCGCCTTCCAAAGCAAGGGGTGCAAGTTCAATCCTTGGTTGGAGAGTTAGGGTCCCACATGCCTCAGGGCTAAAAAAAAAAAAAACCAACCATAAAATAGAAGCAATATTGTAACAAATTCAATAAAGACTTTAAAAATTGTACCCATCAGAAAAAAAAAATCTCTTAAAAAAAAAAAAAGCAAAGACTTGGTGTAATGAAAAAAGCATTCTCACAGAATGGGAGGACAGAAAATCCGGCCCTGGCCAGGTGTTATGGACTGAAATGCGTCCCCTCTCCCCCAAATCAGATATTGAAGTCCCAGCCCCCAAACCTCAGAATGTCACAATATTTGGGAATAAGAACTTGAAGGAGGTAATTAAGTTAAGACTGTTAAGACAGGGCCCTAGTCCAGTTTGACTGGTGTCCTTCCAAGAAGAGAAAAGGACCCTGGAGAGACATATGCGTGAAGACATGACCGGTTGAAGACACGACGGGAGAACGGTGCTGGGCATGCCCATGGAGAATCCTCAGAAGAAACCGAACCTGTGGACACCTTGACACTGGATTTCTGGCCTCCAGAACTGTCAACATGTTCAGTTCAGTCCAGTCACTCAGTCGTGTCCAACCCTTTGCGACCCCATGAATCGCAGCGCCAGGCCTCCCTGTCAACATTGTAGCATCTCTTAATTCCCACTTCTGATTCCCAAGGGAAAAATCCAACTGGCCCTGATCAGTTGGTTTAGACACGGATACTTGGTCCAAACCGTCTTAAAACAAAGGCAGGCCGATGTCTGCTGAATGCATTTAACAACGGTCCACTGATTAGTTTGTTTATAATGTGCTTATTCACTGTCTCCCCCAGTTAGAAGGCAAGTGCCATGCCGTGCATGCGGAGCGCTCAGTCACTCAGTCATGCCTGACTCTTGCGACCCCATGGACTGTAGCCCACGAGACTCCTCTGTCCATGGAATTTTCCTGACAAGAATACTGGAGTGGGTTGCCATTCCCTTCTCCAGGAGATCTTCCCCACCCAGGGACTGAACCTGCGTCTCCTGCATTGGCATATAGATTCCTTACCACTGCATCACCTGGGAGCTGCGAGTGCCATAAAGACAGGATTTTTTTTTTTTTTTTTTTTAATGGCAAGTGTCATAAAGACAGGATTTTCCCTCTGCCTGTTCACCGTTGTATTCACAGCATCTAGCATTGGTTCTGGCACACAGCATGGACTACATAGACCCTTGCTGAATGAAAGAAGAGAATTGCACTCAGGCAAAGCAAGATCCAGGGTCGATGGTCTTTCTACTCAGACTTGGGGGAGGTGTAACATCCTCAAGAGGAGTATATGTTGCTTATGAAAGATAAACTCCCATATCTCCATGATTCGGAACCCTATCCAGACTGAATTTACCTATGTTTAATATATTGTGTTGGTGAGGAGGGAAAAAAAAGATGCTGAGGCAGAAGGTACTCTGTGCTCACCAAATCCATTTCCCTTTTGTCCTCAGCACACACATAGTTTGATTACATTTTCCAGCCTCCTCTTTGGTCATCTGGGTTCATGTGACTTCAGGTCTGGCCAATGGAAAACAGGAAGAAATGATACCTGCCACTTCTAGGTCTGCCCCCCAAGAAAATTTCCCTGACAAACCTCCATACTCTCTCTCACCATCTGTGAAAGTAGAAGCAAGGTACTTCACAAATCTTGAGATGGAAGACGTAAAGAAAGAAAGGGAAAAAGGAAGGCAAACGGGCTCTTGAGGCTCTGAGTTGTTACTCATGAAAAGTCATCTAGGAGAGCTACCCAATCAAATTGGATTATTGCATCAACGAGATATAAGCTGCTAAGGTGTTATTAAGCCACTAACATTTTGTGCTGTTTGTTACAGAAGCTAGTGTTACACTTCCTGAAGTACATAAACATCCAGAAGAAAGTCAGTCTGGGCTGGGATTTAGACTCCTGCTGGAGTGTTTGGAAGAATTTGGAGAATTTTCCACTGTTTTTTTCGACAGCTAGCTCATTCTCACCATTGCTATCTATTATAAAGATGCTTTTTGGAATTTCACAGTTTACAGCTTTCATTTCCACCTCTGGGAGGAAGGCAGGGCAGGACTCACAATGCACATTTTACACTGTGGAAATGAATCTCTTGGTGTTGGAGGGGTCTACCCAAGGCTTCTAGCTAGTCAGAGACACCTGAGCCTAACATCTCATAACCTGGTGCTCTTTCTGCAACCTGATGATGTGCTGCAGGAAAAGTGTGATGATGTGTTACGTTCTGTCTGCAGAGACAGCGTGACATACGTCACGGCACACTAGGGCTCCTCCACCTCTCCACTATTGACATTTGGGAGTGGATTTCGTCACAGAGGGCTGCCCTATATCTTACAGGATGCTTTGCAGTGTCCCTGGTCCCTATCACTAGATGCCAGAAGTGCCCCATCCCCAGCTCTGACAACTAAAAGCCATCTTCAGATATTGTCAAATGTCCCCCCAATATGATAAAAATCATCCCCAGGGAGAAACCACCGCTGTAGAGATTTCTGCCTCTTTGTCACTGTTTTGCTTGCCTATGGTTGCCCTGAAATGGAAACATAGGTTAGAAAACAGTTCTCTCTTGCTGGGGAGATGAGTGACATGGAATATGAGATGAAATTGAGGTAAAACATATCACCTTCCTGTGTTCTGCTCACATATGGAGATCATCTTTGGAAATGGTGTGAATCTCACACCACAATGGTTCTTTCTTTGTCTACGGTGTCAGTTAATGTAGATCCCACTGACCTTAATGTAGATCTCACAAGAGCTTTGTCAGTTCACTGAGGCTGCTTATAGTCAATTCAGGGTTTTCTTAGGCTACATGGATCCTTTCCATCCCTATACTTCTCTGGGATGATGGCTAAGATCTGCAGGTTCTGTGGGCCAAGATCTGATTGTGGGGCCACACTGGCTCCTCAGCCCCATTGCCATTCTCCACCCTAGCACATGTGCAGCATTCTCAGTGCTTGTCTTCTGGACCAGCCCCTAAAATTCACTTCTGCATAGTCCCATTGTCAGGGCTTATCTGAGCCCTGCCATCTTCCTTAGTTACGTCCATGCCACTCTTGAGACCATGAGAAGGCTTTGGCACTCCCCAGGCTCAGCTTCACTGGACTATTATCTTGGGCCCATTAGTCAAGGCAACCCAGTTAGACTTCTCACCTTCAGCTCCCTGTAGGGGACTTGCCACCTACCTGGGCTCCACTGAGGAAGGAACAAGAGGCAGCTAGGGTGACAAATTAAAGGAGAAACTCACTCTCAGATACTAATTCTTATCTTCTTGTCTGCATGACCCCAAGATTGAGAGCGTTCTTATTTAATTTCCATGCTTTGTATTATGTATCTATTTTTGGCTGTACTGGGTCTTTGTTGCTGTGCAGGCTTTCTCTAGTTGTGGCGAGCAGGGGCTAAGCTTCTCTTGTTGCAGCCTGAGGGCTGTAGAGTGTGCTGGTTCAGTAGCTGTGGTACACAGGGAAAGCAAAGCAAAACCACAGAGAAATGCCACTTCACACCTACCAGAATGGCTATAATGTTGCAAAAACAAAACAAAACAAAAACAAATACCAGGAGAATAACAAGTGTTAGAGAGGATGTGGGGAAATTGGAACCCTTGCACATTGCTGGTGGGAATACCAACTAGGGCAGGTGCTATGGAAAACAGCTTACCAGTTCCCCCAAAAGCTAAATACAGAATTAGCATATGACTGGGTACTTCCACATCATTCCACACCCAGAAGAACTGAAAATAGAGACTCCAACAGATACTTATGAACCCATGTCCACTGAAGCATTATTCAAAGTAGTTGAAAGGTGGTGATAACCTAAGTGTCCATCAAAAGATGATTGGATAAAGAAAATGTGGTATATACACGTAGTGGAAGATTATTCAGCCATAAAAATAAATGAAATTCTGATCCATGCCTCAACATTTAACCATTTTAACCATTTTCTAAGTGTGCAATTCAGAGGGATTAGATTTTTGAAAGCCAGAAACCCAGATTCCTACACAGCAAAAGTTCTGGGTTAAAAAACTATTTTATAGCATCTGTAAAATGCCCCACAAATGCTGCCATTGGATGAGAGATGGTGGGCAAGGAGGTCTAGGATGCAGAAGAATGTATCAACCTACCACATTATCCAGTGGAACACAAGGACTGACATCCCCAAATCGACAAATTTGAGTAAGCTTTGTTAAATTTATTCCACCAACATGTATCAGCTGTGAGAGGGAAAGGCATAATAATGATCAACAAGAATAAAATGCTGTTACATTTGTACATTTCATGATTACTCACACTCTCTTCTACTAAGCTTCTTGAAAGCAAGAACAATTTGTGTCTTGTTCACCATCATATTGCCCATGTCTTTCCATAGCCTGAAACATTGTCAAGACTCAAATGATTGCTGACTCAACAAATAAGCACCTAAGCCTTTGTTTGAGCCTCCAGAGTAACCCTGTTTCATAACAAGAACATTCCCTTTCTGTAAAAGCAGTAACCAAGACTCCAAAGACAGGAAGTCACTTAAGTGGAAAGAGAAGGGATTAAGATCTGAGCCTGTTTTCCAGGAATGAGTGATCTGGAATCATCGAACTCACTTGCCAAGCAAAACACTGTCAGGTGATACTGAATCAATGATCCTTTCATGTGAGTCATCTGAACTAATACACTTTATGATTTATTATGAATAATGATAACAACAAAAAATGGCAAGCCTTAATGGGCTCTTCCAGGGTATAGAAATTATACATGTGATTTTAATCATCAGAATCACGCTGGGACTGGTTCCAGTTGAAGGGTGAGAAAGGTGAGGCTTAAAGGCAGAAAATAATTTGTTCAATGTCACTCAGCTCCCAGGTAGCTCTGCTGAGATTCAAACCCACAGTACTGTGTGACCTCTGAAGTTCATGACACTTCTCACTCATTCCATCTGAGTAATAGACCTTGATGGACCTCTAGACTATGTATGATCTGACACCATTCTGGGACAGCCACTGAATCCTATGGTCCATGGGAACCGCTGGCATCTGACCAGGAAAATAAGCATGTGTGTCTTAAGTGGAAAACATCCATGACATTTAGGCTCAGTCAACCCGCCAGTGTCTGGGGGAAAGGGGAGAGGGTAGTCAATCATGTTGACATTCTGTCATCTGTTTCTGGGGTCTACAGGATGCCAAACAGCCTGAGTTGGAAAGCACCATGGTCTTGTTGTCCAGATGTTTGAGGTTGCATTGCCCCACCCTCCGTATGTCAGAGCCCCTGGCTGAGAGACAGCGACACTGATATCATTCCCGCTACTGCAGATAACAGCTCCGCCCTTTCTTGTGTGTGCACTGAGCGTGCGAAGCTTGGTGCAGAGTGTTATGTGCATTATCTTATTTTCTGAATTGAGCTTCTATGAGTGACCACGAGTTCCAGATGAGGTCACTGCTAAGGCTCAGCATTGGGTAAGGAACATACCCAAAGATACAGAGGATGTGGTTGTAGTGGGGGTGAATGTTATTGTTTAGTCACTAAGTCATGACTACTCTTTGCAACGTCATGGAGTATAGCTGGCCAGGCTCTCCTGTCCTTTACTATGTCCCAGAGTTTGCTCAGATTCATGTTCACTGAGTCAGTGATGCTATCTAACCATCTCATCTTTTGCCACCCCCTTCTCCTTTTGCCTTCAATCTTTCCTAGCATCAGAGTCTTTTCCAATGAGTCAGCTCTTCGCATCAGGTAGCCAAAGTATTGCAGCTTCAGCTTTAGCATCAGTCCTTCCAGTGAGTATTCAGGGTTGATTTCCTTTAGTATTGACAAGTTTGATCTCCTTACTGTCCAACAGACTTTCAAGAATCTTCTCTAGCACAATTTGAAAGCATCAATTCTTTGGTGCTCAGCCTTCTTTATGGTCCAACTCTCACATCCATACAGGACTACTGGAAAAACCGTAGCTTTGACTAGACAGATCTTTGTTGGCAAAGTGATGTCTCTGCTGGGGTGAGTAGTGCCTACCAAAAGACATGCGCACTCAGAACCTGTGAATGAGACTTTATGGAGAAATAAGATTTTTTCGAGTGTAAGTAAGAATCCCAGGATGGAATTCCTATGGATTTAGGCGGGCCCTAAATCCAATGAATAGTGTCATTTCAAAGAGATAAGCAGAGGGGAACACAGATGGAAGCAGAAATTGGAGGGATGTGTCTATAGGCCAAGGAACACCAAGGATTGTTGGCACCACCAGGAGATAGAAAAGAGGCATGAAAGAGATCTGCCCCAGAGCCTTCAAAAGTAACCAACACTCACCAACACCTGGCTTCATCCTCCTGCACTCCAGAACTTCTAGAGACTTTTTGTTGTATGAAGCAACCTGGCCTGTGGTCTTTTGTTCCAGAAGCCCCAGGAAACCACTGGGAGATAGGTTGAGATAGGATTTGAACCAGAACATCAGCCCAAACTCTTTACCAGTAACCTAGAAGTCAAACATTTGGAATCAGCTCTCCATGTCTTTGGGCTTCCCTAGTGGCTCAGTGGTAGAGAACTCACCTGCCAATGCAGGAGATGTGGATTTGATCCCTGGGTGGAGAAGATCCCCTGGAAAAAGAAATGACAACCCATTCCAGTATTCTTGCCTGGGAAATCCCATGAACGAAGGAGCCTGGAGGGCTACAGTCCATGGGGTCACAAAGAGTCAGTTACAACTGAGTGACTACCCAGCAACACCTCAAGGTCTTCATGTTCCCAAATTCAGTAATCCGGAGCACTTGAGTTTTCAGAAGAAGTGTACACGCACACATACACACAAGCAGACACACACACACTTCAAAGAGATGGTATGACCAAGAAACCTTCTTACCATTTTCCTAACTCAAATACCAACTGTCAACGACAGAGCAAAAAGAAGGACATCCAAATGGCTGAATGAAGTCTGATGAAGCAGACTGAGACTGTGGAGAGGAAAAAATAAAACTTTAGCCATGACATGTGAAACCAAGGAACTGGCCCTTTTTGGCATTCATGATGATGTTTTATTAACATGGAGCCTTTAATCTGTGGATTTCAGACAACTTTAAAAAGTCAGTGAGTGTTGTGCTGGTCCTCATCTGATGCAGCCATGTGGGTGCTAGGGAGACGAGAGGGAACACTGAGGTTAAGATACTTGCTCTCGTTTTCCGGAGTCAGTTGACAAACTAGAAATAGTCCAGACTTCTGGGCATCAACATTAGGATCTTCTCAGAGTTCCTCTCACCCTAATTGATTTTTCCACAGTGAAACTGCCTCTCCTCTTTCTAGACAATCCGGAAGACTCCTACACACCCTCCGAGTCCCATTTCCTATGAGAGCCCTTCCCTGATATTCCCTACTCTGTGCTCCGTCACACAGCAGTGCGGAGTCTCTCACTCTGTGGACACACATTCTAGTGTGTACACACTACAGAGACACCATTTAAGATCCTTTATATGATTTTATCCTTTACAGGTCAGTCTCTCCTTATAGATGAGGAGGAAAGCTCATCTAACCCCAAAGCTGGAGGAAAGTCAGTGAAAGTGTTTCAGGGGAAGTTATCAAGCCCTGAAAACCTTTTGCAAAACTTTACATGAATGGGCAACTTAAGGGATAGGGACTCCATAGCTTTTGTGAGTTTTCAAATGACTTCTAGATTTAAACTCCTTTAAAACTCCCTGCACTAGAAAGATGGTGCAGATGAATTTATTTGCAGAGCAGAAATACAGATGCAGACCCAGGGAACAGACATGTGGACGCAGGGAAGGGGGTGAGGAAGAGGGGAATCGGATGAACTGAGAGATTGGGATCGACATACATGCACTGCTGTGTGTGAAATAGATAGCTAGTGGGAAGCTTTTGCACAGCACAGGGAGTTCAACTCAGTGTTCTGTGATGACCTAGAGGGTTGGGATGGAGGGAGGTCCAAGAGGGAGGGGTTATATGTATTCATATGGGTGATTCACTTCATTGTACAGCAGAAACTAACACAATACTGTAAATACCCCAATTAAAAAATAAAATAAAATTTGAATTCTCTGAATTTCTTATCCCTGTTGCCTGGTATGGCACCTGACCCACAACAGTCCCATGAAAATACCTGTCACCAGATCACTGCATACAGCTTTGATGGAATTATAGTCAGGTGGATTCTGAGTTGCTCTGATTTTGTGCTGGAATCGTTGCAGCTCTGAGTGAAGGACTTAGAAAGCTCTGAATTTGACTCATAGCTAACTCTCCTCTCTAAACAATGGGGGTCAGGAGCCTACTCTATGGAAGTGACTGTTCTTAGCCCTTGCTCTCAGAAGCTCCCTACGTTTTAGTTGCCTGAGCAATCCAGCACCTAACAATGTATCCTACAGATAAATCAGCATCAGTGTACAAAAATACATGGATACAGAGACAATAGCAAAATAAATAAAGCTATAGGGATATATTGTATAGCACCGGAAATATAGCCAATATTTTATAATAACTATAAGCTATCACCTTTAAAAATTGTGAGTCAATTTTGTACACCCAAAGCTTAAATAATAATGTAAATCAAGTATACTTCAATTTAAAAAATAGAATAAATTGACTCAATCTGATGTATAGCAATAGGTGCTATTATCCATTATAAGCAAGGCCAGCAAAGAGTTGTGAAAAGCTAGGTAGTAAGTATTTTAGGCTTTGTGGGACTTAAAGCTTGTCGGGTGTGACTGAAACGCCTCACCTCTGCCATTGTTTTCTCAAAACAGTCATAGGCAATATGTAAATGAATGGGCAGGACTGTGTACCAATAAATTTTTATTTACAAAATCAGGCAGGGGACTGGATTTAGCCAGCAAATCACAATTTGCTCACCCCTGCTTTGAAAAGTGAAAAGTGTTAGTTGCTCAGTCATGTCCAACTCTTTGCAACCCTGTGGACTGTAGCCTACCAGGCTCCACTGTCCATGAGATTTCCCAGGCAAGAATACTAGAGTGGGTAGCCATTCCCTTCTCCAGGAGCTCTTCCTGAGCCAGGGATGGAACCAGGGCCTCCCACATTGCAGGCGGATTCTTTACCTTCTGAGCCACCAGGGAAGCCCAACCCCTGCCTTAGAGTAGTATTAATATATGGCTGTTAAATATATATATATATATATATATATATATATATATATATATATTTGTGAAAATGTCCAAAATTGTTAAAATTTCCTGAGCAGTATCACTCACCAGCATATACACAGCATGTCCTGTGTGATCGGTTCTCTTTTAAGCACCTGACCTGGGTTACTTTTTTAAATCTTCATATACCATCACTTAACCACTATGTCTGTTGCTTCGTACTGAGAGTGACCAGCTCTGTGAACTTGGGCAGGTGTGTCGGTCTCCCTGAGCCTCAATTTCCCAAATGTTAAACTGACTCAAAAACGGACTGTTGGTATTTCCCTGGTGGTGCAGCAGTTAAGACTCCATGCTTCCAAAGCAGGTGACACAGGTTCGGCCCCTGGTCAGGGAACTATTAATAAGACCCCACATGATGCATGGCAGGGCAAAGATAAATAAATAAAGGACTGTTGCTGTTTGTTTAAAGCATGTTCGTGATGTTGGTTAAGTCACTATCACATGATGGAAACACAATTAAATTAGTCCCCCATCTTTTGAACTTTTTTCAAAGAGGAGCTATTCAACTAAAAGAGAATCTAGAGAAAAGGATGCTCATATGTTCTCAGTTCTGAACATTTTCTCCGAGGGCACAGACATCTATTCAGACACAATTAACTTGAGTATTTTTTTAACACATGGTGTGGTGGATGGCGATGTCTATTATCTTATGTGTGATTAATGAAAGCTGTTAATATAAACAGCGAGAGGACAGACACTCTGATGTTCCCAGTGGCTGCTAATTAAGGCAGTGCTGCTCATTCTCAGGCTGAGAAGGGAACTGCCCTGTCTTAGCTGTCTGTAATAATTTATCAAGAAGTGAAATTTTCAGGACATGACCCAGAAAGAACATGATAATAAAAGAAAACCTTTTTCCTTATAATAATAGTAATAATGATAACAAAAATACTGGAATGTACTAGATGCTTCTAAGGGCCACGTACAGGTTAAGTGCTTTGCAGACATATCTTCATTTAATCCTCCCAGTGGTCCTCTCCTGTTAATAGCCATGTTTGTTCAACTTTCAAATGAAGTAACTAGTCTTCCAGCAAACAAGTGACGGGGTGTGGAAATAACACTAAGCGTGACCTAGTTAAGGAAGCAAGTTAGGGGTTTGGGAGAAAGAAACCATCTCGTGGAATTTGCCACATCTTGTGAATAAAAATGAAAAGGAAACTTACATATATGCACACACAAGTGTATAATCGTATGGTCAAGAAAGAGTTTGTTTCAGGGTGGTCTGCAGGTTTGTGTTTTCTTGTATAATATTTTTTTAATGTTATTTAAAAAAAAAAAAACTATAAAAGCATGCGCAAAAAAGTACCTCACCTCATCACCCCTAGAAGGAATGGAACTGGGAAAATGAGCAAGGTGGTGGCAGGGGGTCGGGGGGGTGGATAATTTCCACTCTATGCCTTTCTCTAAATGTATTAAACCATATGGAGACAGTATTCACTCAGAATTGTTAAGTAAATAAATAATAGACTCAATCTATGCCAACTGTGTAGAGGAGAAAACAAAGAAAGGGAGTATTATCAACTAAACACCAATAAATTCAAGAACCTAAGTACGACAGAAACATTTCTTGAAAAATAAAGAATGCCAAATTTAGTGCAAGAAGAAACAGACAGTGTGATAGTCCAATGCCCTCTGGAGAATCAGAGCTGAAAAAAAAGTTTGAATTTAAGAAAGGCTTAGTGCCGAAGAATTGATGCTTTTGAATTGCGCTGCTAGAGAAGACTCTTGAAACCCCCTTGGACGGCAAGGAGATCAAACCAGTCCATCCTAAAGGAAAACAACCCTGAATATTCATTGGAAGGATATTACTGAAGCTGAAGCTCCAATACTCTGGACACCTGATGGGAAGAGCTGACTCATTGGAAAAAGCCCCGATGCTGAGAAAGATTGAAAGCAAAAGGAGAAGTGGCTGGCAGAGGATGAGATGATTAGATAGCGTCACTGACTCAATGGATATGAAATCTGAGCAAACTCTGGGAGATAGTGAGGGACAGGGAAGCCTGCTGTGGTGCAGTCCATGGGGTTGCAAAGATTTGGGCACGACTTAGCGACTGAACAATGACCAGAAAAATCCATGAGCTTGTTACAATTTTGATTCTAAGATATCCCTAGCGCTAGAAGACAGCTATATAAACTAGAATACATGGCTTTGTGTATTGAGTCTCCATGTGCACAGAGACCAAAGACAAAGACACTGAAGGTGCAGCCTGGGCTAGTTTCCAAAAGCCACGTGTGCACACTGTCATTTTCCTGCTCATTCACTTGCACGTGCTGTATTCACAAGGATGCAGGGCAACAATGGGCTTGGGGATTCCCTGGGAAGTAGAAGTCACGGGATGAATGACTGGTTAGGTGGCGCGAGTGTGGAAGGAGATGAAGTTGAGCAGGACCCCAAGATTTTTCTAGTTTGATTGAGAGCATGGCTGATCACACCATGGATGAGCCAGAGAACTGAGAGGTAAGAGCAGGTTTGGGGCAAGGTGATACGCTCCCTTTTGGACGTCCCCACCTTGAGGTGCTGGGGTGAACGGACTCATAGGGGTGCTGATGGCTTTGAGACATAGGGAGGAGGCACATTCAAAGCTGATGGATGAACTGAGGTCAAGCCTGGGACATCCTCAAGCTGAGGAGGAGAGCTGAGGAAGAGGAGTGAAAAGTCGGACAAAGCAGGAAAAATGGGGGATGACAGTTTCACAGAAGGGTGGCATGATTAAGAAGAGGAAGAAGGGGACATCTAGAACGGTGTGTCTATTAATATAATGAATGTCTATAATGGCATGGTACATAGAAGACTTCAGGAACTTTGTAGTTAATTATAGCGGCCAAGGTCCCTTCCGTAATCTAGGCTAGAAGACTTCTTTGATCTTTTTCCAAAGATAGCTCAACGTTTTGCAAAAACTCAGGATTTGGACTTAGGCTGACCCAAGGATTGAAATCTAGGCATCTACTTCCCAGGTGGCTCAGTGGTCAAGAACCCGCCTGCCAAGGCAGGAGACGCAAGAGATGCGGGTTCAATCCCTGGGTTGAGAAGATCCTCTGGAGGAGGAAATGGCAACCTTCTCCAGTATTCTTGCCTGGAGAACCCCATAGACAGAGGAGCCTGGAGGGCTACATTCCATGGGATCCCAAAGAGTCTGACACGACTGAGAGACTGAGCACAGCACACACACATCTACTCCATGCAGAACTCAGTTCTCGTGGGAGCAGGCTCTGCAAAATGGCCTCACCCAGGCTTCCCAGCTCCAGACTCCCTCCCTGGGAACTTTAGAAGGATGCCTTCAGCCTCTGCTGACTCAGCAGGTCAACAGGGACCTCTGACACCCCCTGGCCTTTCCCGGAACCTTAAGGAGGAAGGGGAGAGTGGCTCAGAGGGCAGGTTTAAAATTAGAAGGGAGCGCAAGGCTGCCTGTGGTTCTTGAACCTCAGCCATTGGGGAGGAACGGGAGATAAGGTGGACAAGAGACAGGAAGCATTTATTTAAGATTCCTATCACACCGGGAAGCTGGAGGGGGAGTTCAGTTCAGGGGAAGAACAGGATGTTGCCAGGATCCGGGGCAGGGCTGAGGGCAGGGGGGCAAGGAGGGAACGGATATTGGAAAGGGGGAGCCGGGCAGCCAGGGTCGGAGGCGACAAAGTTTGGAAGGGTCCCAGGCAGGAAGTCAGCCCAGCAAGAGGCCCCTGGGGAGTTCAGGTCTCTTCAGTGGCGGGAGGAAGATAGATCTTCTCTTCCAAGGCCTTGCATCTCTGCCACGAGGCTGGTGTGTTTCTGGGTGGTCCCAAAGAGGACCTCATTTAACTTTCTTATGGGAACTCTCAGTTCTCTGACCCCCGCCTCGCCCTGCTGCAGGGTCTTTCTGCTGGTCTCCCAGTTTGAAGGCCACCATGCTGGCCTTCTCTGAAGGGCCACCCTGCAGCTCCATCTCGCCCTTGAAGTTTTGTTGTTGTTTAGTTGCTAAGTCATGTCTGACTCTTTCATGACTCCCAAGGACTGTAGCCCACCAGGGTCTTCTGTGGAATTCTCCAGGCAAGAATACTGGAGTGGGTTGTCATTTCTTTCTCCAGGGGATCTTCCTGACCTGAGGATCGAACCTGTATCTCCTGCATTGGCAGACGGATTCTTTACTGCTGAGCCACCAGGGAAACCCTCTTGAAGGCTGCAGGAAGTCAAAGTCCAGACTGACTGACTGAGCCCCTGTGATCAATTCCCATCCCATGCTCCTGAGTACCAGAATGCCCCTTGTCCCTCTAGAGAAACACACGGTTTCTTCCATTTCCAAAAGACTCTTTATCAAAATGAAAATCGAGGGAAGGAAGTCCCTTCCATTGGCAAAATGAAGAAGTACAAATGAGCAGCAAACACCAAGGGAAAAAATTATCCTCATCATTTAAATAACCTGCAACTGCACTGTGGCGGCAAACCAGCCGCTGCCACGAGCATTGGGCATCCACCAACTTGTTTCAGTCCTTTTGACAACTCTCAGAGGCAGTTTCTCCACGTCACAGCACAGTCCAGGAAACCAAGGCTCACAAGGGTTAAGTTCCTGGTCCAAGATCCTTGCTGCTAAGTGGCAGACAGAGGAAGAAAGGGGATGGTGCCGACTGACGAATTGATAACAGGCCGAGTTTGCAGCTGACAAAACTGGCCTTGCAGGAGTGATTTCACCTCTCTGAGCCTGTTTCCCTACTCTAGAAAATGAGGATTGGGACTTCCCTGGTGGTCTGATGGTTAAGACTCCATGCTCCTATTGCAGGGGCACAGGTTCAATCGCTGGTGGAGGAACTAAGATCCCGCGCAAAAAAAAAAAAAAAAACCACCCATGGGGGTGGGGGGAAGTGAATGCACTCAAAGAGTTGAGCTAATAATCATTAAAAAAGAAAATGGGAATAGAATAGGACTCACGTCACAGTTGCAGGATGTTTTTAGCAAGAAAATACATGATTAGGACAGTGCATTAGTGTTTATTTAAATAAAGTGCGAAACAGTAAACTTTTTACTATTGATTTCGAGGTCCCAAGGACCCACCATACTGAGTCTCCCTGCCTGCACCCGTCAGGAGTTAGGAAGGGTCCGCTCCTGACAACAGAGGTCAGAGGCCCCACAGAACCAGGCTGAGAGGCATTTCCCCCCACAACCCCATCCTCCTTTGCTGGCCTCCGAGGGGACCTCCCACTCACTCACATCCCGGCCTCTGGGGAAGCTTCTGGACCACAGGGGCTGATCAATGATGGCGTATTTGCTCAACTCCACGCCCACGGTCCAGCTGGAGAGACACACTCGGGTTCAAGGCTAAAGGCTTCCAGGAAACGCAGCCGGGGCTTGAAGTCATCAGTCATTCAGTAACTGCCCCCTTTGTCTCTGGGGACGGTCTGGAGCTCCGGCTTGGGACGTTCTCCCTTCTCGTTCCCGGGGAGCCTGTCTGCTTCCTCTCGCTCTCTTCTCAAGCAGTGGCTGCATGTTGTTGCTATTACTATTATCTTTGTTACTATTGATTGAGTGTCCAGGGCTCCATGCCTAGTGCTTTACATGCATTTTCTCATTTAGTTCTCACTAGAACTCTGAGTGGTGGAGAATATTTTTATCCTTTTTTTTTTTTTTTTTTTTGACCGCAGCCAGGTAGCTTGCAGGATTGTAGTTCTCCAACTAGGAATTGAACCCAAGCCCCCTGCACTGGAAGCACAGAGTCCCAACCACTGAACTGCCAAGGAAGTCCCTTCATCCCTATTGTTTTTAATTTATTTTTTATTGAAGTATAGTTGAATTACAATGCTGTGTTAATTACCACCATGTAACAAAGTGACTCAGTCATACATACATACATGTTCTTTTTCATATTCTTTCCCATTATGATTTATCACACAGTGCCGAATATAGTTCCCTGTGCTATACAGTCAGACCTTGCTGCTTATCATATTCTGTAGATAACAGTTTGCATCTGCTAACCCCAAACCCCAACTCTGATCCTCTCCCACCCCTTCCTCCTTGACAACCACCAGCCTTATTCTCTATGTCCCTGATTTTGTTTCTGTTTCATAGATAGGTTCATTTTTAAATCCCTATTTTTACAGCCTGCTCGAAATGGAAGTTTGCTTGCCAGAGGTCACACAGCTGGAAAGTGAAAAAAACCTGGGCTTGGCATCCAAGCAGTCTGGCTCCAGAGTCCATGCTTGAAGCTGTGAGCCTCATGTGCTTTAATAGGGATTCTCTTGACCAGCCTAGCAACAAAGACAGAGCAGTTCCTCACCTTTCTCTTCCTCAAAGGACCCAGGAAGGGGAAATTGGGTGGTCGGCTTACAGGAAGAATCAATGCAAGGGGACAGCCAGAGTCACACAAACCACAAATGTGGGGGGGGGGGGTCACAAAGCTTCCAGGATCTCATAAAGGAACTGGCTGAAAAGTATGTCAACCAGAGAACATAGTCGGTGCAAAGGTCCTGAGGTAGGAACAGACTCACCTTGTTCACATTTACTTCTAGTTCTCCTCTGCTGAGGCTTCCCAGATGGCACTAGTGGTAAAGAACCTGCCTGTCAATGCAGGATACATAAGAGACGCAGGTTCAATTCCTGGGTTGGGAAGATCCTCTGGAAGAGGGCATGTCAACCCACTCCAGTAGTCTTGCCTGGGAAATTCCATGGACAGAGGAGCCTGGTGGGCTACAGTCCATGGGATTGAAAAGAGTCAGACACAACTGAAGCAACTTAGCATGCATACAAGCTCCTTTGCTGAAATGTTTGTCTACCGTCCTGTTCTCCAGTCATCCCTCCTTTGGAACACAGTTAAGCATCACCTCCTCCAGGAAGCCTTCCCTGATCTTGGTCTAGGGCTGGGTCCCCTGTCATTGCTGCTGTTGCCTCATTCTTCTTCACAGAATATTTCACATTTATGTTTACTTAACAGCCTGGAATATTTGCTTAGTGTTGGTCTCTGAGGTGAGATGATAAACTCTAAGTAGGTAGGGGGTAATGTTTGTTTTGTATTCTCTCTCTATGCCTAGAACTGTGGCACCTAATGAGTTCTCCAATAAATCATTGACTGACTGCTCTGATGGGACCACATTTAGCAGACTGGATTCAGTGCTGAACACCCTTGTTAGGAAAAAGAGTGCATGTCACTTCTCAAGGAAGGGGTGGTATCACCTCAGAGAAACTATTACACTTGGGCACAAGGAGACATGTCGGGTATGTAATGTCATTATGGAATTATTTGTGATAGACACTGGAGTCAACTTAGATGCCCACCGACTAGGGACTGGATACAGATAACATACTTGCCTGTGTTTTAAGACTGAAATCAAAGCAGATGAACCTGAGCTATAAGTATCCACAGAGAGCTTTCTCAAAAACTTGACTTGGAGAGAGAATTCTGGCCATGAAGTGATTCATAGCCCATTTAAGAAATTACATGCCCAAGAAGTCCTCTATATTATTAAGCATTTGTATATAAGTATGTAAAAATTAAATTTAGATGGGAGTATATATTCTAAGTTCATGATAATATGTGTGTATAGGTAGGGCTGGGAGCATAAGGGGGATTTAGCTGTACTGAGATGCTCCAATTGTATTTAAGAACTAGTAATTCATGTATTATCAAGTAATTTTAAACTGTAAATATAAAAAAAAAGAATATTTGGAAAAGATACCAACAGATTGATAACAGTTCATTGTGGATGGTAGGAATATGGCTGGATCTTATTTCCTTCTTTCTGTTTTAAATTCTTTGATTTTAGAGATCTTAGGAGGGGGCTTTCCTGGAGGTCCAGTGGTTGAGACTTCACCTTCCAATTCAGGGAGTGCAAGTGAGATCTCTGGGCAGGGATCTAAGATCCCTCATAGCTCAGGGCCAAAAACCCAAAAACGTAAAGCAGAAGCAATATTATAACAGATTCAGTAAAGACTATAAAAATGGTCCACATCAAAAAAATCTTAAAAAAAAAATAGCATAGGAGGGAGGGAGAGGAATAAGGAAGGATGGAAGCAGGAGAGAAGGAGAAATAGAAATATGTACGGGGAGAGAAAACATGGTGAAATAAGGAACTTGGAAATGGGCAAAGGATCAACGGTTGTAGGAATGGTATTTTTTGATCGAGGAAAAATGCAAACCCTATTGTCATGTATGTTTGGGGTTGCATAAGGGGAGATAGGTCAAACTGGAGGAGCTTGAGATAGGGAAGTACAATGTAATAATGAGAAGAACTTCCCTTTAAAGACTTTCAAGTAAATGTTAATTACCTAAACTCTACAGTAATATACTGTCCTTAGGAACATCATTTAACTCTGCAAATTAATTTAAAGCCTTTTTCTCTCCCCTCCCAGCCAGAGGGAACCACTGTTGTGAGTTTGTTAATTACCTCCATGCTGCCGCTGCCGCTGCTGCTGCTAAGTCACTTCAGTCGTGTCCGACTCTGTGCAACCCCAGAGATGGCAGCCCACCAGGCTCCCCCATCCCTGGGATTCTCCACGCAAGAACACTGGAGTGGGGTGCCATTGCCTTCTCCAATGCAGGATAGTGAAAAGTGAAAGTGAAGTCACTCAGTCGTGTCCGACTCTTCGCGACCCCATGGACTGCAGCCCACCAGGCTCCTCCGCCCATAGCCCTCGCAAATACCTTTGCATGCATATATTCACATAGAAAATGTATAGCTTTTTGTGTTTGCTTTTTTTAAATATACATAGTACACTGCAAACTGTATGAAACACTCAACAGCCAGTCTGTTTGTTCACAGTTGTGTTTCTGAGATTTATCCATAGAGATTTGTTTAGACTGAGTGTACTCTTTTTCATGACTCTATAATGTTCCATCAAGGGACTATATAATACATTTTATGCATCCACTCGCCTATTGGGAGCCTTATAGGTTGGTTCAAATATTTTGCTATCACAATGTAACTGTGGATACATGTGTACCTACTTCCTCTGGGTAGCAGAAAGAACACATTGGGTATTTCAACAGAGTCGGTTAATTTGCTTAGGTGACTGTGAGCTGCATGAGAACAGAAATAGGCCACTTTTTAGGAAGAAGTTCCCTATCTCTGCAAGTGTCTGAGTACTGGCCGGATAGCCTCTTGGCACTGCTATAGAGGAGGGGATGCTGTCCCTAAATGACCATCAAGTTCCCTTCCAACTGCACGATCCTATAATCTCTCATCTCCCTGCAGAGGGACCACCGCCCAGTACATCTCATGCCAAGAGCCCCAGCTGCGGTGAGGGGAAAAAGTCATCTTTTCTGCAGATTTGGAGGAGCTGGGAGGGACATCTTTTTGCAAAACCCCATGTTTCCTGCTCCTCTTGATGTGTTATATTTCATTCTAACTGAAGACATCGTACATAAACCCCTTACGTTTTGTAAGTCTTCACTGGAATGAATAGATCTAGGTTGAAACCCTGGGTCAGTCCCAAGCAGCCATATGATCTTGGGCATGTTTGAATTCTCTATGCCTCAGTCTCCTTGTCTGTAAAGTGGGTGAATTCATAGCCCTTGCTCACGACTATTGTGATGATTCTCCCAGCTGATGGATGTAATGTGCTCTAATGGCTAGTGAGTTGCATCTCTCTCTAAGGGTGGTGGGTAGGGGTCAGGGGAGGAGGGCTCACTGTGCAAGCCGGCTGTCCTAGAGATGCATAAATTGGGAGCAGTCTTTGCCCCAGACAGGAAGGAAGTCCAAGGTTTAACCAATCTGTTGCACTCACTGCCGTGGCCTGCACAACCTTATGTTTGGTGTTTCATCTTTTTCAAAGCGTGTCCATTATCTCATCTGTTCATCAAAGGCCCCTGCAAGGAAGTCAGGCAGAGGATGGGCCCAAGGAGAGATGACTCAGGAATCTGAAAGTCAAGGCCAGCAGCCTCCCTGACAAACAGCCCACTGGGCTGAGTTTCTCCACTGATCTTGGCCGAGAAGGAGGGGGTGAGGCTGTCCAGGTCAGGCCTGAAATACCCACAGAGAGACTTCCTTTCCCCTGACGGTGGACTGGCTTCTCAACCCAGCCAGATGGGCTGCAGATGTGAGCTCCGGGTTGCGAGGGAGGCCAGGGAAATAGACAGGACTCGGCCCCTTGCCTGGAATGTCAGCCCCTAAGCCCGGGTCCCATGATGCCCCTGGAGCATGATGCTGCTGTCTTCCTGAGCTCAAGTTTGTGGCATTTTGGATACAGGAAGGGGGTGATGGAGATACTGCCATGCTTCTGCGATGCTCATGGCTCTCAGTTGGAGAATATTTCAGGCAGCAACCATCCCATCTTGAAGCCTTCAGGTCAGCTTGGATACAAGTCAGTCTCATGTCATTTCTACAGCCCCAGCCAGCCCTGGAAAGCCTGCTAAGTTGCTGAATGGCTTCCTCTTCCAAAAGAACTGCTGGCCCTTCATGGCTTTCTCTTCCTTCAGCCTGTCCCAAAATTCAGAGTCCCTTCCCTCATGCCATACCCTCCGGGTGGCCAGTGTTGACTCTGGTCTCAGGGGACCAATTGCCACTGTCAGTCCATTCAGAGTGGAACTGTTTATAGAGTTCTGTCGTGGAAATAATAGTTCCCTGACTCCAAGAGGGACCCTGGGGACCTGGCTTCTGGAGACTGGTTGAAGAAAGGGCTCTGGTTCAGCCAGACCTGAGTTCTGCCATCCGCAGCTGTGTGACTTTGGAAAAGTCACATCACCTCTCTGATCTTCTAGGCTTCTCATTTGTAGAAAGTGAGGGATCATCCTTACCTTGCAGTGTCCTTAGGAAGATTCAAGAAAACACGTGCAAATCCCCAGTGTTGTACCCGGCATGGAGTCCATGCTTCCTAACGAACTTTTGCTTTTGTTCTGGTAATTGTTATTATTCTTGTTGTTGCTGGGGCTAAGGGGCTGCCTCCCTTCTTTCCTAAGTTGCTCATTGTCTCTATAATCAGATAAACCTGTATTCTAATCCTAGCATCATCTTATGGCTCTGTAGCCTTGATCAAGTTACTTAGCTTCTCTGAGCCTGCCTCAGTTTCCCCATCAATAAAGAGAGGTTTAGAAAGCTTAAGTGACTTCACCAAAGTTATACCTACCCAGTAAGGAATTTCAGCTCAACCCTGCATATGTCCAACAGCCCTGATGGCTTAACCAGTAAGCAGCTACATTTTCATCATATTTCTATTTTCCTTGAACAAGGCCCCTTAGTTTCTTCAACCTGGCCTGCAATAAGAACTAACTGACAATGATACCTTCTTCAAACTCTAAAGTTCCCTCCAGAAGTCTGTGTCCATATCCAGGGCTTCCCTGGAGGTCCAGTGGTTAAGAATCCATTTTCCAATGCAGGGGACACATGAGTTCAATCCCTCATCCCTCATGAGTTCAATCCCTCGGGGAACTAAGATCCTACCTCTTAAGGGGCAACTAAGCCTGCCCGCCACAATTAGAGAATCCCGCGCGCTGCAATGAGGAGCCTCCTTGCCGCAACAAAGACTCACTGCAGCCAAAAAAAAGAGAGAGGGAAAAAGTCCATGTCCCACCCACTGGACCAGCAGTTTAGCCAGCCCAAGAAGCCAAAACAAGAAAAGCTACAGAAACAGTGCGAGAGAGGTCTTTGAACTGTTCGGGGGGAATGTTCACGAAGGGAGGGATAAGAGTAGGCAGCTGAGATTTGCCCAACTCCAGGAAGGACCTTGGTGGAATCTGCACATCAAAGGGAGCCCAGCGCTTCAAAGGCAGGCGCTCTTTCTGCCCTCCCGGCCACCGGTCACGGCTAACTGGCTCACATGGGGACAAAGCTAGAGGACGCAATGTGGGAAGACGGGGGTTTCGGGATGAGAACCTCGCTGTAGTTGGGTGTGTCTCTGGAGCCTGGCACAACTGGCTGCCCTTTCCCCAAACCTCCCCTCACCAGCTCGGGGGTCCTCACTCTGGGGCCCCAGACCCCCAAGGGCCCCATGCTGGAATTCAAAGCTTCTCTGAACTGGGTCAGCAGGAAAGTATATCACGTCTTTGTTGTTGTCGCTGGCCTTGAACTGCAATTGAGCATCCCTTTCCATCATGATTGCAGGTAACAGACACGTGGCAGGATCAGCAGCCCCTACCACGTGGTCCCCAGTAGCAATCACCCATATTGGCTTGTCACCTTACAGGAGTCACGGTGAGTTCAGCATTCCTTAGTGTTATGACATTTCTGCCACCGGGGTTGTTATTAGAACTGCCGCTATGATTTATTTCAAGAATTGATAAAGAAATACACGTATGACTATATCTCTTTTTCTGTTTGCAGTGAGTGTCCTTTGTAATCTTATGTTTTTCTTTTTTAATTTTTTTTTTTTTTTTAGATTTTGATTTTTTGGCCAAGCTATGACATGAGAGATTTTAGTTCCTCAACCAGGGATCAAGCCCGTGCCCCCTGCAGTAGAAGCACAGTGTCCTAACCACTGGACCACCAGGGAAGTTCCCTATACGTTTTATTTCAGGGATTTTAAAGCATGATTCTGAGAAGGCATTCCTAGACTTCACCATACCGCTGAAGAGTCACGTACACAAGTAATTTTAAGAACCTTTGTCATAGCCGTTCAACTCTCTCAGGCTCAGTTTTCCAGTCAATGAAATGGTCATTAAAATCTCTTTGTTTCAGTGCCTTTGTGAAGATCACATTTTGCAACGTGTGCGAAAGAAGTGAGCACGAAGGAGATGGTCAGTCAACACTCGCATCCCTCTTTCTTCTCTACAGCCAGCTTCTTTCAACCTGGAGCCAAGAGCTGGTGTATTTATCACATGCCTTCCATGGTCTTCCGTGAAGGGCCTCTTGCCCACTGGGCGCTGGCTCATGCTGGTCTCCAGGAGTAAAGCGCCCCTCCTGCTCCACCACGACACACGTCCAGTGAGATGGAGGTTGACAAGGCCACAAATATTTGAACTATCCCTGGGATAACACAGGGCATTGACCCCAGAGTATGTGCTACATCGGCTGAAAGTTTATCCTAGCATAACAAACGTGACAGCTAGCAAAGTGAGGGGAAAGGGCTCGATAAGATTAAAGGCACCCGTGGAGTCCAAAGGCACAGCCTGTTCAGGGAGTTAGAAATTCGGGACCAAGAGGGGCCTCAGGGAAGTAAGGCCATTGAGTCAAACGGTCCATTTTCTAGAAAGTTCTGAGCATCTGCATGGGACATGATGCAGATAGTATGTAGAAATCCAGCCTTGTTGTTGGGTGGCCCTGAGTAGCTATGACAGGAAGATGTTAATGTTATCATGTAGCTGAGAAAATTCAGAGAAATTAGCACTTAACAGGTGCTTGGAACAGAGTAAGCCTTCTGCAAATGTGTCTATCACTACTCTTCCTATGAACATCATTATACTGATACATGGAGCCTAGCGGGGCTTCCCAAGTGGCTCAGTGGTAAAGAATCCGCCTGCCAATGCAGGAGATGCAGCTTACATCCCTGGATCGGGAATATCCCCTGGAGAAAGAAATGGCAACCCATTCCAGTATTCTTGCCTGGAGAACCCCATGGACAGAGTAGCCTGGTGGGCTACAGTCCATGGGGTCGCAAAGAGTCGGACACAAATTAGCAGCTGAGCATGAGCACCAGCACAAGTCTATCAATCCATTGAACTATCGATCTATCAGTCTATCCATCTATCAATATATTGGCCTAATAATAGATTGACAGATGAATCTCCAAGTAAATACTATCTAAATACTTCTCTATATATGAAGTCTATCCATCTATCTCATCTATCTATTGGATTTTCATATACAATTATACATAGAGAGAGCATATAAAGAGAAACATAGATGATGTACAGATATAGATACAGATATCCTTGTGGCTCTGATGGTAAAGAATCTTCCTGCAATGCGAGAGACCCAGGTTCAATCCCTGGGTTGGAAAGATCCCCTGGAGAAGGGCATGGCAACCCATTCCAGTATTCTTGCCTGGAGAGTCCCAAGGACAGAGGAGCCTGGCGAGTTACAGCCAATGGGATTGCAGAGTCAGACACGACTGAGCGACTGACGCTACTACTATCCTTCCAGCCACCTCACTTTAGGGAAGTCCATCTAGAAATCTCCTAACTGGTCTCCCAACCTCTGCCTCTGCCTCCTACATTCTATTCTCCAAAAAGCAGCCAGATTCTGTTGAAACCTACATCAGATCATATCACTCCTCCGGCCAGAACCCTCCCATAACTCTCTGCATCCCTCAGAATGGAAGGTAAAGTCAGCTCCCTGGTCCACAAGGCCCTGCAGACCCTGGCCTGCATTATTTCTCCAACTTCTTCTCCCACTGGCCCCTCCCTCATTTCACTCAACCGTTTCAATAGCCTCCTTGCAATTCATCAAATAGCCCACATGCACTCCCACCTCAGGCCCTTTGCACTGGCTGTTCCCGCTGCCTGGAAGGCTCTTCCCACTGATATCTGTGTACGCTCTCTCTTACTCTTTCAGCTCTTTCAGGACTTTTACTCAAATATCACCTTCTCATAGACGTCTTTTCTTATAACCCCATTTAAAACCACATACACTTCCCAACTCCATAACACCTTCCTTTCGTTTATGTCTCTTTATTGCACATTCTAAAATACAATACAGTTTAGTCATTGTTCTTTTAATATCTGTTTCCAGTGCTTTGAAAGCTCCACAAGAGCAAGGATTTGTGGGGGAGATTTTTTGTTTGTTTGTTTCCTATACTATCTCCAGCAACTTGAATAACCCATGGCACATAATAGATGCTCAATTAATACTTGGGAAATGAATGAATCCCCTCCTTTATTGCAGTCAGTATACCTTTATTAATGCATCCACCAGATCATTTTGATGCCTTTTTGGCCATGTCACCTCATTAGAGTACAGTGATTTTTCAGCTGTCTCAAACCTTACGGTAGTTGTTTCTCTGGGTGTGTTGCACACCCTAATAATTTGGTAAACAGGGGAAATTTCTGTGTTCCCATAGGCCAGCCGTGCAGACAGGGTTAACCCCAGGTCCTGTCACCCACTGAGCATCCCAGAGATCCTCCTCTTGTCCTGACCTGTTGACTTTCAGTCTTCCTCTGGCTTTGCTGTAGTTTAACTTGGACAGTGCCATCTCTGTTTTCTCCCTGTTGTTTGCTGTGCTGGGCCTCTGGTTTGAAGTCAGCCGCCCAACGGCCTCGACACTGTCACCTCAGCTGTGCTCCACACACTACCAACACTTTGGCTGGAGGAAGAGGACAGATGACTCAATGATCTCATTGCAGGTCAGCACCCAGCCTGGATCAGCCTGCTGGACAGCGGTATTGGCAGTCTGACCGACTCTTGTTCAACAGCCACCCCCCATATTTCAGGACCAATGCTGGATGTGTATTAAAGAGACTGTTGGGTCACCAAATGGCTAATTAAGGCAGTAAAGAGACAGGAAAATGAAGCAGCCTCTTTCCCCATGAGGAGCCTGAGACTACTTGTGGGAACCTGAATGCTTCCTCTTTCTCTCGGAGTAAGATGAAGAAGGCTTTTCTGGTGGCGCGGTGGCAAAGTATCCACCTGCCAGTGCAGGAGACAGAGCTTTTGTCCCTGAGTTGGGAAGATCCCCTGGAGGAGGAAATGACAAGTCGCTCCAATATTCTTGCCTGGGGAATCCCATGGACAGAGGAGCCTGGTGGCAGTCCATGGGGGTTGCCAAATAGTCGGACACGACTTAGTGACTAAACCACAACAACAACAGTTGAAGATCTTGGACAAGAGTATTGTTGGGATCAAAAAAAAGACAAGGATGAACTGCAGACCCTGAGTTCATCTCCTGCTTTTGATCCAGCCCACCTCCATCATTACTTCAGGGTTTAGGAGTCCAGCCTGGGTTGTGCAAGGTAGAGTCCCTGAAGCTCGTTCCTCTGAGCAGGAGTGTTTGGATAGAGGCCACCTGGACTCTGACGGCATTGATCCTTCCAGGTCTATGTGACTGGGAGTGAAATAGAAGGTGTCTGGAGGGTCAGCTCGCCCTGCCACCTCGGCAGCAGAAAGAGCGCCAGCTTTGGAGTTGGACACCCCCAGGCAGGCACGGATCCCAGTTCTGTCACATGCTAGCTGTGCAGCCCTGGCTTTGATTCTCAGCCATTCAGAACCTCGGTTCATCGTCTCTAAAATACAGGTATAAACAGTGTCATCCTTGGAGGGTTGTTGCGAAGAATCAACCAGTTGATTCTTAACTCCAGTCTCATATTAATCATTTGAGGTGCTTCTGAAATAGACCTTTGTTGAGGCATGGTCAAGGCCAGAGGATCCAGCATCTCTGCCGCTGGGTCTTGGGCATCCTGAATGTTTTTTTTCTTGGAATATAGTTGCTTTACAGTGTTGTGTTAGTTTCTACTGGACAACATTGTGAGTCAGCTATAAGTTTACTTATACCCTCTTCCTCGTGAGCCTCCCTCACACTCCACCCTCATCCCATCCATCTAGGTCATCACAGGACTCAGCTCGGTGCTCTGTGATGTCCTGTATCCTTTATAAAACTTCCTTGGATGGTTCTTATGTGCGTGTGTGAGCTCTCAGTCGTGTCCAACTCTTTGCAGCCCTGTGGATCATAGCCTGCCAGGCTCCTCTGTCCATGGGACTCTCCAGGCAAGAATACTGGAGTGAGTTGCCATTTCCTTCTCCAGGGGATCTTCCTGACCCAGGGATCAAACCCATGTCTCTTGCGACTCCTGCATTGGTAGATGGATTATTTATCACTGAGGCACCTGGGAAGCCCGTTCTCATGTGCAGGCAGAGCTTTAAAAAATTCACCAGAGTGAATGATGTTAAATGGTTGCTAAGCTCTCCACAGGACTGGCACACAGTAGGGACTTCATGAAGACTGATCATCTTCCCTTCATCTCCCTGGCATCTGTTATTTCTAAACCTCTCTTGTACCTGCCTTAAGGGAAGTACCTGAGGTGTGACATTGAGCAGCTGTCTCCAAACCATCCAATAAAGAGAGTTCCCAATAATCTTAATCTTGAGGACTGCTATTGGTGAATTTTGCATGGGATCCAGTTTCTCTTTCCTCCACAAAGACCCTTCCTCCCCAGTCCTTTCCATTGTTTTTTGTGGTCCCTTTTCAGCATCATTTTTTGACACAGTCCAAAGAAGTGGCTGACTTCAAACGTCACTTGTGACATCAGGCGTCTCCAGTTTCTGCTTACTCTGGATACCACATACCACTGCAGCCCTGCCATAGGGAAGTACATTCCACCCACTAGGCGGGCACCTGGAGAAATGTGCTTAGTGGACCACACTGGGAAAAACAATAGTGGCATATAGCAAATAAGTGTACATGTGCTCCAGACAGCCCAGTAAAGTGAAGGCATGGCTTCCTAGTTTATTTATCTCATCTTGGAGATTCCCATCAGCTAGTCCAACCTGGGTATCAACCTTCCATGAAATGACTGAGCCATCTGTCCCTCCCACTGGCCAAATGTTGGGTATATATTTTTATGTCTGCATACATTGTGTATGTATATGTGTGTTTGTATCTGTATATAATCTCCTCCAAAGGTGATTGCATGGGTATATATTCACGTCGTATGCATATATGTAGTTGCACGCATGCTGTTTTTTAAAGAATAGATATTAGAACTTATGGAAGTGATCCCTGGGTTGGGAAGACTCCCCTGGAGAAGGAACTAGCAACCCATTCCAGTATTCTTGCCTGGGAAATCCCATGAACAGAGGAGCCTGGTGGGCTACAGACCATGGGGTCGCAAAAGAGTCATACGTGACTTAGTGACTAAACAACAGTGATAGACTTGGACAGGTGACTTTACCTCTCTGGACCTCAGTTTGTTCTTCTGTAAAATGGGTGTACTGATGATACGCTTCACAAAGAACTGTTGTGAAGATTAAATGATGCACCATACAAAAAGTCCTTACAATGAGGTCTGATACTTAGAGCTCCATGAAGATAGCAACTATTTCACACAGTTTAATTGGATGTCTCCTGCATGTCAAACATCAGGTACGATGAGAAAGAAGATGGAGGCCCTGGCTTTGTTTTCCTTGTGTTAGAGTTAAGGAGACAGATGCATAAAGAACTAATAATAATAAAAGGCAGCTGATACATTTTAAGAGTCCAGTGAGTGCCAGCACCATTAAAAGCTCTTGAGATGCACCAGTGAGCACCACAGACCACCTTCTGTATCTTCCAGGAGTTTATATTTTAGTAGGGAGTGATAGACATTCAATAAGAAAAATAAAGAGATAAAATATATATAGTATGTTGAAAGTTAATATGGGCAATGGGGAAAGTAAGATTCAAAAAGGAAAGAGAATTCTCTGAGAATCCAGTGAGTTGAACGGCAGGCTCTCCAACGATGTGTCTACCCACCTGTGAATGCAACCTTATTTAGCAACAAAGGTCTCTGCAGATGAAATTAAGTTAAGGGTCTTGAGATGAGATCATCATGGGTCAGTCAGCTGGACCTGAAATCCAATAGCAAGTATCCTGAGAAGGGGAGCGGGGAAGATGCAGAGGGAAGACACTCATGTGAAGAAGGGAACATGGGGTGGAATGATGCAGCCACAAGTCGAGGGACACCTGGGGCCACCAGAAACTGGAAGAGATGAGGAAGAATTCTCTCCCAGAGTCTTTGGAGGGAATGTGACCCTGCCGATGCCTTAATTTCAGACTTCTGCCCTGCAGAAATGTGGAAGAATAAATTTTGGGTTCTTTTAACTATATATTTTGAAAACTTTATCACTTTTTTATTTATTTTTGGCCATTGCTACATGCGGTCTTTCTCTAGATGTGGCGAGCAGGGGCTACTCTCCAGCTGAGGTGCACAGACTTCTCATTGCAGTGGCTTCCCTTGCTGCACAGCACGGGCTCTAGGGCCCGGGCTTCAGTAGTTGAGGCTCCTGGGGTCTACAGCGAGGGCTCAGCATTTGTAGCACATGGGCTTAGTTGCCCCGAAACATGTGAAATCTTCCCAGACCAGAGATCAAACTCATGTCCAATGCATTGTCAGAAAGATTCTTAACCACTGGACCACCAGGGAAGTCCAGTTTTTGTTGTTTTTTTTTAAAGCCACGTAGTTGGTGGCCATTTGTTATCAGACCCCTAGGAAATTAATACTTAGTAAAGGAAAAGGAGACAGCTCTTCGCTGGGGGAGAAATCAGGAGATCATTCCTGAGTTCCACCTGCTTCCCCCTCAGCTTCCTGATTTAGAGACAAGCAGGAATCCTTCCTCCCATTGAACAGATGGGAAAGCTGAGAAAACAGGCACTTCATGATTTCCTCAAATACCTCCTGAGAATTTGTAAACTGATTCAGAAATATAACAGATTAAGAACCAGAGTTAAGTCACTCAGTTGTAGCTTTGGGAAAATTCCCTTCCCCTGTGTGACTCTCAGTTTGCTCATCTGTAAAATGGAGCTAGTAATGCCTGCTTATTTAACTTCTATGCAGAGTCCATCATGAGAAACGCTGGACTGTAAGAAACACAAGCTGGAATCAAGATTGCCGGGAGAAATATCAATAACCTCAGATATGCAGATGACACCACCCTTATGGCAGAAAGTGAAGAGGAACTCAAAAGCCTCTTGATGAAAGTGAAAGTGGAGAGTGAAAAAGTGGGCTTAAAGCTCAACATTCAGAAAATGAAGATCATGGCATCTGGTCCCATCACTTCATGAGAAATAGATGGGGAAACAGTGGAAACAGTGTCAGACTTTATTTTTCTGGGCTCCAAAATCACTGCAGATGGTGACTGCAGCCATGAAATTAAAAGATGCTTACTCCTTGGAAGGAAAGTTATGTCCAACCTAGATAGCATATTGAAAAGCAGAGACATTACTTTGCCAAGAAAGGTCCGTCCAGTCAAGGCTATGGTTTTTCCTGTGGTCATGTATGGATGTGAGAGTTGGACTGTGAAGAAGCCTGAGCACCGAAGAATTGATGCTTTTGAACTGTGGTGTTGGAGAAGACTCTTGAGAGTCCCTTGGACCAGTCTATTCTGAAGGAGATCATCCTTGGGATTTCTTTGGAAGGACTGATGCTAAAGCTGAAACTCCAGTACTTTGGCCACCTCATGGGAAGAGTTGACTCATTGGAAAAGACTCTGATTCTGGGAGGGATTGGGGGCAGGAGGAGAAGGGGACGACAGAGGATGAGATGGCTGGATGGCATCACTGACTCAATGGACGTCAGTCTGAGTGAACTCTGGGAGTTGGTGATGGACAGGGCGGCCTGGCGTGCTGCGATTCATGGGGTCGCAAAGGGTCGGACACGACTGAGCGACTGAACTGAACTGAACTGAATGCCTTCTATGTAACATACCTGACAAGTTAGTGTGAGGACCGACTGAGCTAAGGTTTGTGTAGCCCGTGACACAGCATCCAGTATGTGACAAGCACTCTGCACATGACACTTGAATTTCTTTTTCAGACTCTGACAGTGTTTACGTGAAGATGTGTGTGTATGTATTAGTCCTACCTGATGTTGCTTACGTTGTATATACACATACACATGTGTACATATTGCATATATGTGTGAGCATGTACATCATCTCCTCCAAAGATTATTGTATACATGTGTACAGAAGCATGTACATACATGTGTATATATTCATGTGTGTATATCTATGTCTGTATGTATGTTTTATGCATAATGGCAACCCACTCCAGTGTTCTTGCCTGGGAAATCCCATGAACAGAGGAGCCTAGCAGGCTACAGTCCATGGGTCACAGAGTCAGACATGACTGAGTGCAAATTACATGCGTATGTAAATGTGTATATATGTTGAATATGTATATGTATGTATATATACACATAGTCTCATCCAAAGGTGATACATATATCTATATGTGTATAGGTATGTTCATGTGTATGTATCCATGTATTTATGTGCCTGTATATACTGTATACATTGAAGAAGGCAATGGCACCCCACTCCAGTACTCTTGCCTGGAAAGTCTCATGGGTGGAGGAGCCTGGTAGGCTGCAGTCCATGGGGTCGCTAAGAGTCAGACACGACTGAGCGACTTCACTTTCACTTTTCACTTTCCTGCATTGGAGAAGGAGATGGCAACCCACTCCAGTGTTCGTGCCTGGAGAATCCCAGGGACGGGGGAGCCTGGTGGGCTGCCGTCTCTGGAGTCGCACAGAGTTGGAGACGACTGAAGCGACTTAGCAGCAGCATACTGTATACATGCAAGTGTGTATGTATGTATACATGTATGCATACTGACCATGTGCATGAGGGTATGCGTGCATATATATGTGTACCCATATATGTGTGCATGTATACACACACACAAGTGTTTCTCAAGCTGCGCAATGAAGAGAAAAATTCCCAGGGCCACTCTGATTTCCGGCTTACCTGGCACAGCACAGTCCTTGGTGTGCCGGCCCAGCTGGGCCCCTGCCCGGCTGAACCCCAGAGCCCAGTCTCACCAAAGGGAAGGCTGACTTAGACGTGTCTGACTCCCACATGAGGCAGCAGAACAGTGAGCAACTTTAGTGGAGAAGCCTGAGATAAAAATGGGTTAAAATATTTGATTTTTGCAATTCCATAAGGTTACACTCGGCTTTCGGTCCTTTCCCTCCCTCACTCTCTCACCCTCTTTTCCTGCCTCTCGATGAAAAATCTGCTCAGACTTAATAGAATTACTCCCAGAGCCATCAATGCAAACGCTGTTTCAGGGCAATCTCATTCGAACAAATGTATTTTTATTTGAACAGTGTTACTTGAAAAATTAAATCGCGGTGTCTGTTCCCTTTCCCTTCCCCCCTGCCCATCCACACAGCCCTCACGATGGGAAGGAGAGGAGAGCAGAGCTGAACCTTTTTAAAATGAATTTGATCTGATTTAATGATTCCTCTGTGCATTAATTAACAGTGAAACCAGCCAATATGTTGTGTCAGTCACAGATGTATCCACGGGCGTCCTTTGTTATTTTGGGAACCGACTGAATGTATTGCTGTTCGAGCTTATTGTCTTTGAAAAGTTCAGAACGGGGTTAGACAGGGGGCTGGTGGGGACGTGGGATCTGGACATGTTACACGTGTGTGCAGGTCTGTGATCAAGTGAACAAGGGAGTTGCCCAGAGGTCAGAGCTGAAGAGACAAGGGTGCGAATTCTAGTTTAAACTCTCAGTAACAGCTCGTGTGGGGGCTAAGTCCTGTCACCTCCTTCTGCCTCCCTGTTCCCGCTCTGTAAATTGGACATAGTAATTGTAACTCACGAGGGGCTTGTGAGAGTTCAAATGACTGTAGGTGTTAGGTGCCAAGTTTTGCCAGGGACTGGAGATAAAGATGGCATCAGCTCCTGCATCTCAGAAGTCAGAGACTGGTTTCCAGGGAAGGAATAGAGCAGGAAAAGGCGTCCCCTGCCATCTATTCCAGAGGTTTGTACCTCAGTTGTGTTACAGAGTCGGGCTGGCTTCATGTGCTACTGTCAACACTTTAAAATGTTAATAACTTGGTGTGTTTCATTAAGGGCAGTCTTATATGACAACGAGCAGAAGAAACAGCGATGATATTCCCATCGTTTCTTGGTCTACATTTGTAGCATTTGCAATACCTGGGCTGGGTTTATTATTGGAGTATATTTGATACATAATATTATAGGTTACAAGTATACGATATGGTGATTCATAATCTTTAAAGGTTATACTCCATTTATAGTTATTATAAAATACTTGCTACATTTCTTATGTTGTACAATATGTCCTTGTCATTTATTTTCTGCCTAATAGTTAGGACCTCTTAATCTCTTATGCCTATCTTGCCCCTCCCCTTTCCGTTTCCTACCTGGTAACCACTAGTTTGCTCTCTGTGAGTCTGCTTCATTTTTTTCTTTATATTCACTGGTTTGCTATATATTTTAGATTCTGCATATGAGTGATGTCATACAGTATTCGTCTTTCTCTGACTTATTTCACTTAGCATAATTGGGCTGGGTTATTTTTTGAATAAGGGACCCCCCCCCCCGCCGCCATTTTCATTTTGCATGAGGCACGGCAAATTCTGCAGCCACTTCTGTACAGAGAAACCGCTCTTGGGTGCTATTCTATTTAAAGGAGCTGTGCTAATATTTCAAACTTGATTATAAAGAAGGTGGGGTCACTGCTGAGTGCCTGCTATGTGTTGGCCCTCATACTTGGTGTGACATGTAGCATCTCAGTTAAGCTCTGTTGGCAGTTTTCTAAAATAGATATTTTCTTCTCATTTTATACATAAGGGAACTGAGGTTTGGAAGAATTCAGTCACGTGCTTAGGGTCACATAGCTGGGAAATGGTGGCTCCAGGTGAAACCCCTTGTCCAGCCAGAAAACATGTGCCCATCTCTTCTCCTTTCTTCCTTCATGCCTACTCCCCACTTCCCTCCTTCTCTTTCTCTCTCTTCCTTCCTCACACAGGAAGTCTTCAAAGGCTTCCCTTGGTAGATCTCAAGAGAAGTAGAACGAAGTGACCATAGGTATAATGATGAGTCAGTTAACATTTGAAACTCCTTTTTGGCAGACATCTACACGTTGGGGGGAGTTGAGATCTGAGCCAAGTGTTGGGTACCATGCACCAACCAAGAATTACAAAAGAACCAGGTTGGTGGATGAGCAGGAAGCTGATGGGGTTAATGCCAAGAGATCCCCTAACTCTTCCAGCCATAAATGAGGGTAGATGATTGCGTTAAACAAAATTTTTTATCCTTATGATTTCGAGTTGAGGCATTGCTTTCACTGAGTTTCTTTTAAATACAGAAACTGAAACAATTTCCTTGAAAATGTACATGGAATTTAAACAGGTCTGTTGTTCGATCTTTTTGATCACTACAACAATGCCACCTCTGTCTGTCAATATTGTGGAAAGCTCAGAGAGGATAAGTTATCTGTCTGTTGTCACACAGCTAGAAAGGGGAGCCATGGAACTTCCCAGCCAGGTCTTTGATAGTCCGGAGTCAGTGTTCTTAACCACAACTCACTCTGAATTTCCTCTCTGAAGGAAACAAAGAGTAGCTGTTCTCGAGGAAGAAGCAGGTGATAGCATTACCATTCCTCTGGGGAATAGCCCTTCCTAACCAGCTAATTATTTTAATGGCAGAAACAACCGTTGTTCAACAGAATGTCTCCTCTGGTTGATGTATCTCTTTATCTGTTTCCTCTCCCTTCCATGACTCTCTGGGCAACCTCCCCTGCTGTCTCCTTTATTCAGTAAAGTGGGCAAGTACGCCTCCCCGAAGTTTGTCTTCTGGCGAGTTCTGAGCATAACAAGGACAAAACTGATTGGACATCCAACAGGTTTAGAGTTGAATCCTAGTGCTTCCCCTTACAAATTATGAGATCTTGAGCAGCTTCTGATGCCGCTCTGAGCGTTGGTGTCCTCACTTTTAGTAGCAATAGCGATGTCTGTGCTGGATGCCGATATGCGCTGTCCCAGGTCTCATTTCAGGAAGGAAGAACCTGCTCCCTCACTGTTAGAAGCGCTGTCATCGGCTCAACCTCAGCTGTCAATCTTTCTTGCAGCTGCCTCAGCTCAGAGAAGAGCTACTTCACCCAAGGATGTCCCATCTTCCCAGGGCAGGTGTGTCCTTCTCCCCAGTGGGAGAAGCTCTGGAGGGTTATCCTGGCTTTAGGCTCCCTGTGAGGTTGACTGACTACTTCATTCAGACTGTCAACCCAAGTTCTCCCTCTGCTGACTCCTGGATCCTTCCTATCACTTCCCCAGGTGTTGATTCTGAGTGTGTGTGCTCAGTCACTCAGTCGTGCCCTACTCTTTGCAACCCCATGGACTATAGCCCACCAGGATCCTCTGTCCATGGAATTTTCCAGGCAAGAATAGTGGAGTAGGTTGCCTTTTCCCACTCCAGGGGATCTTTCTGACCCAGGGTTCGAACCCACGTCTTCTGCATCTCCTGCATAGGCAGGTGGATTCTTTACCACTGTGCCACCTCGAAAGCCTCTTCTTAAGCTTCTTGTTTGCTGATCTGCATCTCAGAGTCTATTTCCTGAACAATCTGAGCTGTGACGGAAGCCCCTTTAGAGTAAGTCTTAATGCCTTGTTAGCTCCTAATAGTTATTACTAATAATAATTACTAATAATTATTAGTTATTTTGGAAAATACACAGTCATTAGCCTCCTTCCATGTGCTGGGTACCACACTATAAACAAACGTGTAAAAGGTAAATGTGTGAATGCAAGGAAGTCAGTGTCTTAAAGAAGCAAGAATGTAATCACTGTCTCTTCAGGGAAACCTGTGCTCACAGACATTATTTACAAGTTCACTGAATCCGAGTTCCCTTCCACCTTGTCTACCCTGTTCAGCTTAGGAAGAAGAAAGTACAGAGTCGGACGAGGGGGCAGAAGTTGATTTGTCCAGGGACATGCAAGAATCAGTGCTGGTTGTGCAAAAGGAGAACCAGGTCCTCTCATTTCCAGGCCTGTTCTCCTAGTGTGTGGTCCCCACGCCCTATCTAGGCTGAGACAACCAATCAAGTTATTCTCATGTCCTACCAGGAATGGCTGTGATGAAAATGATGTTTCAACATAGGTCTTGGTATTCTGGCAATCAATGACAGTGACTGAGGATGAATTTTGCCAAGGTATCACATCACCATCATCACCACCATCACCACCACCATCACCACCATCATACCCCCCTTCATCACTACTGCCATCATCACCACTGCCATCATCACCACCACCACCACCACCATCACCATCAACATCACCATCATCACCACCATCACCACCATCACCACCACCACCACCACCATCACCATCATACCCCCCTTCATCACCACTGCCATCATCACCACCACCACCACCACCATCACCATCACCATCATCACCACCATCACCACCACCACCACCACCATCACCATCATACCCCCCTTCATCACCACTGCCATCATCACCACCACCACCACCACCATCACCACCATCATACCCCCCTTCATCACTACTGCCATCATCACCACTGCCATCATCACCACCACCATCACTACCACCATCATCACCATCACCATCATCACCACCATCACCACCATCACCACCACCACCACCACCATCACCATCATACCCCCCTTCATCACCACTGCCATCATCACCACCACCACCATCACCATCATCACCACCATCATCACCACCATCACCATCATCATCATCACCACCACCACCATCACTACCACCATCATCACCATCACCATCCCTGCCACCATCTTCAGCACAACCATCACTACCGCCACCATCACCACCACCATCACTACCATCATCACCACCATCACCATCATCACCACCATCATCACCACCATCACCATCATCATCATCACCATCATCACCACCATCACCACCACCACCACCACCATCACCATCCCTGCCACCATCTTCAGCACAACCATCACTACCGCCACCATCACCACCACCATCACTACCATCATCACCACCATCACTGCCACCATCACTACCACCATCATCATCACCACCATCACTACCGCCATCATCACCACCACCATCCCTGCCACCATCTTCAGCACAACCATCACTATCACCATCATCATCATCACCAGGACACCATTATTAGCATCATCATCATCACCATCAACATAGTTATCACTAAGGTCACCATTATCATCTCTACCATTTAAACACTTTAAGACATTATCTGATATAATCCTCCCAGCAATCTGTGGTGGTGTTAATACTGCGGCCTACAGGCCAAACCCCAATGATGCTCTTGTGAGTAGTTTTATTGGAGCTCTGCTGGAGCACACCCATTCTTTTACTTATGGTCTGTGGCTGCTTTAGGTTCAGTGGGTCCAAGTTTAGTGATCAATACAATGGCAAAGCATGGACTCATTCTTAAGACTATTGACCCCAGAACACATGCCTGTAAACCCTGGGGTTCATCAGTGTGCAAAGAAATCTTCGAGCAACTGCGCAATTACCTCTACAATGAGAGACGGCCTGTCAGTCTGCAAGACTGGGTGTTATTAATACAAAATGAACCAAGCCTCTATGCCCCTCCTCGTGCTCCCACCCTGGGTCCAGTGGCCACTTAATATGTAACCCCCCTCCCCTCCCACAGCAGGGTCCCTGATCTCTCTCAGTTGGAGTGCTGTCAAGGAGTGGAAGACTATCCATCTTTATGGGAAGTTATCTCTCCCAGCAGGACACTGCCTCCCCAGCCGCTGAAGCAATAGGACCCTGACAGGCATGATGCATTGTCCACGGGTCACCGTCACGCTCCAGGGCCAGGCTCCTGTGTAGGGAGTTCGAAATCCAAAGGAACCGGGATGAGGGAACACCAGGACGGGGGCCAGTGATGGCTCGTGAACAGGGCAGGAAGATGGAGACAGCTCAGGCTAGCAAACGGCAGTCTTTCCTAATAATATATAGTAATAATAATATCAAACTCAGGGTCCTTACTCTGGGCTCAACTTAATTCTCAGTGCTGTGCAACTATTAACACTTATGTTGGACTTTCCTGGTGGTCCAGTGGTTAAGAATCCACCTGCCAATGCAGGCAACATGGGTTCCCTGGCTCAGGAAGATTCCACATGCCACAGAGCAACTAAGCCCACGTGCCACAGCTAGACAATAGCCGCCACTCACTGCAACTAGAGAAAGCCTGTGTGCAGCAACAAGGGCCCAGTGCAGCCAAAAACAAACAAATTTGAAAAAATTTTTAAAAAGAAACACGACCATGTTATCAGCCCATTTTACAGATGAGAAATAAAGAGGTAAGTACTTTGTCCAAGGTCACACAGATAATAAGGAGAAAAGTCAAAACACAAGCCCAGGACGTGTTGCCCTGAACTTCTCCTGAGGGCTGCAGGTTCCTATTGGGATGAAAGTGAGCAAAGGACAGCAGGGAAAAAGCCACATGCCTACTTTACAACTGTTTTGTTCTGGTCTTTTCTGGAAGGGTTTTGATGCCAACAAAAATCCGAAAGGAAGATCACACACCAGAAGGGGTTACGCCTGCTTGTGCATTCATTTATCCACAAATATGGAGTGAGTACTTCTGATTCACTGAGCACGCTGCTGTATTTACTGGGGAGATGAGGGGAAGCCTGAGTAAGTGTCCTGCTCCCAAAGGGCTGAAAACCTAACGGTGCAGACAGACATCAATGCAACGCTCAGGGTGTGACTGTGAACTTGACAAGACGGGAGGCCTGCAGCGCTCTGAGCACGTGCAAGGACAGAGCTGGGGGGGAGGTGGGGACCTGGGGCCTTCCCAACAGGAATGATACTTGCACTGAGATCCAAAAGAAGTAGAAGAGTGAACTCGTGGAGGGAAAAGCAACCAAAGAAGAAAGAAGGGTATGAACAAAGTGCTGGGTCTGGGGTCACGTGGTATTCAAGGACCTGAAAGGCTGTCAGGATGCCTGGAATCCTGATAGCATGGAGGCTCGAGGCACGAGGTGAGGGCCTGGGGGTTGGTGGATCCCCCAAGACCTTGTAGGCTCTAAGAGGGTTCCTGAGAGGAATGAGGAGCCCTCAAAGGGTTTTAAGCTGGCTGGTCCCAGGGTCAGAACAACAGAGTCCATTGGCTCAAAAGTGAAGTATTTGGTTTGGGTTTCACAGTCCTGCACTGAGCAGCCACCATCCGTGGTCACTCCCACCAAGGAAATTCTGGACCAGAATCTGGGGAAGGATCAGAATCAGAGACAGGCAGGGAGAAGTGGGCAGGCTGGCTGGACACATGGCGGCAGATGACAAGGAAGAGAGCCAGGCATGGCAGAGAGGGGGCAACAGGGATGCTGGTCTCATCACTCCAGGCACATAGAAACTTCAAGACCCCCAAGCAGAGGCATGCAAACTCTTCTTGCCCACCTGCCCCAGTCCTCTGCCCCCTGTCCCTGGGGGCTGAGCTGAAGTCAGGGGAGCCTTAAGGGCAAAAGCAAGGCTGGCCATGTTTCCTTGGGTGCTAGCTCAAGCCTGGAGGACAGAAGTCCAGTAAAGGAGGCAAAGAGAGTTCAGACAAGCCCAGGGAGGGGGAACAGATGAGCTCTCATTCCCCCAAACAAGCAGGCTGGTGGGGACAAAGGGAGGGGGCAAGATTAGCAGCTGCATCCCCACCCTGACCCCATCATAGAATGTTCCTATGTAAGCTGGAACAGCTGTTGAGTTTCGGCACAGGAGCTAACTCTAGCCTCTTACTGCAACTTTGATTTAGGGGGACCATGGAAGGGAGAGGGCTGGGGCTTCTCCTTCATGAGCCGTCAGTACCAAAGGTCAAGAGAGCAAGTTTTACCCAGAGCATCCTCCTACCTCTTGTCTCTGTGGTCCTTTCTTTCCTAAGATGGAGTATTGTTCTTCATTCACATATTAGGATCCAGGGCACAGAGAGGTTGTGTGACATACCTAAGGTAACACAATGAACAAAATAAAATGGGGAAAAGGAGGAAAGATCTTTTAAAACAAAAATCAACGATAACCCTTTCTGCTTTCTTGGGAAGTGGTATTGTCCCACCACTTCATGGGAAATAGATGGGGAAACAGTGGAAACAGTGTCAGACTTTATTTTTCTGGGCTTCAAAATCACTACAGATGGTGACTTCAGCCATGAAATTAAAAGACGCCTACTCCTTGGAAGGAAAGTTATGACCAACCTAGATAGCATATTCAAAAGCAGAGACATTACTTTGCCAACAAAGGTTCGTCTAGTCAAGGCTATGGTTTTTCCTGTGGTCATGTATGGATGTGAGAGTTGGACTGTGAAGAAGGCTGAGCACTGAAGAATTGATGCTTTAGAACTGTGGTGTTGGAGAAGACTCCTGAGAGTCCCTTGGACTGCAAGGAGATCCAACCAGTCCATTCTGAAGGAGATCAGCCCTGGGATTTCTTTGGAAGGAATGATGCTCAAGCTGAAACTCCAGTACTTTGGCCACCTCATGCAAAGAGTTGACTCATTGGAAAAGACTCTGATGCTGGGAGGGATTGTGGGCAGGAGGAGAAGGGGACGACAGAGGATGAGATGGCTGGATGGCATCACTGACTCAATGGACGTGAGTCTGAGTGAACTCTGGGAGTTGGTGATGGACAGGGCGGCCTGGCGTGCTGTGATTCATGGGGTTGCAAAGAGTCGGACACGACTGAGTGACTGATTTGATCTGATCTGATTGGCAATTTGTCTCTTGGGATATGTAATACATAGCAGCAATTAATAATTGTTCCGCTTGCTACTGAGGTGTCACAAACAACACCAAGACTTAAGGACATGAAATGCCATTTTATTTATGTTCACTCATTCTGTGGGTCAGGAATTTGGACAGGGCATCCCTGGGTTGGGAAGATCACCTGGAGAAGGAAATGGCAACCCACTCCAGCATTCTTGCTTGGAGAATCCCATGGACAGAGGAGCCTGGCAGGCTACAGTCCATGGGGTCGCAAAGAGTCAGACATGACTGAGCAACTAAACAACAGCAACACAGTGGGACCAGCTTGTCTCTGCCCGTCACATCTGGGGCCTCAGCTGGAAGGTTTGACAACTGGGGGGCGATCCAGTGGCTAGGGGCTGGAATCACGGGGTGCTTTTACTCACATGTCTGGCAATTGATACTGGCTGTTGGCTGGGACCACAACTGGGCTACAGGCCAGAACATCAACATGAGGCATCTCCTTGTGGGCTTTTGAGCTTCCTCACAATATGGCAGCTCATTCCAAGAATGAGTCATTCAAGAGAATAAGGAGAAATTGCATAATACTCTTATGAGCTGGCCTCAGAGGTTCCCAAGCATCACTTCTTCTACACTGTTGGTCAAAGAAGTCGCAAAGATTCACCAGCTTCAAAAAGATGTAGTCCCCACACTCAGTGGGAGGAGTATCAAGGTAACATTATGAGACAAACACAGGAGATTGGAGGTATTGTTGTGGCCATCTTTGAGAAATACAAAATGTCAAAGCAATCACCGCTAACACCTAAATAATATCAGTCATGGCTCTAACCATTTAAATACATAAAATAAGCCTACCAATTAGATGCCATTATTTATCTGCATTTTATAGATCAATAAACTGGGGATATGCCATATATCTGTGATGGAGTGGATGATCCTTTGAAGAAGAGGAGGCCATACTATAAGGGATGAAGGGCAGTAAAGAGACAAATTGCTCTGCATCAGTGGTACCCAAATTTGGTCCTGAGACCCGCAACATCAGCATCTCCTGGGAACTCATCTGAAATACAAATCCTCAGACCCAACCCCAGACCTTCTGATCAAGAACCCTGAGGAGGATTCCCAGGGATCTGTGTCTTCGCAAGCCCTTCAAGTGATTCTGATTCTAGTTCATGTTCAAGTTTAAAAGCCTCTGCCCAACATAATAAAAGAAAGGGCTTTTGGTTCCTGCAGGTGGACCAGAGACAAGAGGTGAGGTATCAAGATTGAAAAGATGAGAAGAGAGAAGAGGTTGCAAAGAAGAGGCCCTGAGGACATGGTTGGATGTAAGAGATAATGCAGAGAGAGTTAGAAAGAAGTTTCCTGGGGCAGGCATGTTGGTTACTGAGCTTCAGGTGTTGCCTGTTTCAGGCTCTTAGGACTCTCAGTAAAGCCCTCCGACACTGAAAATCATCTCCCTTCCAGTCATACTCACCTTCTTTGTTGCTTCGACCCAACTTCTCTTCCTCCTGACTCCAGCCACTAGCATTTGTCACATCCTCTATCTGGAAAACACTCTTCTCAACCCATGACCCTACTCTTGGTCTAACTGAAGATGAATATCTTGCTCATTTCAGCCAAGATTCACTTTCTCAGGGGAGCCTTCTTGATCCTTGTGGACATTATCAATTTTCCCTCTTATGCCCTCTCATAACTCTCTATACATTTCCTGCTTGAGTTAGTTCTTACTTTGTGAGTAACAGAGACCCAAGTTAAGCCAGCTCAATCTAAAAAGATGCTATATTAGCTCATGTGACAGCTGAGTCCTAGAGATGGGGCTACCCACAGATCTTTGGGACTTGAAACCGCTCTCATTCTCTCTCTGTGCCCAAATCTTGGTTTGGCTGATTTCTTGTATGTTGACCCACATTTTTTTTTCCTCCTGAAAAAATGATTCTTCTCCATGTGGCATATAAACTGGAGAGAGTATGTGTGCAGACGGACAGCTCCATCCATATTTTCATACTTACCATTTCCTTTTGGCCACAGCGTTTTGAAGAAGGAGCTCCAGTTGGCTTTGTTTGGGTCATGTGCCCATCCCTTAGCCAATCAGTGCATCCAGAGGGGTAAACAACTATGATTGGCCAGAATGGGTCACATGTCCACCCTTGGGACCAAGGATGTAAGTATGCCAGATATTACCATCAGGCCTAGCAGGAACCACATGGTATGGAGAAGGAATAGCTCCCCAAAGAAAGTAGGGAGCTTTGGGTGGAAGGAGGAATAAGATATTGAACAACAAAAAAAGAGCAGATATCTATGTCAGCAGCTATCATATCTGTAATTATCTGCTTGAGTGATTATTTATTTGACCATTTTCTTCCCTACCTATAATCCCACACAGAAGATCCATTTTCAGGAGGAGGAAATGAGGTCATTATACAAGAGAATAGGAGAACCAAGGTGTGATGGAGCAAGGAAAGGGAGAGATATGTCAGGTCTCAGAAGTCCAAAGGCAAGTGCCCCATGCAGGAGAACCAGGAGGAAGCTGCAGTGACTGCCCAGCTTACCTCAAAAGTCAAAGGGCATCACTTTGCCATATTCTGTTCATTAGGAGCAAGTCACCAAGCCTGGCTCATATCCAAGTGAAAGGGAATTAGGCTCCATCCTTTGATGAGAGGTGTGCCAAGGAATTTTTGAACGTGTTTTAAAACCAGCACACTTTCTGTTGTCCTTTCCTCTGCCTGGGGCCATGTTCTTACATTCTTTCCAAGGCTGGTGGACTTTTAGAACCAGCCAACAACATAGAATCCAAAGGACCTGCAAGTCATTCTTGAGAATCTTGAGAAGCTTATGTATAGAAATACTAGGCTTCCCTGGTGACTCTGCCTGCAATGCAGGAGATCTGGGTTTGATCCCTGGGTGAGGAAGATCCCCTGGAGAAGGGAATGGCCACCCACTCCAGTATTCTTGCCTGGAGTATCCCATGGACTGAGCTCACTGGTGGGCTACAGTCCATGGGGTCGCAAAGAGTTGGACACAACTGAGCAACTAACACTAACTATAGAAATACTGCCTCATTCTGACCAGGAGAGAGGGTGAACAGAAATAAGAGAAGAGGTGCCTGTAACTCTATCTGATTCTTTCTAAGAGAGGAAACAAAAGGAAGTGAGTGGCTACCGCTCCCATTTGTAGACGCCATGACAACTGTCATTATCTGTCACTTCCAAACAGTTCTGAGAGTTAGGCAAGGTAATTGTCCCCACCACTCAGAGGAGGGAAGTACTGAGATGGAGGGGGAGAGAATGAACTTCTGTGATGGTGCATAATCAAAGAAGCCCGAATTCCAAATCCACAGCATTTTAATTTGGGGGGTGAGGGCTCCATCCTCTTATTTCTAACCTTGTATTTCTCCATCCCCTGAACCGTTCATGTCTCTTAGTTCATAGGGAAGAAGCGGGTCCGACCAGTGAGGTTTACACCCATCTTAACTGCTCAATAAAACCTCATGAGACTTCCTCGAATCCAGAGAAGTTAAGTCCTGACACTTTAACAGCTCGTTGACGATACACAAACCAGATGGACTTGGGCCTTGAATCCATTTCGCACCATCAGGCAGCAATCATGCTATGTAGGCTCTGTGTGCTGGCCGGGCACAAAACCCTGCTCTTTGTTCTGTCTGCAGACACCCCGGGACAGGGGTGGAGGGTACCTATTTCCTGTCTCGCATCTGTTCATAAATGTGCCACCAAAGAAGAGGGGCTGTTGATCTCACCCTCTGGACTTAGAGCACACTTTCAGCTCTTCATCAACTAAGACAGGTAAGATTTTAGGTAACTGACACTCTCTGAAGAAATTGACTAGGATGCAAGGTCTCTTCAGTGGAAAAGTGTAGCCTTTGGTTTTCTGTTCTTTTCAGAGAGAAATGGTGTGGTTTAGATCATGGACTCCAGATTCATGAAGACCTTGGTTTGAACCCGAACTCTGCCACTCACTGTCAATTTAACCAGGGACAAATGAATTAATCTCCAAGCCTCCCTTCTTTCATTGGTAAGATAGGGAGTGCACAAAGTTGTTACATCTAGGGTAATCACGAGCATAATGTGGCTGGCACATAATATGTGCACTGTGGTTGTATTTGAAGCTCCAAGGGCTCAGGAATACAGTGGAGGAAACAGCCAATGGCCTTCTCTGGAATTCCATTCAGGAAGTATACAGCTCAGCACTTCCCTAAATTTTATGCATGGCACCCTGGTTTCAGGAGATATTCTGTGAAGGAAAAATACATGGGAAAGAGGGTCTGTCTTCAGTTCAGTTAGGGAAATATTTGGTTAATGTAAAAGTAAACAGGCTTTGGTTAGTTATATTTTCACTGCACAGCCTGTAATATGCTACTGCACTCTGTGGCCAGGGTGAGGCATATGTGATGGTGTGTGTAGGCTGGGGAAGCAGGAAGGCTCCCAACATATTTGATCACAGAAGACTATAGAAAGATACATGAGAGAAAGTTAGTGAATGGCTGGATTGGTAAGTGTATGTAATACCTGGATGAGGGGCAGGTGGATGGATGGATGGGTAGATAGATAGATAGGTGATAGATAAAGAGGCAGGTGGATGGATACATGGATGGATGGATAGATGGATGGTTCCATAGATAGATAGATGCATGCATGCTCGGTCCTGTCTGACTCTTTGTGACCCCATGGACAAAGCCCACCAAACTTCTGTGACCATAGGATTTTCCCAGGCAAGAATACCGAAGTGGGTTGCCGTTTCCTTCTTCAGGGGATCTTTCCGACCCAGGGATCAAACCCGCATCTCCTGCATCACAGGAATTTTTTTTTTAACTGCTGAGCCACCAGGGATGCCCAGATAGATAGGTAGATACCGTTTCCCCCCCTCAGAGCCTCCTTTGATACGTTCAGGCCACTAGTAGTTTCCAGAACACAATTTGAGAAATATCTGGTGTAAATGATGCTGCAAGACTCATATAAAAAGTTAAAAGAGAGTGATATAGGTGCTCAAGTAAAGGAAGTCTACTTTGTACCGAAGAAGGGACATCTCTTTTGTTTTGGCAGAAGGAGGAAATTTTAGAATTTTAGTTATGGTTAGTGGTAGGATCAAAGTGAAAAAGGAGGAAATTGACCCAGAAAGTCATGGCTTTCCTTTTCTCCCTGAAGCATCATACAAGGTGGCCTCTGAGAGCAGGAGAGGAGGCAAGAGGGACCATGGAGCAGAGGAAGGCGAAGAGTGATTGAGGCTCAGCAGAGCCGAGATGAGGGCAAACAAGATCCCCTGAGTTTTGAAGGGAAATGATCATCAGTTTTTACCAAGGCATAGTCCTGTTTTTTTAGTCCTCTAAGAGCTTATTCTGAAAGAACCTTATAGAATTAAGTGGTCTATGTTTTGCCCACATGCAATAATGAAGACCTAGCGCGACTGAAAGAAAGATCCTTACACACACAGTGGAGCACTTATACACACAGAGGAGCACTAATGATTTACTGTAGCATTGACAAAATTTGGGGAGAAAAAAACCTGAAAGTAAACTAGTTGAGGATTGGTTAAATAAATGGTGGCATGTCTATATTATGAATATGAAGTTACTGTCTAAAAATAAAAATGAAATATACATACTGACATGTAAATATGCCCATGATGTTAACAGGAAAACAATACAAATATCAGAACAATGAGTGTGCTGCTGCTGCTGCTAAGTCGCTTCAGTCGTGTCCGACTCTGTGCGACCCCATAGACGGCAGCCCATCAGGCTCCCCCGTCCCTGGGATTCTCCAGGCAAGAATACTGGAGTGGGTTGCCATTTCCTTCTCCAACGCATGAAAGTGAAAAGTGAAAGTGAAGTCGCTCAGTCGTGTCCAACTCTTAGCGACCGCATGGACTGCAGCCTACCAGGCTCCTCTGTCCATGGGATTTTCCAGGCAAGAGTACTGGAGTAGGGTGCCATTGCCTTCTAGCACGTGCCTATTTTGAAAAATAAAAGTCATTCAAGGACTGCTGTGCATGTGTATATGTGTGAATGTACCCTCAAAAAAGACCATCAAGATTTACCCCAAATGTTGACAGAAGTTATCTACAAAAATGGGAGTGAGACTTTCAGAGAGAAGAAAACGGAAGTTTCCTTTTCTACTTCATTCTCATCTCAACCATTTGGATTAAAAAAAAAAAAATTATAGTGAACATAGAGTCATTCTAGAATACAAAAAAAAAAAAAAAAAAGAACAAAAACATGAAACCTGCTGTCAAAGGTGTGTTTTATCATCACCGAGCATCTGGGAATGACCTCGGAGGCAGACGAAGCTGGTGCCCGTCTCCCCAAAGGGGTCAAGGATCCACACAGACAAGTCAGCAAGACCGAACTCTCGCAGACCAATAACTATCCATCTTGATCTCCGAGTCAGGAAGTCACTTCCACCACCTCTCTCAATAACTCATTCCAGAGCTTAATAACCTTTCCTTGCAGGAAGTTCTTCCTCTCATCACAGCTGAGTCCTTCCTGCTGCCCCGTCAGTCCTAATGAATGTGTCTCCTTTCCCTCCCCACTCTCTGGAGTCAGGGACAGGGACAGGATCCCATGGAGCTTCTGCAGTGGCCCCTCTGCATCATGCCCCAACGATACTCTTAGGACTTTGGCACGGCAGTGACCATAACCGTCTATGATGACGGCCGAGACGGCCAAAGCCTCTCTCTGCAGCCCAAAGTGTCCCCAGGGCCCTTCAGTCTGCCCATTCCCCGCCACTGGATGCTGCGTTCTGCATAAACTCTGCCTCCCTGGCCTCTTTCCTGCCATATTTCATGCATCTCGATGGTCACTCAGGCCAAGATTTACGGAATTCATATCCTTTAGAGCTGGAGGAAAATGGGAAATGCAAGATTTACTATCCCCCTAGGAAAAGCTAGGAAGACATGGACCCAGGAGCCTGGGGGTGGGGCGGGGGAGTGGGTGCAGGGATACAGAGGTGAGTTAGAGAGACAACCATTTATTTGGTCACAGCCTCATCCAGATGGGGCCTGGGAATCTGCCGTTGCTGACAGCAAGCATGTTTCTGCTCGAGTCTTCTCTCCTCTCACTGGCTTCTCTAGAGCGAGAGGCACAGGACTAAGCAACTGTAGGTGGCAAAACACCAATAAGACAGGGCTCCTGCGTTGCCCAAACTTGAGATTCCTGAAAGGGGATACGCAATTACATCCAAAATTCCAATCCAAAGCAAAGATGTTTTAAACTTCTCTTCGGGTAGTAATGAAACATACGTATTTGGAAATTGGTAGAGTCCTCACTTTGTGGCTTATTAGCAGAAATGTTTAAGCAAGTTATTTGAACCTGGCTGATTGCTACTTTCCTTATCTCTAACTGGGGTTGGCACTTTCCCTGGACTAACTGTGTGGCAAGCAAGGAAATGAAGCCCATGGCGGGCTTTAGAACCAGACTGGCCAGGTGTCACTCACAGCACTGTGACTCCCCAGCTGTGTACCCTTAGGTAGGACAGTTGACCTCTCTGTGCCTCGGTGTTCACATGTGGACAGTGGGAATGATACCAACTTCACAGGGCGAATGTGAGTTGGTATAGGAAAGAGGCTTAGAACAGTGTCCGGATCATAATAAATATCCTATGGCTTGCAGTCAGGATGAACACAGTGAAGATAAAACAGGTGGAAGATAAATCTGAAAGTGTGAGACTTTCCTGGTGGCCCAGTGGTTAAGAACCTACCTGCCAACGCAGGGGACACAAGTCCCACCCCTGGTCCGGGAAGATGCCATGTGCCACAGGGCAACTAAGCCTGTGTACCACCACTACTGAGCTTGTGCTCTAGAGCCTGCGAGCCACGACTACTGAGCCCACGTGCCAAGAGCCCATGCTTTGCAATAAGAGAAGCCACCGCAATGAGAAGCCCACGCACCGCAAGGAAGAGTAGCGCCAGCTCATGGCAACTAAGACAGCACAGCGAAAAATTAAAAAAAAAATCTGAAAGTGTGAAACAGCATCAGATCATTCCAACAACATCAAACTGGGAGTTAGCTCGACATGGGTGAGTGGGTTAATAACTTGGGCTAGTCTACAAGTGGTGGTGCATATAAAAATGGCATAAATACCCACTTCAGTTCATTAGCACATGTACACATTGCTGTGTATCATACATTATGTCTCCATGAAAAACAAAAACCTCTTTAATAAGATATTTTAAATAAAAATAAGAATGTGGTTATCAAGGGGTAAGCAGGGTGGGTATAAATTGGGAGATTGGGATTGACATATACACACTACTATAAATAAAATAAATAACTAATAAAGACCTACTGTATAGCACAGGGAACTCTACTCAGTACACTCTAGGGGCCTATATGGGAAAAGAATCTAGAGTGGGTACATGTATAATGTATTCACTTTGCTGTACACCTAAAACTAACACAACATTGTAAATGAACAATGTTGGTTTACTCCAATAAAAATTAAAACTTACAATCAAAAAAATAAAATGGATGGGAGAGGAAAATACAGGTAAAAAATTTTTTTTAATTTAAATAAAAATAAGAACAGTGCAGGCTATGCAGTCAGATCATAGATACATGACCAATTAACAATCTGACCGTGGCTGAGTTACATAGTCCCTCAGTCGTGTCCATCACTTTGTGACTCCATGGATTGTAGCCACCAGGCTCCTCTGTCCATGGAATTCTCCCACCAAGAATACTGGAGTGGGTAGCCATTCCCTTCTCCAGGGGATCTTCCCGACCCAGGGACTGAACTCGGGTCTCCCACATTGCTGGCAGATTCTTTACCATATGAGTCACTAAGCTTTGTACTTCTTCATCTGAGTCTGTAAAACAGAAAGGAAGTTAACATCTACCTCACAGGGTAGTGGGGGTTAAGTAAGAATATGTGTAAAGCTCTTCAAAGTGTGTCTGACAAATACTACGCACTCAATATTATAATTTTATCAGTAAACACAAAATATGTAAATAAGGAAGTTGGGTCTCAGAGAGGGCAAGTCACACACCCATGGTTACACAGCAAGAGAGCAGCCGTGCCAGCCTTCAACCCAGGCTGAGGCTGATTTCCAAACTGGTGCTCTTCCAGTTTGCCTCATTACCTCTCAAGTGACTCCTGCCTTGTAAATTCACGTGCTGTGTACCCGCCACCCCCGCCCAGCAACCCAGGACTCACCCAAGTGCCTTGACCTCACCAGACATACAGAGGACTTTCAATAACTGCCTACTGCATGAATGAACAAATGTCACAGACCATCTGCTGAAGTCTCCCTGGGCAAATACATCTTTTTCAACTTTCTAACGACTTGAAGCGTCTTTCCTCCCCAGCTCCCTCGGGCCTCCTAAAACTTCGGGAGGAGGCAGCAGCCCTCGGAGCCTCATCTCTGTCTCAGGGCCAACAATCAATGGGAGATTAACATCCATAAGTTACAAGACGCTGTGATGACTTTTCCTATTCCACTTAAAACCCCAGGATCCATAATGTTTTCTCGATGTGACCCCGAGACTGAGTCACTTCGTGGTCATGGGCTCCATCTTTGCACCTGGAAAGGGGCAGAGTAACACCTGCCTGGTCTCCCTCCCGGGGCATGGGAGGCCAAAAGGAGAAAGTTAGTGACAAAAGTAAGCCTGGTATCAGAGAGCCATGGTTAAATCCCACCTCTGTCCGTGACCTGCCTCTTGACCTTGAACTAGAGAACCTTCCAGAGTGTCCATTTCTGTATCTTAACAAGGTGAACATTAAGATGTTCATGTATATAATGTTTTTCTTATTGGAAGATAATTGCCTTGCAATGTTGTGTTGGTTTCTGCCGTACAACAATGCGAATCAGTCATAACTATATATACATATACATCTATCCCCTCCCTTTTCAGCCTGCCTCCCACCCACCGGCATCCCACCCCTCTAAGTCATCACATAGTACGAGGCTGGGTTCCCTGTGGTATACAGCAGCTTCCCACTAGCTAGCTATTTTACACGTGTGCTAAGCCACTTCAGTCATGTCCGACTCTTTGCAACCCTCTGGACTGTAGCTTGCCCAGCTCCTCTGTCCATAGGATTCTCCAGGCAAGAACACTGGAGTGCCACGCCCTCCTCCAGAGGATCTTCCTGACCCAGGGATGGAACCCGTGTCTCTTGTGTCCCCTGCTCTGGCAGGTGGATTCTTTACCACTAGCGCGTGGTAGTGTATATACGTCAGCGCTGCTCTCTCAGTTCGTCCCACCCTCACCTTCCCCCGCTGTGTCTGCAGGTCTGCTCTCTCCGCCTGCATTTCTATTCCTGTCCTGCAATACTGGCTTTATGGGCACTTGCCACAACTTAGGGCACTTGAGAATATATTATGTATTAAATAAATGGAAACTATTCCCAGCCTTTATTCCAAGGCTTCATGGCTTTGAAAACCTCTTTTATTCATTCAGGAAAATAGGAGACGTGTCCTTCCTACCTGTGCACAACTGGAAGGCACATTTTGGTTTTAGAAACAATATGAGAAGTCGTGTGCCTTGGCGTTCAGGAGAGGGAGTAGTACTATTACCACCATCAACAGGAATGCACTTTGTCAACTACTAAAAAATACAAAGGAGGGCAAAGAAAGTACCCAAAATGGGAAGGTGCACCTCTTCTCACATCCTTTGAGTCCTGAAATGAAGGCTCAGAGAAGTCAATCATCTGCCTTATGTCCCACAGCAAGTGACTCTCAAATCAAGTTTTATTATTACTATTATTTTTTTTTTGTTTCATTTTGCTTTTCTTTGCTGCACTTTACTTGGTTTGATTTAACTATATTTTAGCTCCAAAGTGTAGCTCCAAAGAACAAAAAAAGGCTGTTGGAGATCTCCTGGCCCATCCCCGTCACTTACAGTGAAGGGGGGCCACCCAGAGAAGGTGAGCCCTTAAAGAAATCCAGAGAGATTGTCCAGATTCAGCTGAGCATCCTTTCTGCTATACTGTGATAGATTCACAAAAAGGATTACCCATCACAGATGCTGGTCCGTCTAGAGCAGCTCCATCAGCAACAGGCCACCCAAAGAGTGGGGGGCCCCATTACGGCCCCTGCTTTCCAATTTGGTCATCTCACCCCCACTGGTCATCATGGCCACACAGGGGTTCTTGCAGGGGTGGTGAAGACATCCCCCCCAAAGGCAGAGGCTCCTGAAAGGGAGTCACCTCTCTTCTCCCCTCTTCCAAGGTTTGGCTGTGTTTACTCTGTTCACAAAGTGGCTTCCTGTTTCGAAGAGGAATGAGCTTTTTAAAGGGTTATAAATGTGACTCAAAAGGCTTTTTGGACATCAAATGGCTCATAAAAAAAGGGAACTTTGAGACAATTTCAGCATAAATGAATGGAAAACATACGGTGTGTGTCTCTAACCCTTCTGTTGCACCAGAATGTCCTGGCAAGAGAGGAAAGTAGAAGTGGCCAGTGGTTTGGGTTTCACTGTATCTGAAACTTGAGTTTCTGAAGTCCAAAAATGTACTTTGTAATCCCAGACCAGAACATATTTGAGGAGAGAGTTCACCTCGTATTAAACTCGTTAAAAATAAAATTGAAATGAGGGAAAGTATTTCCACAGACATTTTAAAAAGTCTGTTCTAACTGTCTCAGTGATTTAATTTCTATCATAGGTTTCCTTTTCTTTTTTTTTTTTCTGGTGTTTGGCCATGCCTGTGGGCTTATGGATCTTTACTTCCCCAACCAGGGACAGAACCCATGCCCCCTGCAGTGAAAGTGTGGAGTCTTAACCACTGGACTGCTTTGGAATTCCCTATCATACATTTCAACTCATTCTCCTAAACCTGGTTGCTCAGTGTCAGCATCATTGACATTTAGGCAGATGATTCTTGGCAGTAGAGGCTGCCATATGCATCGTAGCATCCTGAGCAGCAACTCTGGTCTCCACTCATTAGAGGCCCGGAGTGCCCTCCCCCAAGCTGTGATGATCAAAAATGCCAAATGTCCCCTGGCAGGCAACTTGTTCCTCGTTCATTGAAAAGCCATTGCCTAAAGACATAATTCACTTATCTAGTGTGTTCCAGAGGCAATAATGTCAAAGTGAGGGTGGAAATCGGTGACTAGATGACCTTCAGGGAAATAAAACAAAATTAAATTATAATAGGACAAGTAAAATAAAATCGTTTGGTTTCTGTATTTCCACGAAAGGCATATGCAAATTATCATTGGCCATATAATATCTTTTGCAATAGGGTAATCCTGAAGGGCCACTTAGCCAAGCCACACAAATGTCTTCCTTCCTTCCTTCCCTCCCTCCTTTCTTTCTCTTTCTTTTCTTTTGAGGGAAGAGTCCAAGTGTGTAAGAAAATTTCTGTCAAAACACTAACTGAACAATCTGACATTAAATCTCTCCCTGCTTCTTTGATAATATCATTGCAGGCCAAAAAGTAACAAACAAACAAACAAAAAACCCACATCACTTGTCCTGGAGTTTTACTGTCTAATATGGTAGCTGCTAGATACATCTGGCTGTTTAAAATAATTAAATTTTTTTAAAATGTAGTTGCACTAGTCACATTTCAAGGGCCCAGGAGTCACACGTGACTAATGTCTACCATATTGGACAGCCCAGCCGTTGAACATTTTCATCATTGCAGAGAGTTCTACCATTACCCAGAAACGTTATACTTCCAGGATTCTGATGTTAGATTGACAGTTGTAGAGCCCTTCTCTCCAGGTCACCCTCCCGTGTCTTGGTAAATGTGTGTGCGGTTTTAAGTGTGGTGCATATCATGTCTAAGAGATTTGGGTTAACAAACTTTAGAGCTTCTCCGTAGCAGTTCTGAACAGGCATGGCACCAGTACTCCGGGCCCTGAGTTGATTTATCTTGATGTTTGGTTGAATTCCTCACATTTTGGGTCTCTTTGGTAACCTTTTCACCCCGTTCTTTTTTAAGGTGGCTGGCTGGCTGTTATAATTCATCATGAACGCATCTCACTCTAGGCCTGGCTCCCCTGACAGAACGAACAGCCGGTCTCCAAGAGGTCAAAGACATTTTTCTCTCTTCGTCTTTCTCAGTTTCCAGCATAGATTTGTCACTCTGAGAAAGCATGAATTCTGGATTTGATGTACTTTAATTGATTTCACCCTCGACAAGTCAGACTGTCCATCAGCTTGCTCCTTGGGCTTCCCTGAACTTTGCTTAAGGCTAAGGCTTTCATCTGTCCCTGGACCCAAGCTGTCACCAAGCAATTTACTCCCCTTTCCAGCCCCCAGGAGCCATCTCATTTTCGTTCCTCTAACTCTCCTGGGGGAAGAGAAAGAGTTGAGGGAGAACACAGAGGAGAGATGGTAGATGAAAGAAAATTAGGACAGGATAAAAGAAAAAAGGATGGATGGGAAAATCCTCATCAACTGTCCCCTCTTCTGGTGAACTGGTCTGATTGCTTTGTCTGAATTGTTAATAGAGTCAAATCAGGGGGCGAGTGAGTATCTAGATGAATGGATAGATGAATAGAAAGATGTATGGATGGACAGACAAATGGATGGATGGATAGATGGGTGGATGTATGGATGCATGCTTTAACTGATGGGCAGACAGAAAGCCACAAGGATGAATGTATGAATAGATGAAAAAAAATGTCAGGCATAGTCACTAATAACTGGATATATCCAATAGATCCATTAGAACTTAAAGTGTTTATGTATTATCTGGCACCTGCTTGAAACTGTGACATGTGTGTTTGAAGGATGAGAAAACACCATAGTCCCTGTCACTGAAGTGCTCTCACTCAAAAAAGGATGAAGAACATATAACGATAAGAAGTCACAGGTTAGTTTGTATTAAGGGAGCTTCCAATACAATAAGAATAAAGGGAGAGGACTGAATTTTAGAGATAGCTCATTGAAGCTCAATAAATAATCAATCAAATTAATAAATGTTGAAGTATTTTCTGGGAGCAGAAACCCAAAGAGCCTCTTCAGGGCTGTTCCTAGGTCTGATTATAAGTTGTGTGGGTTGCTCCTCCCTGAATTCCCTCTGTTTCTTCTTCATACACCCTCTGTATGGATGTATGCTGGCCTAGCTCTTCTTAATGAATAAACATTAAGTATAAGGAATTGGCTTGTTATATTACTTCTCCCAGGCATTTGTGTATTTTGAAAGAGGACTTAGGTCATCAATGAAATAATTATTTGAGAGACCAGAACTGTACACTTAGTTTAGCCTTCAGTGTGATTCTGCTGCTGCTGCTGCTGCTGCTAAGTCGCTTCAGTCGTGTCTGACTCTGTGCGACCCCATAGACGGCAGCCCACCAGGATTCCCCATCCCTGGGATTCTCCTGGCAAGAACACTGGAGTGGGTTGCCATCTTCTTCTCCAATGCATGAAAGTGAAAAGTGAAAGGGAAGTCGCTCAGTCGTGTCCGACTCTTCGCGACCCCCTGGACTGCAGCCCACCAGGCTCCTCCGTCCATGGGATTTTCCAGGCAAGAATACTGGAGTAGGTTGCCAGTGCCTTCTCCCAGTGTGGTTCTAGCAAACAAAAAATACGTGGTGACCTGAAAACAGCTGATAATTTGCTAGGTGATGTCTGGTGATGAGGCTGACAAACCAAATGACCATCTGGAACTCCATGCTTAGTAATGTAAAGCAGCTTGCTGCTGCTAAGTCGCTTCAGTCGTGTCCAACTCTGTGCAACCCCAGAGATGGCAGCCCACCAGGCTCCCCCGTCCCTGGGACTCTCCAGGCAAAAACACTGGAGTGGGTTGCCATTTCCTTCTCCAAAAATCTCCAGATGGACCAACTTGTTTTCTCACCCTCAAAGCCTGGTATGTGATCGCTGGTTTGATTTCATGATAGAATGAATCACTACCACCTACTCCGGAAACCTGGGTGCTGTCCATGGTTCTAGATGATTTCAGGTGTGTTGTGGATTTCTACTCCGAAAACTACAAAGAGGGCCAAGCTTGACAGTGATCTCTTGCACAAAGTTCTATTAAAGGGACAATTTTAGATTGGCTGCCAAGAGTTCCAAAAAGGATGATGACTTTGGGTATGAAGATAAACTTGTTAAAGAGAAATGTAAGATTTGATTTAGTCCTGAATTCAAATCCCATCTTTTTAATATATTTATTTTTGGCTATGCTGGGTCTTCATTGCTGCTTGCGGGCTATCTCTAGTTTCAGAGAGCAGGGGCTTCTCTCTAGTTGCGGTGCACAGGCTTCTCATTTTGGTGGCTTCTCTCATTGCAGAACACAGGCTCTCTGGTTGCGTGGGTTTCAGTAGCTGTGGTGCATGGGTTTAGTTGCCCCCGAGGCATGTAGGATCCTAGTTTCCAGACCAAGGATCAAACCCATGTCTGCTACACTGGCAGGCAGATTCTTAAATCCCCTCAAAGCCCATCTTTATCACCTCCCTGTGCCTTAGCTTTCTGTAGTTATTATTATAATTAACTGAAATAAAGAGAGGCCGCAGAGGATAGTGGATAAGACCAGGGAGTGTGGCAATAGTCGTCATGGTTTTAAGCACCAAAGGCCACATTTAACTTTGTGACTCTAAGAAATATACCCCATCCTCCTGTGTCACTTTCTTTAACAATAAAGCAGTGGTGGTGATAATATCCCATATTCACAGGTGTATCAGATGAGGATGGAATAAGTGTATTCGTTGCTCAGTCATGTCTGACTCTTTGCAACCCCATGGTCTGTAGCCTACCAGGCTCCTCTGTCCATGGGATTCTCCAGGCAAGAATACTAGAGTGGGTTGCTATTCCCTCCTCCAGAGGATCTTCCTAACCCAGGATTGAACCTGCGTCTCCTGCATTGCATTGCAGGTAGATTCTTTACTATCTGATGTACAGGAAGTCCTAAGCACATACTAAGTACTCATTAAATGTTTCTTGTTGTTTGCTGTTATAGGATTATGTCCATATCATGGGTTACCATGTGTCTGGACCCTTTACTAAGAGACTTGGCTTTATCAACAGTTTTTTCCTTTAGTTATTCCTTCATTTATCCACTCAAGTCAGAAAATATTCACCAAGGATACGGTCCTCCTCCTAAATTCTCCAAACAGCAGAGGCAAATGTTGATCCGGTAGGACTCCTTGACAAATATCTACTAGATTAAAGAGTAGACTTTGTTAACTTTTAGGACTATTCCAACTTTATTTCCATAAATTGAATTAAACTGAGCTGAACTGAGTCAAATTGAATGTGCTGAAAACATCAGCACAGAGTCTTTAAACTACCTTTGGTTCTGTTAACTTTTGTTTTTTTCTGCTTTTATCTGTTCTTGAGTTTTTCTTGTGGGTTCTACTTCTAATGAGAATCTTGAGAATTTTACAACTGAATACCACATGAAGCATAAATGGAGTTTCCTCCACCTGGGCCTGAAACACAGCAGGTGTGCAGCATAAACATTCAGTGTAGACATGAATGGAGGATTTTAAATGACATTATAATTTCTATATCTATTTTTGTTTCTCATCAGTTTTCAGTTGCTGGGAGCAGGAGACCAGCAGTGGTGAGTAACTCAATAAAATTCCAAGTTGGCTTTTAGTAGGGGGTGGGGGAGCTAAATAACAATGCACCCCAAACCCTCCTTCGTTGACTTCATTATTTCTTGAGCCTTCAATTCAGCGACTAATCCATCCAGTTTATTTGCTTTAGCCTCAAAAAGCAGTCCACGTTCCATAGGGACGAAGCTTTAGAATTGCAAGAATGAATAGCTCTGACTAATTGATATAACCAAGGTCTGTCTGTCCATCAGCAGCTCCATCTGTCTGCCTTTGCTTAAAAAAGTGTTTCCTTCAACTCAGGCTTCTTTGTACCTTTTCCATGAAATGGTTCAACCTATTGGGAGATAAATTCTGGTTGAATATTTCCACCTTCATTCTTGTTTAAAGAATAGAAAATCACCTCACTCAGACAATTTGAATAGAGATGTGCTTTAGTAAGATCCCATGAACCCACCTTCTGCACCGCAGCAAGGCACGCACTGTGTAATTTCCTGCACTGCTGAGTCTGCAAGCTGCTGGCATGGAAGTCACAGCCCAGGAGGAACTGGTGGCACTTTTTAATGTGTCTTGATGTTGGGCTGCCTAGCTAGTTTTTTTAAGCAGATTTATGCCGCATTTTAAAAATCCATTATGCTACATTATGGGCTTATTGTCAATCCAGATAATGTTGATCAATTTCAGCCTTCCAAAATCTGCATTTATAATTGTGTCATGTAATCAAAATTGTTTCTGTATGTCTCTGTTGAGACATTTATAAAATTATAAATAGGAGTTATTGATATGTGTCACAAGATTCTTGATGATTTTGAATGTCTAATTTATACCAGCACACACTGTGTGTGTGTGTGTGTGTGTGTGTGTTTTGTCTCTTCATAGACTGTAAGTCCATAAAGGTAACTTTACCTTTCTTGATGGAAAATAATTTTTGGGTAACTATAAATTAATATGTTAATAACTGGTAGTGTTTATTATAAAATTTTGGCAATTGAAAGAACAAACTGAGAAAAAAATTAAAATAAACTCTAATCACATCCCTTAGAGATGGCCACTGTTATTTTGGTGTATTTTATTTTTGTCAGTATGAGGGTATATGGTGTCTATGTGTGTATGAGCCATTTGCAACAACTTCGATGGACTTTGAGGACACTATGCTAAGTGAAATAAGTCAGACAGAGAAAGGCGAATATCTTTGTTATCTCACGTACATATGAAATCTTAAAAAGTCAGGCTCAGATAAACAGAATAGAATGGTGGTTACCAGGATGATGGGGGGAGTGGGGAGATATTGAACAATGGACTTGTTCATTCTTTATACAACTTCTAGTTGTAAAATTAACAAGTTCTGGGGATCTAATGTACAGCATGGTGATTATAGCTAATAATACTGCTTTATATACTTGAGATTTGCTAAGAGAATAGCTCTTAAAAATGTTCTCACCACAAAAAAATAAATGGTAATAATTCTACAGGATGGATGTGTTAGCTCATGCAATGGTGGCCATCATTCTGCAATATATAAATCCATCAAATTAACATACCGTACACCTTCAACTTACATGATGTAATATGTCAATTATATCTCAATAAAGGTGGGGGGGGAGTATCTTGGGTACAGGCAATGGAAAGCATAACACTGGAGTGGGTTTTCAATATTTATTTACTTACTTTATTTTTTATTTGGCTGCATTGGGTCCTAGTTGCAGCCTGCAGGATCCTTCATTGCAGCACACAGATTCTCTAGTTGTGGTGTGCAGGCTCAGAAGTTAGGCAGGATCTCAATTCTCCAAACAGGGATCGAACCCATATCCTCTGCATTGCAAGGAGGCTTCTAAACCACTGGACCACCAGGGAAGTCCCCAACACTAGAATGTTTTAATTCCCATTGGTTACTCTGTAAATTTGTCCATCAGTTGCTTACTGAGTGTTTACAATGAACCAGATCCTGTTATGGATACTGAAGAAACAGCAATAAACAGGATAGTCAATGCAGCTGACATACAGTTCAGGGAAGCAGATAGGGAACAAGTAAGACGACAAGAAAATATCAGTTACTGGGACTTCCCCGGTGCTAGTGGCTAGGACTCTTGTGCTCCTAACACAGGGAGCCCGGGTTCCATTCCTGGTTAGGGAACTAGATCCCACATGCCACAGTGGAATGAAGATTGAAGATCCTACGTGCCGGAAATAAGATCCAGCACAGACAAATAAATATTTTTTAAAAGAAAATATCAGCTACTAGTATTTGTTAAGAAAATAAAAAGGGAGGTAGAACAAGCAGTGATACTATAATGTGACTGAGCAGCAAGGAAAATGTCTATGTTTTCTTAGAGCTGTGGTTCTCAGTGTTTATTGGGTCTCCATCACCTCCTTTTGAAAATCCAGTGACCTCTCTATACTGTCTCTCGCCCCCAAAATTGGTACACTCAAAGCTCACACACATTGCTCAGATTTTCATGCATTTCAGTATTAGGTATTCATCTAAGCCCTGTCTTTGATGGTCACATTGTGGTAGCCAAAACAAAAGTGAGAAATATTCAGTCTGTTGCTTTCATCGGGATCACCAAAGCACATTACCTCTCTGATCTAGAAAAGCAATCGTCTGAACTCCCCATAGTTGGTGCCAGCATCGTTAGACATAGGAGCAGTTTGCCCTGTTGTCTCTGGCAGAGGCTCCTGTGTTCTCCACTAGAATCTCCTTTAGCATAGTGGAAAGTTGTGGTTTCTAAGCCACCCCCTTAACAAACACTACAGTTCCCAGAAGACCTCGTCCCTGGGACCGTCACGTGACTCATTCTCACCAATGAAATATGAGCAGAAATAATGTATCGATATGCCGCTTCAAGACCAAGTCTTTTCAGAGTCGTTCTCCTTGCTGGGGTTTCATGTCTGCCAGCTGAACTTCTGGAGAGGCAACATTACAAGATGGAAGACACCAGAATTCCTGAGCCACTACTTGAAGGAAAACTACCCACCAACCAGGGACCTTCACATCAGTTTTTTGAGCAAAATATAAACTTACATAGTGTTAAGCCTCGGACATTTAGCAATGTTCTAAATCACTGGTGCCCAAAGGGTCGTGCCCGAACCAGCAGAATCAACATTACCTGGGAATTCATAAGATGGACTTATAAGATGGGAATTTATAAGAATTTATAATTTTTCAGATGGACTAAAGCAGAAACTCTAGGGGTGCCATATGGCAATCGTTGTTCTAATCAGCCTTCCAACTGATTCTGGGGACTCCCAGCTTTAGAATCTGGTTTCCTGGTTTTAGATTATGGCCCTGACATTTACAAGCTATGTGACCTTCTACATCACAGCTTCCTAGCATCTCAGTATGATGACAACGTGGATGCCAAGGGGCAGATAACAACAGCAGCTAACTCCTGGGCTGTGACACGAGTGTAAAGGAGACCATCTACATGGAGAGCTTAGAACAGCCTCAGACACGTGGTGAGCACTCAGAAAACTTTAATTAATATTTATCAAATTGAGAACCCAATCTTTGCCTCAGTCTGCACAGTGAATATTTATTTCTCTCTTCTGTTTAATGTGATTCCCTGACCTGCACAAGTCTCTGTACACAGCTGCCATGCCAAGCACTCATTCCATCAGCAAATGATTCCTGGGGTCCACCCTTGAGCTACGTAACCATGAGCTAGATCTGAACCTGCAAGATAAAACAAGATAGACCGGGACTTCCCTGGTGATCCAGTGGCTAAGACTCTGCACTCCCAGTGCAGGGGACCTGCATTCGGTCCCTGGTCAGAGAACTAGATCCCACATGGCGCAACAAGGATTCCACATGCCATAACCAAGACCCTGCACAGCCAAATAAATTTAAACAAACAAACAAACAAAAAAGACAGAACACCTGCCCAGTGACAGGCTACTGACCTACCTGGCAGACATCAGTGTGGCCAGACCATCAAGGACACTGAACAAGCAGGTGGCTGAGCTGAGCTCTGGGAAAGTGGGACCAACCAGTATTTCCACCTTAAGCAAACTTCTGGCTGATCTTTTTTTCCACCCTGGCAGAACGATGCCCTTGCTTTTTCAACAGCCGCCCTGTGTGCGAACTACTTCTTTGAATCTATGTCCTCTAAAATATGAAGCTTGGTCATTAATCCAAAAGCTGTGCAAAGAGCTCTGATGCCAGGTGGAAGCATATTTTTTGAAAGGAGGGAGTACTTTGAAAACTAACCCGTCAGGGCAGTCAGTAAAATTTCCCAATGAACAATGCTTGGGCAAAGGGAGGGCTGGGTGCCTCTGCTTTGATTCTCGCTCAATTCAGATTGGTCACAGGACCAGTTTTGTTTCCTTGACCAAGTGGTACCCATCACCCCATTACGAGGACTTGCACTTGCTCTTAAAGGGACCAAAGCAACCAGCTCCCCTCACCCCCTTTTGAAGGCTCTTGATCAGCTTTCATTCTTAAAGCCCCAGCCTTTGTCAGCTTAGATTCTCTAGCATTTGGTGGGCAAGAGGGAGTGTGCTCCAAGCAGCTTGCCAGCTTATCTATCACAGCTGCAGCACTCCACAGATACTTTGCTGAGGAAATGCAAGGAATTTCACAAGAGTCGCCCTAACCTCACAGAATCTGTGAACTCGTGGCCCTTCTCTTCTTTCACAGGAGATTAGATTTCTCTCTGACTATCTTTATCAGGGCACAAGGACAACCGACTGGCTTCTGAGACTCCTAGGCTTTCAGATGTATACAGTAGGCAAGGGAGGACACACACACACACACACACAGAAATCTGTGCCCATGGCAGACATCAATAATCAATCACAGAACATGTGTTCCAAGTCAGAATCCATCCTCCCAGTTTGCCAGTGTGCTCAAGACAACCAGCACTAATAAATCTCAGGGGGCCCCTTAGACCTTCTTGTCACTGAAATTTAAAGCAGCCCCTTGGGGGCTTCCCTGGTGACTCAGTGGTAAAGAATCTGCCTGCCAATGCAAGAGACACAGTTTCCGTCCCTGATCCAGGCCAATCCCACATGCCATGGAGCAACTAAGCCCGTGTGCCACAATCGTGGCTCTGTACTCGAGAGCCTGGGAACTGCAACTCCTGAAGCCTGAGTGCCCTAGAGCCTGTGCTGCACAACAAGAGAAATCACTGCAATGAGAAGCCCAGGCATGAGCGCCAAAACTGAAGAGGAGCCCCCACTCACAGTGACTGGAGAAAGTCCACGTGCAGCAACAAAGACCCCAGCACAGCCAAAAATAAATGAAATTATTTCTTTAAAAGCAGCCCCTTTACATAAAATAAAGCAAAAGCCTGGGGAATAGAAATGACCTACCAAACTTCAAATAGCATGCATGAGTCAGAGCTGAGATCAGAACTCAAGCATGCCCAATTCCCAGTCCTATGCCCTTTTGTGGCAAGAGTTCATTATGCTCCTTGACATCTCTATAGATCCACCCCCACCTCTCCAGATTAAATGGGACTAAATAAATGACCTCTGTAATGTTCCAGTGGCCAACTTTCATCTCTTACCAGTATGCAAGATAAATGGTGTATTGGTCAGCTATTGCTATAGTAATGCTGCCTAACAAATAACTCTACAATCCAGTGGCTTAGAGCAATAGCATTTTTCTTACACTAATGGATGTGCAATCAACTGGGGTTAAGCTGGCATAGGCTTGGCTTGGCTGCATGGTTCCTTGTCTGCTCCACATGTGTTTATACCAGAGTACTGGATACAAGAGCAGTGACTACCTGAGTAAATGCTCTTCTCATGGTAGATTAAGAGAGCTCAAGAGTCAGGCCAATACACGCAGCATGTTTAAGGACTCAGCTTACATCATTACCCCCCACCAACACTGGTGAACAACATGTCATGTAACCAAGCCCAAACTCAACAGCATGGGGGAAATGTTCTCCAACAATAGTGGGAGAAGGAGAAGAGTTAATTTGCTGCACAATAAGATAAACTGAAAAAAATTACTTTCAAAATTATAAAGAAACCTCCAGTGAAGGTTGGGATAAACAAAAGCCTTGTTTGACAGCAAGATTATACCAGGGTCTCACTAGAAAAAGTTGATAAGCTTCCACGTACCACCCTTAATCCCCACGAAAGCTAAATCATGTATTGTGTTAATATTGGCTCACTATTTTTTTTTTTCTGATTCCCCTGCTATAAGAAAAGCCTGATATGGAAATTTTCATCCAACAAAAGACAGATCATGAACATTTTAATGGCCAGACACTGAATTCCCTAAGAAAAATCTTTGTCTTTCTTAATACTATTTTACTCTTGGAGTTTTAAAAATATATGGTGCTTCTGAAAGGAAGGGTTGAACATTTTTTAAGTGTGGTGAAGACTGAAAACATTGGAGAGGGAGAGAGAGACAGCCAGCTTCAAAGTTAAATCCATCACTTTCTGGCCAGGTGACTGTGGGCATTTGTATAATCTTTCCAATCTTCAGTTTTCCACTTTGTAAAAACAAGCATGTCATGTTTATCTTCCAGGGTGCATATTAAGTAAGATAAAGTAAACAAAATGCCAAGCCAATGTTAGATAATCAACATATTCTGTTTTTTATAAAAGATTCTCTTAAATTGTTGAATTCCCTTGATGCAGTAGCCAATTGTTGTTATTGTTCAGTTGTTAAGTCATGTCCAACTCTTTTGCGACCCCATGGACTGTAGCCCACAAGGCTCCTCCTCCTCTGGAAAATCCATGGGATTTTCCAGCAAGAATACTGGAGTGGATTGCCATTTCTTCCTCCAGGGGATCTTCCCGACCCAGGGACTGGACCTGTGTCTCCTGCGTTGGCAGCTGAAGTCTTTACCACTAAGCCGCTAGGGAGGCTCAGTAGTCAGCTGTGCTACTCATCAAATATTTCTAATACTCTACTTTCTAAGGCACTTGGAAGAATTGTACATCTCTGCCCCTTTTGACTTGCTTCAGCCCATGGTCGTGTGACTTGCTTCAGCCAATGAAATATGAGCAGAGAGATACGTGTTGCTTTGTCACTCAATATGTGTCACTCTGAAGCTCTGAGAGCTGTGATAAGTGAGTCTCTCCCACTGCTGTCGTGGCCATGGAAGCACGTGTCAAGGTAAACTCTCTATTAGTCTGGATCTCTGAAAGATTTCAAGGAGTAGAATGCCTGCCCCCACCCCCAGGCCAACATGCATCATTGTACATGAAGCGTGAGAGAGAAATAAACTCCTGTTACATTAAGCCACTGAGATTTGGAGTTTTGTGATTGCAGCATAGCCTACCCCACACTGCCTCCTACACTTGGGATTATTAAATATGATCTATTTACAGAAATATTATGGGCCATCTTTTCAGCAAGATTTACCCTGCATATAATTCAGTTATGGGGCTTCCCAGGTGACTCAGTGGTAAAGAATATGCCTGCCAATGGAGGAGATGTAGGTTTAATCCCTAGGTTAGGAAGATCCCCTGGAGAAGGAAATAGCAACCCACTCCAGTATGCTTTCCTAGGTAAATCCCATGGACACAGGAGCCTGGTGGCTTACAAAGAGTCAGACATGACTTAGTGACTGAACAACAACAACCCAGTTATACCTGCCTATTTACCAGTACATCCCCATATCTTCAGAGTAGTCCAATAACTCAAGAGAGAAAATAAAAAGTGACCTGAGTGGCATAGAATGAGGGTTATGAATTTAATGTGGTTTAAAATGGCAACCATGTATTCATTTCTTGTGATTCCATGAGAAGGCTGGATGGTCTTGCTGTTGTGAGCTGAGTTTGAGTGATTTAGGTTGTGCTTGCTTCTGTGAATACAATCAGTTGGGGGTTGGCTGGGGACTGGCTGGTCTAGAATGGCCTCAGTTCGCCTCCCTGTGTTTCTCACATGCTTCCAGCAGACTGCGCCACGTTAGTTCACAAGGTGATGGCAGAACTCCAAGGGTAAGCAAAGCAAGGTGAAATTAGTTAGCACTTTTCAAAACTTGGCTTGTATCACATCTGCTAAGGTCTCATTAGCCAAAGCAAATTACATGGCCAAGCCCAGGATCAAGGTGTAAAGCAAAAGGGCTTTATTTTAAATGGGAGAAGTGAAGGCACCCAGGCAATAGACCTCCTCTACATCCCCTGATGGGTAAATAAGAAGTGCTGATGTCTATTATCTAGTCCTAAATAACTGCTGACCTTCTTTGGAGAAGCTGAACAATAGAGAAAAGCTATTTCTTAAGCAGCATATTAGACAGCATCACCGACTCAGTGCACATGAATTTGAGCAAACTCCAGGAGATAGCAAAGGACAGGGTAGCCTGGCGTGCTGTAGTCCATGGGGTCACAAAGAATTGGACACAACTTAGTGACTGAAAAGCAACAGCAAAGCAGCATTTTCGGGAGAAACAAGGGTTGCGACTTAGAGCTTTTTTAATTTTTTTGAGTTTTTTTTTAAGTATTTATTTGGCTGTACCAAGTCTTAGCTGTGGCATGTGGGATCTTTTTTGTGGCAGCGTGCAAACTCTTAATTGCAGCACGTAGGGGGTCTTAGTTCCCTGACCAGGGAGTCTAACCTGGGTCCCCTGCGTTGGGAGCTCGGAGTCTTAGCCACTGGTCCACTAGGCTTTTGAATCCTGATTCTTCATTTTATGTGATCTTGAAAGAACAGACTTCTCCTTTCTGGTTTGCAGTTCTTTCCCAGGAAAATGGTTTGGAGACAAAACGTCGGATGTGCAGATAAGACCTGCCCATCGTTTGGCTTTCACAATATTCTAATGTAACATATCTTTACATGTTTTCACTTGGGACATTTCAGATAGAAATCTGGGTTTCTGATTTTGCTCAAAAGAGTTGGAAGACCCAGCAAAGTTGGGGCAACACTCCAATATGTCAACAATGGATGGGACGGCTGTGACCCCTCACTGGGGACAATCGTTCTTTACTATCTGATTTCCTAGTTTGTCTCCCAGACACCAAGACTTGTCTTCCACTTGGTTGGACTCATCATGTATTGACATTCACCGTGGGTTCCTGTAGATACTTGGATTGGGGCCCCTGGATCAATTAATATGGTGCTCGGACTCTGTGAGTCCATGGGATTTTCCCTGGGTCCTACATTGTCCCGAATCACTGTAGAACTTTCCCTTTCAACTCCCCGTGACAATAAGCCAGTGGACTTTGACCCTTAGGGAGACTCAAATCCTTTTGAAATTCTAATGATATCTGCGAACCCTCTGGCCAGAAAAACGCACACATGAGCACACGAAAACCCAGGGGTAGGCACACACACCACGCACGCACACCCACAGAGAGACACAATATCACATACGTCTTGTCTGCGAACTTCAGTTACTTTATAGGCAGTGCAGTCCATCTGTCCTGCAGTCTATGGTGAACCCCAAGTTCTCCATCAAAATCCTCCCACACAGCCTTGCCTGAACAGCTTTGACATCTAGGTAGGACTCCAGAAAAGCCTCCTCTTCCATGAATTTCTTATAGTCAGAGGTCACCGTTTGGTCCCAGCTCCCTCCCTGACTCCCACTGACACTTTCAAAGAACAGAGAGAAAAACAAGCGAGCCACAGTCACGTGACCCACGCTGAGAAAAGCGCAGGGGCCAGCGGGGCCCTGACCTTCCTGTGTAGGTAACAAATTGGATGCCATGTTTGCACCGGGCCCTGGAGGGAGGGAAGGAAAGGGGGAAGCGGGGAGGAGGAGGGCACCATGGGATGGAATTGGGGTCACAGGGGTCAGCAGCCTTTGCTTTAGGCATCCACACAACAACTCCAGCCACCCTTCTCAGGAAACAGCCACCGCTGCAGGGCACGGGGAGAGGAGCAGCTGGAGGTCAGCAGAGGCCAAAGCATGCACACACACAAGCGTGTGTTTGTGTCCTTGTGTGTGTGTGTGTGATACCCGGCCATGGGCAGGGGGAGTCATTGAATAGAATTCTTTAAAGAGATCTCCAAGGATCCTCTGATCCAATGTCCACTGCTTAAACACACAAGGTATAACATAATTATTATTTTTTTTCCTCCAGCATCACTCGGAGGCAGTGTCATTTGACCTTCAGATGCACAGTTTCTGGAGTTAAGCTCCCTGGGCTCAAATGCTACCTCTGCTACTTAACACCTGTGAGATTTTGGAAGATAATACAACCTTTAGGTGCCTCGGTTTCTATTTAGAAAGAAAGGAAGATGGTAGTAACGACTTCCTCGTGTATTTTTGAGAACTATATAAATGAATGTATATAAAACAGTTAGAAACATAAGCACAAACTTAATTAATCATTCAACAGACACACATAGAGGACCATATACATGATGTATTAATTTTCTTGAACATCTACTTAAGGGCAAAGCAATGTTCATTCTGCATCAATTATATTATTTGATTCTCCCCCAAAGCCCTGGCAGGACAAACACATTTTATCGAAACTGTGGCATTGGAGCTTGTGTCTCTTGCCAAGGGTTACCCCAGTAACAAATGATGGAATCCACCATATCTGTTCATTCCAAAGCCCTAGTTCCTAATCAATTCATTATGATCTCCAATTTGTTCTTGGATTTAAAACATCTAGGTCAATGCTTGATGCCTGAATGGAAGAATGGATGAGTGTATGGATGGATGGATGGATGAATGAGTGAATGAATGAATGAATGAATGGGTGGATGAATGACGGAGTGGATGGGTGGATGGATGAATGAATGAGTGAATGAATGACTCTGCCATTCTCCCTTCAACTTGTCTTTCCACTTTAACCTTCTATCCAGAGACACCCTGGAGTGGGAAATGGCAGCCCACTCCAGTATTCTTGCCTGGAAAATTCCATGGCCAGAGGAGCCTGGCAGGCTGTAGTCCAGGGGGTCACAAAGAGTCAGACACGACTGAGGACACACCAGAGACTCACCCCTTCTCTCCTTCCTGTTGTTGCCTGGTCCTATCCCATCAGCCTCCATCCTCACCACTCAATCACAGTCCATCTCTCCTCCTGGCTTCTCCTCCAAAGCAAGGCCCCAAATATTTCTCTGGCGCTGGAGGAAACTCATTCTTTCTGGTTTAATTCGCCCCGTCTGGCCTTAATTGCTTTGCCCTGTTGTAAGAAGAGACCTCCCATGGCGACAACCCTGAGGATGGGCTGGAGGGTTGGTGGGGGTAGCTGGAGGACTGGGGAGGAAGTCGGGGAAAGCTGTTGAGTGGAGAGTGGATTAGTCAGAGGCCAATGGGGCAACGGAAGTCGGGGTTCTCTGAGCGGGCAGCTCCAGACCCGCCCCTGGTTGTGACGTTTACGATTGAATTTGGGCAGGAGCATGTGTCTGGGGGCTGTGTCGACCTCCCTCGCCTCTACCCTGAGTGTTTGGTCCTGCAGCTCATTAAGCAGTGACACTTAACACATCATCAAACTGCTTTACAGGCAAAGCCCACACAGCTCCTGGCCCCTGGAGTCCCCAGGTAGTGGGGACGATGACCTCCCAGCGACTGGAGCTGGGACGTGGCGGACACACAAGGTGATCAAAGCTCTCATGGGAAAACCAGAGCAAGAACTGGATTAGGGCGCCAGGACCCCTGACCTTCCACCCCCAGGACCGATTAAAAACTAAGGTGTGTAGAGAACAGGGGGTCTGGGGCTCGTGTCATGGGACAAACATGGCATCTGATGTCATGTGAACAAGGCTCAAATCCTGGATTTGTCACTTTGCAGCAGCTGTTGAACATCGGCCAGGCTTTTAACTCCTCTGACCCTCTGTTTCCTCCGTGAGGCTAATAAGGTCCACCTCGGGGGGTTGTTGCTAGAAATATTGGGATAAGGTATATAAAGTACTTAACAGAGGGAAGGCCATAAATAATGTTTATTTGAATTGTTTTGTTGTTATTTAGTCATAAAGTCGTCTCAAACTCTTTTGCAACCCCTTGAACTGTAGCCCACAGGCTCCTCTGTCCATGGGATTTCCCAGGCAAGAATACTGGAGTGGGTTGCCATTTCCTTCTCCAGGGGATCTTCCCAACCCAAGGATCGAACCTGCATCTCCTGCTTTGGCAGGCGTGTTCCTTAACGCTGAGCCACCAAGGAGCAAATGGTCCCATTGGATCAGGCTGACAATTCTTGGTTTCCTCCACTCAAATTGTCTTCCAACGTTACCAAACATCACAATAAGAAATGCAACAAAGATCAGAGTAGTAATAGCAAGCATCCACTGTGAAGCAAGGGCTTTGCCTATGAATATTATCTTATTATAGTTTCACAACCCTCGGAGATATGTACAATAATGATTTTATAGACGTGGAGACTGAAGCTCAGAATGGACAGGTCATTAGTCTCACATGTCCTGGTGGCAGAGTTGAGATGTAAACCCAGATCCATAGACTCTGAGTCCTTGTTCTTTCCAGCACTGGGTAAGTCTTAGCAGGACTATAAGGGACAGCCACAAGTGAACTTAACTGGTGCCTCCAGGGCAGGGGTTGTTGGGGGTGGTGCGGATTGTGGTCCATATATCCTGCCCTGAGCTTTCAGAGAGGCCCATCTGAAGGATCGTTCATTTCCAGCCATTCTTCTGGAGTCTCAAACACTTCCTAAATCTCCTTGAAATAGTCCTGGCCAAGAAGGGGCTGCTTTTACGGGTGATGTGTAGTAATGAGGCAGGGTTAAAACCTCATTAGGTCACGGTCCCCTTTTGCATTTCATGGATATTCAGTAACACAAGCAATACCAAACACATGAATTCCTGGACCCTGCTTTCTGTGCGCGGTTGGAGGGAGCACACCTCTAGTCAATTCATGGAAACACATCCCTAAAATTTTACATGGGGACATTGCTGGCGGTCCAGTGGCTAAGACTCTGTGCTCCCTCTATGCAGCGGGCCTGGATTCAATCCCTGGTCAGGGAACTAGATCCTCCATGCCATAACTAAGGATCCTGCATGCAGCAACTAAAAAAGAAAACAAAAACAAAAAACCCCATGTACTGCAAAGAAGACTGAAGAGCCTGCATGCTGCAACTGAGACCAGGCATGGCCAAATAAATAAATAATTTTTTAAACAAGATACTCCACTAAAAAGCTAAAATAAAATTTTACATGATATCAGAGGGCTTGTGGGCCTCTGAAACAAAGTCTACATCCACCAGATCAAACCTCTGGCAGGATGTCCTGAGGTCCAATAGAGTGAAGTAGGAAATGGGTAATGGTTCAGAAAACAAGACGGTGAATTCTCTTTGGGAGCTGATGAGTTGAAAGTACAGGTTACTATGTTGCATCTCACCAGGACAACATTCAGATCCAAACTACTAGCTTGGGAAGGAATTTGGGACTTCAAATTCAGAGTTCTGTTATTTCTTGCTGCGTTTCTCTTTTCTTTTTTGCCTCTCAAAGATTTCTTGCATGCTTGATAAATGCCAGCTTCTGTGCTGGATGCCAAGGATATCAAGAAGAATAAGAGAATAAGAACACATGTACCCACAGTGGGAAGGCTGGGGAACCCTATCATGCAACATGTTAAGTAATGTATCAGGACACCTGGGCAGTGATAACAAGTCTAGTGATGTGAATATGTGCTAGACGCTGTGTTAGTCATGAACGTGTGTAGCACAAGAGAGAAAATAAATGAACGCTGCAAAATAGACACATGAATGACATTAATCTTCCTCTTTCCAGAAGCGGCTCTCCCCTACTTTCAGTCTGTGTGATTCTGATTAAGTCAGTGTTTAAATCAAGAGAGAATATGTGATCCAAGACGGGCCAGTCAGACACTCGGGTTCTTCCAAGGCCCGTGATTACTTCAGGAAGGGTCATGTGACTTGAGTCAGAGCAACCGGAGCAGGTGAGATGGCATTCTGGCACTTCTGTTTGAGCCTTTGTCAAAACAAACTCTTCTCTTTGAATGAGAGTGAGAGAGGTGGGACTGGAGCTACCGGAGGATCTTGTGTTCATGGGGTGAGATGACGTCTGAGAACAGAGAGAGCCGAAGGAAGGCGAAGTGAATGACGGATGAGTCTATGTAAGACCGGGAATCCAGCCAAGACAGAACCCACAGCTAGCTCCTGTTTTGGTTATACGAACATAGAACTGGGTATATATATGTAAATATAAATATACAAACATACATATTGAACATATTTATGTAGATATATATGTAAATATTGTTGTTTAACCCCTAAGTCATGTCCTGATCTTTGTGACCCCATACATTGTAGCCCACCAGGCTCCTCTGTCCATGGGGTTTTTCAGGCAAGAATACTGGATTGGGTTGCCATTTCCTTCTCCAGGGGATCAAACCTGCATCTCCTGCATTGGCAGGTGGATTCTTTACCATGGAGCCACCAGGGAAGCTCATACAAGGAGTGCATGCTAAGTAACTTCAGTCGTGTCCAATTCTTTGAGACCCCATGGACTATAACCCACCAGGCTCCTCTGTCCGTGGGATTTTTCAGGCAAAAATACTGGAGTGGGTAAGGAGGTGCTGAAAACAGGAAAAGATGGGAAGAAATGTGCAGTTTTTTCCTTCCCAGAAACGGACAATAATAATAACTGATTAAATGAGCACAATCCCAAAATGCTCTTCTGCACTCTGTAGAGAGTCAGTAACATAGGTATAGGTATATGCACACACAGTTTTAATTAGATCTTCTGTCACTCATTATCCCACCATCTTGATGTAATAGCTTCACAAGGTCAATTTGTTTGTTTGTTTGTTTTAATTTGACTGCACCAGGTCTTAGTTGGAGCATGTGAACTCGGTTGCAGCATGTGGGATCTAGTTTCCTGACCAGGGATTGAACTCGGTGCCCCCTGCATTGGCAGTGAGGCGTCTTAGCCATTGGACCACCAGGAAAGTCCCCACAAAGTCAATCTGGAAGGCCATCTACTCAGAAGGAGACACTCAGCAAAGAAGAGAAAGAGTTATTCCAGAGGAACATAGACGAGGGCTAACACTTGAAATCATGCTTGCACAAACATGCCATGAGAATAAAAAGGATTCCTTGATGTGGTGGAATGGGGGTCACTTACAACCAAATGATTCTAGCTGAAGACAGTATTGCAGCATCTTTGTGCAGGTGGAGACTCTGCTTGGGTGGAGGGGTGGGGTTCCAGGTAGATTAAATTAATTGTTAAAATACTTTATAACTAACTAACCAAGCTGAGCCAATATGCACACATTCTAGAGCTGTTTCTGAAATTGTCTGAGGGGGAAAACATGTTTTGTTTTTCCACTAAGGTGGCTAAATTATATATATTAAAAAAGCATATAGCTACTGGCAGGCATCATACCATGACATGGGAAATCTCACCTAAGAATGGAGCTGATGTTGAGAAAACAAAAACCAGTAATGAAATGTTACCAAGTCCAAATGATGCTTCTTTGGCCCCTGGATCTAACTATGCCTGAAGCTAGTGCAAGCTTGAATTTTTCAATCAACAAAGTCAGTTAGTATTTACCCCTTCTTGACTGATGCTGTGGCTAGTGCACCTATATCTCCTTGGCAGTCACCTTTACATGTTGGCAATTCTTTACAGAAAACAGCCTGCAACCCTCTGCCCAAAGGTCCCTCCCCCAGCCCCTGGCCACAGGAGCACCCTTGGCATCACGCAGAAAAAGCCTAGAATGCCAGGGAGTTAAAACTCCAACAGCAGCTCTCAACTAAGGACTTCAAGGATTGAATAAATAATTTCCCCAGCCCCCTTGCCCCTCAGTTTGAAAGTATGTTGTATAATATCATCCAGAGTGTGGCTCAAATGAGTTAAGCTCCACCTGCCCACATTACAACTAGCTTGATAATAAACACCTTTAATCAGTGGATGCATGGATTTATATGGCTGAGTCCCTTTGCTGTCCACCTGAAGTTGTTACAACATTGTTCATTGGCTATATTGCAATATAAAATAAAAAGGTGTAAAAAAAAAAAACCCTTATCATCTTTCTTCTCGTCCCTCATTTTCCCACTATCTAACCACAGTTCCCCGGAATCATTTCCTAAATAAACTATTTGTAATTATCTCAAGATCTGCTTTAAAATAAGACCGATATACTTTGGACCGAATCCAAAATAAGACCCATACTCCATTTTTTTTCAGTCTTAGGCCAGGGTGAACTCTGTGTCTTTATCTCATACCCAGCAAAGCCCTGGCTAATAGACCAGATTTTGAAAAGAATACCCTAGGCACTCGAATCATGCTCTGAGGATATTTACTTCAACATCCTTATCATAAACAGAAACTTCTCCATCCCTGGGAGAATCAGAGCAGTCACCCTTGATCCACAGAACTCAGTTAGCAGAGATGCCACACTCTTCCTTGGGAAGAAGCGCAGAAGGGTTCGCAGAGAAAGGGGCGGAGCCTGCATCTGGCCAATGGGTGTCGCCGGAGCCTACGGAGAGTGGAAATCTTGGATCTTGTGAAACGTCCCCTTTTCTTTCCTCATAAATGTTGCAGGCTCCCTGCTCCATATATTGCTGTTAATAAATTATACCCCACCCCTCTTTTAAGGCCCTTTTGTTATAACCCTGGTTCCCAGTTCCATTAACTCTCCATTACTCGAACACTTCATTATGACATTTTTTTGCAAGCTGAGAGCATGGCTCCTGACACCCTCAACCAGGCAGGAGGCAGAGATCAAAATGGCCCATTAAGTTCCTGTGGCCAAGGCACATTTTTTTTTTCTTTTCCTAGAGTCTATTTTCTGCTGCTTTTAAAATAATGGACTCAAATGTTTCCCTTCTCTAGCAAATTCCCCAATAGCGTGCCAAGGACAGAGCCCAAGATGGAGAGGTTGGAGTGGCCTGAAATGCAAGTGTTTCTTCCTTCACATCCTTCCCCCACCCCCCAAACAGTGGAAGGTTTAATCCTTCTCAGAGTGAGACCACACTTTTGGGTCATTGACTGAAATGTGCAAACCAGGCAGTGATGATGAGTCATGCTTTAAAGCTCCAAGGAACTGTTTCAAATGTCTGATTACAAAATGGCCAGGAGAAGGCTGGAGGCATTGTAAGGTCAAAAGGTAATTCCTCCAGGATCTTCCAAAGCCCAGGTTGTCCGGGGCTATGCTCCCAAAACACCGCCTTCTACTTCTTGTTCCTGGTAGTTTACTGGGGGAATGCAAGCCAAACCACAGGGAACAAAACAATCTGCAAGACATAGAAGGAAAGATGGCACATGGCATTTGCACATGCACAGAAAATACACATGCGATAGACAGGCACATACGCAGCTGGGATATATAGCTGTGTTTCATGTGCCTTACCTCATTTAATTTTCCTATCAACCCTAGGAAGTGAAAATTATTGTACCCATTTTTCAGAAGGATAAATCAAGTCACAGAAGTGAGTCATCCAAGACCACAGAGACGTCAAACGTTAGAGTCTGGTGGCAGCTTTGAGCAGCTTCTCAAGATCACATGTTTAGAAACATACTGCTCCATTGTTTCTTAAATTTCCACTTAGGCAGAAACTGAAACACACATGTACTACACTCGTCGTGCATCTTCACAAATATCATACACCCACGACCTTGTTGCCCACACATGATATCAGATGCACTCTGCCTTTAGCCCAGCTGTAATGCTCTCAACTTCAATAGCATAAAAGTAAGTCCTTTTATTGGGGCCTTGCCATTTACAAAGCACTTTCATATACATTAACTCATCGGCACTGAATTCGCTGACAGGGCCAAGACGAGAAATGGATGACGGAAGTGTAATACATCATGGACCAAAATAATAATTTGACCCCTTAGATAGAGTTTTCCATCCCAGGATAAATTACATCTTTTAGCCACATACGGGCAAGATCAATAGTCATATAATCTCCATCCTGGAAGGGATCTTAGAGAGGACTGTCTTAGTCTGCTAAGGCTGCCATAACAAAACATCATCGATGAGTGCCTTAAACAACAGAAAAGTATATCTTACCGTTGTCTTGGAGGCCAGAGGGCTGGGATCACGGTGGCAACTTGGTAGGGTTCTGAAGAGAATTTCCTTTCTGGTTTGTCCACAGCCACCTTCTGGTTATGTCCTACCATGGCAGAGAGAGAGAGACAAAGAGAGGGCTCCAACTTCTTCCTCTTCTTATAAGGAAACTAATTCTATCACGGAGACTCCGCTCTCGTGGCCTCCTTTGAACCTAACTATCTTCCAAGGCCCCATCTCCAAACACCATGACCTTGGAGGAGTTCTCAGTATCCTTTATTTGGGGAAGGGAGGATACAATTCATCCCTATAATGTAGTTTTTTAATTGAGATGTTAATTGCTTTGCAAAGTTGTGTTAGTTTCTGCTGTGTAAGGAAGTGAATCAACTATGCATGTGGTGTGTGCTCAGTCACGTCCAACTTTGTGACCCCACGGACTGTAGCCCACCAGGCTCCTCTGTCCACGGAATTCTCCAGGCAAGAATACTGGAGTGGGTTGCCATTCCCTTCTCCATGGGATCTTCTCAACCCAGGGATCAAACCCACTTCCCCTACATTGGCAGACGGATTCTTTCCCACTGCACCACCATCAGCTATATGTATCCGTATGTCCCCTCCCTCTTAAGCCTCCCTCCCCACATCCCAGCCCTCTTCTAGGTCATCACAGACTACCAAGCTGAGCTCCCTGTGCCATACGGCAGCTTCCCGCTAGCTCTTTTACACGTGGTAGTGTATGTGTGCTAACCCTAATCTTCCAATTCGCCTCACCCTCCCTCTCCACCACCGTCCCTTCACCATATCCACACATCCATCCCCTGGAGTTGCCATGGAGGCTGAAGTCAAAAAGAGAAAGCTATCATATATTAATGCATATGTGTGGAATCTAGAAAAATGAGACAGATGAACCCATAACATATTTAACCCATATTCAACCCATACCCCAACAGATATATGGAGGGAAAGAGGCAGTGGATTTCCCAACTCCGAAGAAATGAGGGTTTGAAAAAGATATGTCGTTATACCGGAATCACTTTGCTGCATACCTGAAAAAAAAAAAAGACACTGTTGATCAACTATACATCAATCTAAAATAATTTTTAAATTAGTACATAATACAATAAAAGAAGAAACGGAAGGAAAAATTGTACAACTGATTGGACTGGCCACTGTGTAATCAATTGACTAACAAGTCACCGGATTCCTGCTTCCCTACTTGACTGATAGTCAATGTCAACAGTCATAATTGTATTATACGACCAGCAATTCCCTCCTCCCAAGGTCCCCCTTTGCCTGCAGACACACCCATGCCATTTTCTGCAAGCTTTCTTGAGAACTGGATTGGACAAGCTAAACTGCCAGACTGAATGATCAGGGCTCAGCTATTTAGATGGTCAGAAGTACAATTCATTTGGATACTTCTCTGTACCATCACTGAACTTCAAGGCAGGCCACATTTATATACAGACCAAACTGACATGTCTTTGTCTGGCTATTGTGGGGTGATTTTTTTTTTTTCTTGATCAAATTAGTGGTTGCTTTTGGTGCCTTTGATCAGCTTGCTTCTGATCTCATTATTACCCAAGCAACTGACCAGTTTGGTTCATTCACACAAACACAGAGTTAAAAATAAGTCAACCACACCATCTGTGTGGTATTGTGTAGGCAAAAGAAAATAACAAAACCCTGAATTTTACATGTGGCTTCTTTTTTCTCTTCCCCTTCCCTGTCTCATCCAGTGGGGTAGATACACCACAGAAGAACTGCCATTCTAGGTGGGGGAAGAAAAAGAAGAAACACATACACGCCAAGTCCATCATGTGATTTTTTAAAATTGATATATAGTTGCTTTACAATGTGGTGTTAGTTTCTGTTGTACAGCAAAGTGAATCAGCCATTCGTATACATATAGCCCCTCGTTTTTGGATTTCCTTCCCATTTAGGTCACCACGGGGCACTGAGTAGAGTTCCCTGGGCTGTGCAGTATGACCTCATTATTTGTCTGTTTTACACCTAGTAGCGTAGCACATGTCAATCTCAATCTCTCAGTTCATCCCAACCCCACTTTCCCCCAACCCCGTGTCCTCACTCTCTTTCTCTACGTCTGTGTCTGCATTTCTGCTTTGCAAATAGGTTCATCTGTCCCATTTTTCTAGATTCCACATACATGTGCTGCTATACGGTATTTGTTCGTCTCTTTCTGACTTAACTTCACTCTGTACGACGGTCTCTAGGTCCATCCACGTCTCTGTGAATGGCACGATTTCATTCCTTGTCTTTGCCCCCAGTAAGCAAAAGCCTGACACCTTAACGGCTCCCAACACAGTTCATACCAGTGAGAACATGCCCTGAACCGGTTGTTCTATCAGCCTGGGTCTGGGTGGAGGTGGGGGGATTAAATGCTATTGAAATCAGTTTCTCTCCCAGGCTGGGCCCAGCTTCTGAATTCTAGGATCCCTCAAACCTCAAAAATGGAACCGCTGTCCTCTCAAGTCCCAGGGTGGCTGGATTCCAAGCCCCTTGCAGCCAAATCCTAAAACGTGGCTTCACTTTGGAGAATTCAGATGTGGCTTTGCTTTCAAGAGTCCAGCCCCCACGTAATGGGGATCTGGTGAATCACTTGGAAAATTGAAAATTGAAAGGTCTAAGAAGACTGTGCATGGCAAACGGGCCCAAGCGGCTGGCCTGTCTATCCTGAGGGTGTCTGCCTGGTCTTCCAGATGCCTCATTTTAGGAAAACAGGCAATTGCCCATTTGGGGGAGCACTCAGAGGTCCTTTGTACTCCTTCCCTTTAGTGGCTGCAACCTTGAGACGAGGCCACAGCTGTTTATGTGCTTAACTTGACTTGGGATTTTTTTTTTTTTCCTGAGGCCCCAAGCCTTGCTTAGCCCAACAAGGTGTGGGAACCACTTCAAACATCCCAGTTTCTCTCTGCCCACATGCGAGGTACCCACTGTGATCGTCCAGAACACCCAGGAAATTAGAAGACTGGCTGAGAAACCAGGGGCACCAAGGTTTACTAAAGATAAAATTAAATTGAAAATTCCGGCGATGACTTTGAAAAACAGCTGTGGGCTTCCTGATCAAAATGTAGCCTTCTGCGGTTATTTGCAGGCCAGGCTGCCTGCCAAAGGCTGTGATGAATTCTAGGTTCCATATGGTGTGTCCCATATAACAGAGATCTGGCACCAATGAATCCCAAGGTCTAACCTGTAGTTCCAAGGCCCGCCCTCCCGGAAATGTGGGTTTGTAAGGGTTGAATTCCAAGATCATCTTAGACCAAGGTTCTCTCCTCCATTTAGAAGGAAAACCCACATGCAGATCTGTCCCTTCTACTGGGGCCTATTGAAAGGTCCTGGGCTTTGGAGACATGAGTTACTGAGTTCAAATTCTCACTCACTTACCGGCAAAGCATATTCGAATACGAAATTGAACTTCTCTGGAACTTGTGGTCACCAGAGGGGACAGATGAGGGGAAGGGATAGTTAGGGAGTTTGGGGTGGACATGTACACACTGCTATATTTAAAATGGATAGCCAACAAGGACCTACTGTATAGCACAGGGAACTCTGCTCAGCGTCAAGTGGCAGCCTGGCTGAGAGGGGAGTGTGGAGGAGAATGGGTACATGTATATACATGGCTGAGTCCCTTTAAAGTCCACCTGAAACTATTACAACATTGTTAATCAGCTATGCTGCTGCTGCTGCTGCTAAGTCGCTTCAGTCGTGTCCGACTCTGTGCGACCCCATAGACGTCTGGCAGCCCACCAGGCTCCCCTGTCCCTGGGATTCTCCAGGCAAGAACACTGGAGTGGGTTGCCATTTCCTTGTCCAGTGCATGAAAGTGAAAAGTGGAAGTGAAGTCGCTCAGTCGTGTCCGACTCTCACGACCCCATGGACTGCAGCCTACCAGGCTCCTCCATCCATGGGATTTTCCAGGCAAGAGTACTGGAGTGGGGTGCCATTGCCTTCTCCGATACTCCAATATAAAATTAAAAGTTAAAAAGTGATCGCATTAAAAAAAAAATCTTTAAAACAAACAAACCAAAAGGAACCTTTCCAGATGAAACCTAGTCATCACAGAATAGTGACAAAACAATCCTACTGTACTCTACCCATTTCCTGACCCACAGAGTCCATGAGTATAAAAAAGCAGTTCTTATTTGGGGACTGCTACATTCAGGGTGGTTATTAAATGGAATACCAACCACCACTGTCATTATCATCATGGCTTTTTGTTCTGGGCACCATTCAGTAGAGAGGTCCATTTGATGTATTCTTGCATCTCAAGGGCTTCCCTGGTGGCTCAGCGGTAAAGAATCTGCCTGCAGTGCAGGAGACCTCAGTTCAATTCCTGGGTCGGGAAGACCCCCTGGAGGAGGGCATGGCAACCCACTCTGGTACTCTTGCCTGGAGAACCCCATGAACAGAGGAGCCTGGCGAGTAGTTGCACCACAATGCGGTATCCCGTCTGAAAATAAGAACTCTCAGGCAAACATCAAGTATTTCTTTACCCATATGCACCCATCCAGAGCCTGCAAACAACTGATAAAAATGGTAAGCAACGGCGTTGCAGCTGCCAACAAGTTCTTGCAGGATTTTGTAAAATAAACTATTAGTATAATAACAGATTTTATAGTTATCTGTGGCATATAATTACGACCCATATATGTGTCAGCAGCTTATTGCTGGAACTTACTTCTCCATTAACATGAATGCTGTGGATTTCATACTCGTTTTAGTGGGGATGAATGGCTACTTCTAAGAACTTTCCATCTACAAAAGGGTATGTGAGACCCGATTTTGTTTGTATGTCAAGGAACAACAGTATTAAGCCATGAAGGTGATGCAGGTTCTTGTACAGTCCGAGTGTGTAGCAGGTACTCAATGGTGTGGTTGTCACCCAGACGTGATGCTCGGATCTCCCTTTGAGAAAGAATTTATCACTCAGCTTCAGGTGGTGCCATTAGTGAACAGATTCCAGCAGCAGGGCCCTTGGGTCCAGGTTACCGTTCAAGTCAAAGCCACATTCTTACTTATGGTGCATCCTTGCATATCAAGTAGTTGTCAGCGAGGAGAGATGGGAGGAAGGAATAGTTAAGGAGTTTGAGAAGGTCATGTACACTGTGCTATATTTAAAATGGATAACCAACAAGGTCTTACTGTGCAACACAGGGAACTTTGCTCAATGTTATGTGGCAGCCCAGATGGCAGGGGAGCTTGAGGGAGAATGGATACACGTGTATGTATGGCTGAGTCCCTTCGCTGGTCACCTGAAACTATCACAACATTGTTAATTGGCTATACTCTAGTATAAAATAAGTTAAAAAAAAAAATCTACAGAAAATGCCACACCCTTTCTGGAAAGCCCTCATCCAAACCAGGCAGGGCCTGGCCATTTCTGCCCAGCACAGGATCCTCCCCCAACAGACGATCTTTGCTCTGGACCTCCCCATCCAGTGAGCTGAGGCTCGCTCTGACCTTCCCTGTGGTCTGAAGCTCTTCCTACCTAATCCTGCTTCTCTCCCCCTTCATCTTTCACAGGCATTACCCTCCAGTAAATCTCTCATGTTTCTCTCCCCATCTTAGCATCTGCTTTCCATAACTCCGCTGACACAAGCAGGGTGCTCATCAAATTGAAATTGATTACACAGGATAAATAGCTATTGGGGAAGACAAAGCTTTGGTGGAGAAAAGAATCAAATGACATGGTCTTGTCCAGATTTGTGGGGTATATACTGGGAGCTTCCCCGATGCCCCACTCGTAAAGAACCCGCCTGCCAATGCATGAGACACAGGAGATGCAGGTTCGATCCCTGGGTCGGGAAGATCTCCTGGAGGAGGAACTGGCCACCACTCCAGTATTCTTGCCTGGAAAACCCCATGGACAGAGGAGCCTGGTGGGCTACAGTCCGAAGGGTCGCAAAGAGTCGGATATGACTGAGCAAAAGCATGCTATGTATGATACAGGTATATACTGCTGGTGAGTAGAGTTAGATGTCCCATGTCTTCTAAAATAACCATCTGTGTTACATTTGGGATGTTGACATGGTTACTGGGCTGCCCCTCAGCATCTATTAACATCTATAAAATGATACTGTAAGAGAAGACTCCTGGGAAAAGAGGGAGCAACACTCTGTAACAGTCACAGTTGGTGGCCCGCCTAGCATTCATTTCTCCCATCCTTCTTCCTAATAGGATCTCAGTTTGTCCATGTGTCCATCACTCCTCCACGCAGCTCATATTCCTCAAGGGATGTCAACACCATCCCCAGCTCCGGGACTCAGTCCTAAGGGTAACTTGGTTCTGCTCTGACTGATTGCATCAGGAATAATTATTTGATCCATTCTAGACAATGAGATGCAAGAAGAGGTAGCCTTGGTGGCTTCTAGGGATGTTCACTTTTCTAGACTTTTCAGAAGAGCCCACTCTTACTCCTCTGAGTAAGGACCAGTGAGGACCATGTGTAGACATGAGACATGGGGCAACCACCTTCCTGACAGCTGAGAATAATGCTGGTTCATAGAGAAGAACAAAACTGAAGCCACTCGGAAAAGTAAAACCCGAAATATTGCCCCAGGACTTCGGGAGTGGATGCCTTTCACTACATGTGCACAGAAGGAAAGCAAACCCTTTCCTCTCTCCCTAAAAAACTCAGTCCTCCATATCAGGCTCCATCATGAGAAGCCAGAATATAGGAAGAGGAGCAGGAAAAGGAAGACAGAGAGGAGGAAAGAGGAGGAGAAGAAGGGGGAAAGAGAGAAGAAAAAAAAGAGATGCTGATATGTTTGTTTGTTTGTTCTCCTCACAAAATAATCTTCATTGAAGAAATCAGAACCGAATTAGGGACACAGTACGATTATGACTGGGCTTCCCAGTTGTGACTCAGATGGTAAAGAATCTGCCTGCAATGCAGGAGACCTGGGTTCACGTAATAACTACATCTATGTATACCCACAGAGACAGCTCAGAACATAGTGGGAGAAATGCCATTTCCTTTTTTAATTTTATTTTTTATTGAAGTATAGTGTAAAAAAAAAAAAAACATGAGGTATCACCTCACTCCAGTCAGAATGGCCATCATCAAAAAGTCTACAAGTATAAAGCCTTGCCGTATGATCCAGCAATCCCATTCCTGGGCATACACCCAAGCAAAACTATAATTCAAAAAGATTCAAGTAGCCTTATGTTCAGAGTAGCACTACTCACAGCAGCCAAGACACAGAAACAACCTAAATGCCCATCGCCAGGTGAATGGGTAAAGAAGGTGTGGTGCACACATACAATAGAACGCTCAGTTCAGCTCAGTCATGTCCAGCTCTTTGCGACCCCATGGACTGCAGCACGCCAGGCCTCCCTGTCCATCAACAACTCCCGGAACTTACTCAAACTCACGGCCATTGAGTCAGTGATGCCATCCAGCCATCTCATCCTCTGTCGTCCCCTTCTCCTCCTGCCTTCAATCTTTCCTAGCATCAGGGTCTTTTCAAATGAGTCAGTTTTTCGCATTGGGGGTCAAAGTATTGGAGCTGCAGCTTCAGCATCAGTCCTTCCAATGAATATTCAGGACTGATTTCCTTTAGGATTGACTGCTTTGATCTCCTTGCAGTCCAAGGGACTCTCAAGAGTGTTCTCCAACACCCAGTTCAAAAGCTTCAGTTCTTCGGTGCTCAGCTTTCTTTATGGTCCAACTCTCATACCTATACATGACTACTGGAAAAATACCATATGATAACACATATGTAAAAGTTGATGTGGTTTTGAGCCAGACAACAAATCAAAGATTCAGACTGGAGAACTGGACCCCTTTTGTGCTAAAAAAGTCTTGCTTTCATTCCTCTTGGACTAGTGTTTCTTTACTGAATGCCCCACGTTCCTTTTTTTTTTTTCCTGAGAGTAATCATGCTGACCTCTCTGTTGGTGCAGCTCTGAGAATGCTGTGTAAATACCATCTACTTCTTAAGGCCTAGGAGGGTCTTGATGCCCATTTTCACTGCTGAAGTCTTTTTTTTTTTTTCTTAATATTTATTTATTTGGCTGCATCAGGCCTTAGTTGCTGTATGCAGGATATTTCATTCTGAGGTGCCGGCTTCTCTCTAATTATGGCACTCCGGCTTGGTTGCCCCAAGCGTGTGGGATCTTAGTTCACCAACCAGGGACTGAACCCACATCCCCTGCATTGGAAGGCAGATTCTTAACCATTGGGCCACCAGGAAAGTTCCACTATCGTGAAGTCTTAAAGTGGGTCTTTAGTAATCATTTGGTAAATGAATGAATGAATGAATGAGCATGTAAAGCTTTCTGCCAGCCATGAAAGAGTCTTTAGCTGTTCAACAGCAGCCTAGCAATTAGGGATCTTTGTAAGGCCTGCTTGTTGCAAAATCCACATCTTAGCCACAAAGAAAGAGGCCTGGGAGTTATTAGAGAGTGACTTGTTTGTTTGTTTTGTGAATGAAAATCGGAGTGTAGGAAGCTCTCTGCAGTCAGCTGCAGGGTTCAGAGTTAACCCCTTCAGCATTATGGGATCCAGCATCTGCTCTTCAGAATCACAACTGTGAGGGGGATTCACCCCAAGCCCTGGGCGAATAGAGAGATAGAAGTTTCCAGAGACCTGGCTTTGCCTCTAAGTAGCCCCCAGATTTTCAGAAAAAAAATCCCTTAATTTCTCTGCAAGTTAGTTTCTCTGCCTAAAGATCAGAGAATCAGGTCCCTTATGCCCCAAGCACCTCTCATTCTCCCCATCCCAATGCCAAAATCAATTTGTGCCTCTGGTAAAAGTTCTTCTGGCTCAGAGTTAGGGTGGGTGTGACACCTGTTTAGGGTGTCTGTCCCCCACAAGAGGTTTTCCCCCTACATCTAATCCGAATCCTAATATTGATGCTAACAGTAATAACTCTTCATTGAACGTGTACTGTGAGCCAGGCACTACTTCAAAACTTGACCTAGATTCTGTTGTAATCCTCCCTATAGCCCTGGCTCAGATGGTTAAGAGTCTCCCTGCAATGCAGGAGACTTGGATTCGATCCCTGTGTCAGGAAGATCCCCTTGGAGAAAGAAATGGCAACCCACTCCAGTACTCTTGCCTGGAGAATCCCATGGACAGAGGAGCCTGGTGGGCTACAGTCCATAGGGCTGCAAAGAGTCAGACACGACTGAGCGACTAACATATGTTACATATGGCCCTATGAAGTAGGTGCTAATATTTGTCCCTTTTTACTGATGAGAAAACTGAGGTACAGAGAAGTTCAGTAATTTACCCAAGGCTTCCTGACCCATAAGTGGCGGAGCTGTGATTCGAACCTAGGATTTCACTGCAGGCTGCCTTAGCCCCTTGGGTTCCCAGGGAGCTGTTCTCCAAGGGCTGCCCTACCTCTTCAGGAGTGCCTCTGGCTTTCAGGGAGTGGGAGAGACAGTGGAAAGGGTGAGTCTGAGGAGGCACAGCATCCAAACCCCAGCTCTGGTCCTAGCCATCCCCATGATGTCTGAGTCCTTCCCCTGTTGGGGCTTGGATCTCAGTTTCCCCACCTGTAAGTTAAGGGAATGGCCCACAGGGATATCCAGGCATGTTCCTATTGTGATTAGTGGATGGAGAAACTCTTAAACTAAGTTTAGAAAAGAACTTCAGAGAGTATGGAAACTCCAAGAAACTGTATGAAAAATGTGGCATGTGGTCATTTAGTTCACGGGATAAGTGGTTCATAGTTCCCATTGATTTTTTTTAATGCTTATTTAAATATTTACTTGCATTTTCTGCCCCCCTTTTTTCCATGGCATTTTTGTTGCTGTTGTTGTTGTTTTATTTTTACTTATTTTTTTTTAGGTTGTGTCATGTGGCATGCACAATTGTAGTTCCCCAGCCGGGGATCAATCCAGTGCCCCCTGCAATGGTAACATGGAGTCTCAACCACTAAACTGCCAGGAAAATCCCCTGTTTTTTGAGGGGACTCTCCAGGGATCTAGAATACGACAGTGCCTTCCATGAAGACACTCAAGAGCAGATGAACCTGAGGCAGGCCACACATGTGGTGTTGGTGTCAGGGTCATCGATGGTGCCTAATTGTTTTTTTAAAAAAACCAAATGATGGGCTTCCTACCATTGTTTTCCAATGCCTAGGAACTTCCAAAATAGACAGAAATCATCTGACATCCTTAGGCTCAAAATCTCTCTCTGCACACAGCCTCTCCTTTCCCCAGGGAGGAATGTCTCCTTTGCACTCACTCTCTTCGGAAGAAGCCAGAAACATGTTGTCACCTGCAAGCATTTCCAAGGTGACCCAGCAGAGAAATGTCAGTTGGAGGAGGTGTGTGAATGTGGAGGCTGCAGAGATGGCCAAGATTCGAAATGTCCTCATCTAAATAAACATGCTCCGTGTGTGTGTGTGTGTGTGGTGCTGGTGGTGGTGGGCAAGGGCATGCAGACCTTTGCAATTAGGGGAAAACAACAGGCTGCTACAGGAAAAATGCTAGATGGGGACTTAACCTGGCAGTCCAGTGTTTAAGACTCCATGCTCCCAAGGCAGGGGGCAGGTTCGATCCCTGGCTGGGGAGCTAAAATCCTGCATGCTGCACAACACAGCCAAAAAGAAATAAAACCAAAGCAAAACAAAAACGCTACCTGAAGAGCCAGCCAGGTGTGGGTGAGCATCCCAGTTCCTCTCCTTCTCAGCTCTGTCATTTTGCACAAGTTTCTAACTTCTCTGAGCCTCAGTTTTCTCCTCTGTCAAATTTCAGCAGTTTTCCTGTGCTACCGTAAGGGACTTGATACAATAGCTCATGTACCGAAGAATTCATGCATTGCAGCTGCCCCATAAATAGTAGGAACTCAATGTATGGATTATCCGGATGCCTGGGTGACCTTGGCCAATTCCTTTTGTTGTTATTCCCGTCTAAGTCTTGATTTTTTTCATCTGTAACATACAACTGGAGTGGCAAACGAGGCTGATTGGTTGATTGATTCTTGAAGCTTTCATTTTGTTATGAAGTGGTTTTTCTTCCCTCAAACAAAATCTCATGGGGAAACCCAATGCGTACAACTGTTAGAGTCTCAGGTTCAAAGAGAAACAACATACTCCAGCACCCTTTTTTAGCCACCCTCTTCCTGGTACATCTCACAGGTGCTGGGCTCCTGTGAACAGTGGGAAAGCCAGTACACCACACCAGTGATCCCCAGTCTTCCTTTGTCCGCATGACAGCCTCACCACATTTACCACGTCTGTGTACCACTTGGATTATTTATTTACCTAATATGTTTCTCAACTCAGCCACCTGCTATTGGCTTAAATTTTAATTCAATCCAAAAGGAGGCTCTACGTCATGACCATAAATGAAAGACCGGTGTCTGTTTTCATCAGTAGGTGGTTACACGGGTCAGACATGTGATAAACCCGTGAGCTTCCTGCTGTGGATTCAGAGCCTGGAAGCTGCCCTCACTCAGTCTGTATTCATTTATTTTATTTTTGATTGATTTCTCACTGCAGTGGCTTCTCTCGTTGCAGGGCATAGGCTCTAGCTGTGCAGGTTCCAGCCGTTGTGGCACACAGGCTTAGTTGCCCCGAGGCACGTGGGATCTTCCCAGACCAGGGTTCAAACCTGTATCCCCTGCATTGCAAAGTGGATTCTTAACCACTGGACAACAGGGAAGCCGTGCCCTCATTCTTCCTTAAAAAGGAGGATGGGCAAGTCGCAAGAAGGGGTTTAAAGACACAGCAGCACCAGCTGGGCCTTTCTCCTTGCAACAGTCAGGACTGAGTGGGAAATGAAAGGAAAGCACAGCACAGCATCTCTTTGTGTCCTTTCTGTCTTTCCTTTTCTGGCTGCGCAGCATGTGGAATCTCAGTTCTCTGACCAGGGATCAAACCTGCACCCCCTGCATTGGACTACTGGATCGCCAGGGAAGTCCCTAGCTGTGCCATTTTAGGTTGGCTTCCCTGCATGACATTGTTGAGAAACACTCTGTGACCACTGTAACGGGTTTGTAATGATCCCTCCCTCCCCATAAAAGATAGATTCAAGTCCTAACCCCCCATTACCTGTGAATGTGACCTTATTTGGAAATAGGATCTTTCCAGATATGAGAATCTCAGGAAGAGATGCTCCTGGATTTAGGAGGACCTTAAATCCAATAACAAGTGTCCTTAGACGAGAAAGAAGGAGAGTTGACACACACAAGGACCACGTGAAGATGGAGGCAGTTGACACACACAGGGACCATGTGAAGATGAAGATGTGGCTAAATGGGAGTGATGCAGCCACAAGCCAGTGGACGGACACCTGGAACCATCAGAAGCTGAAGGGCCAGGAAGGGGCCGTGGTCCTGCTGACCCCTTGATTTCAGATTCCTGGTGTCCAGGACTGTGCAAGAATACAGATCAGTCGTTTTGAGCCTCCGAGTTTGTGGTGGCTGGTTGTAACAGCCTTGAGAAGCTAAAGCAATCACTAAACCCATTCCCTATATCAGGGGTCCCCAACCTCCGGGGACCATGAGATCTGAGGTGGAGCTGATGCGATAATATCAGAAATAAAGTGCACAATAAGTGGAGCGTGCTTGAATTATCTCAAAACCATCCCTCCCCCTCGTCCCCTGTCTGTGGAAAAACTCCTCCACGAAACTGTTCTCTGGTGCCAAAAATGTTGGGGACTCCTGTCATATACACTGACATTTACCAGTGTAACCAATTGTGTGTTTTCTCCTCTCTCCTTTACGAGGGGCTATGAGCTGCCTTTTCAGAACAGGCTCTTTTTCCTCTAAGCTATCTCCTCTCCCCAAGAGTGTGCTTGGTTTTCCCTAAGAGGGATGGTAAAGACATTGGATAGACCTGGCTGGAAGATTCTCTGTGTTCTCCGCACTCCCTGCTTGGGGAATCCTTTGTCTCCATTTCCCTTTTCTCTCAGTCCTACCTGAAAGATCAAAGGAAAAGGTAAGTTGGATCTCCATCTTGGTACCAAAGACCCAAAGTGCAACTTTTGGTTGCTATTAAAAAGAAAAAAAAAAAAAAAACCTCATGAATAAACCATGTTTTGTGATTTAAAAAAAAAAAAAGGCTATAATTCCAGAGCAAATCAATGGTTGGAACTTTCCAGCTTAATGTGAGCCAGATTCCTGCCTCCCTGTTCTCTCTCCCTCTCTCCTGCCCCTCTTTTCTTTCTTTCGTACCAAAAGCTGTCTGCTAAACTTCTCAAACACCCTTTGCCTTTTTGACCCTTCAACTTGTCTTGAACTTCAGAAAAAATTGGGGAAATGGCACTGAGTGAACTATATATAAGTCCTGGGCGTGGAGGGGGGAGGTGGGAGGGGGGCCACGTGGGGGGGTGGGGGGACAAGGCTCACCATGAACTTGGGGCCTCAGATATTTGCTTGGAAAAAAATAAAAAGCCCTCTTCTGTTAATGGAATTAGTAAATATTTGTTGCTCTGTTCTAGGCCGGTACCCCAGGGGGCTCTCTGGAGGAAGGGGGGGGAAAGAGCAAATAAAAATAAAAGACTAGCTACTTTTCTGCTCCTTTCCCCCCTCTCCAAAGACACTAAACAGACAAGTCGGAGGATTAGAATGAGGCCTTGTGTGGCTGCTGCGAGCAGGAAGTTGTGAGGGGGCTTTGTGGCGGGGAGTGGGGGGGCCTGGTGGGGACGAAGCAGACCCGCTATCTGGTAATGGGAACGCCATTCCTGCTTAATGAAATGATTGCTGGCCGAGTTCCTGAGTTATGGCGCGGCCTGCACAGTCTCTGGCTTGCTTCCTGGAGCCCGGGACCCCCGGCTGGGGCTCCCGCCTGATGTGCAAAGCGTGTTTGGTGAGAGGCAGGGGGAGACAGGACGGAGGTGGGGAGGTGGACAAGAGGGAGAGAGAGGGGAGCAGAGGTCCAGCCCTCCATAGGGAGCGGAGACCTGGGCCAGGACGAGGAGGATGCCAGAGAGAGGAAGCCGGGGGCGGAGAAAATGGTCGAAACAGAGGGAGGCGGAAGGGAAAACGGAGGGAGGCTGGCAGAGGAAGAGGCAGGACAGAGTGTGCCTCTGGGTTCATAGACGTGGACAGAGGAGAGAGGCCAAGGTGAGGGGAGAGGTGTGGACGGGCCGGGATGAGGCTCGGAGCTGATGCAGGTGAGACCTGGACACGGACAGAACGAGAGATGGACAGAAGGGCCAGGAACAGAGACGGAGCAAAGCAAAGACATGGAGACACAGGGAGAAAGGTGGAGCCAGGGCGGAAAGCCTAATGCTAGGGAGAGGGGAGGAGGAGGAAGGAACCAGGTGATGGGAGAGACACTCCTGGAGACAGGGCCTGAGACAGAGATCCAGGAGGAGAGAAAGAGGCAGAGGAAAGAGTATGGAGGCAAGGAAAGAAGGTGGCATCTCTGTACTTGGGAAGTTAAGTTCTCTCTCTCTTTTTTTTTTAGAATTTTAATTTATTTATTTTTTAATTGAAGGTAATTGCTTTACAGAATTTTGTTGCTTTCTGTCAAACCTCAACATGAATCAGCCATAGGTATACATATATCTCCTCCCTTTTGAACCTCCCTCCCATCTCCCTCCCCATCTCACCCCTCTAGGTTGATCCAGAGCCCCTGTTTGAGTTTCCTGAGCCATACAGCAAATTCCCATTGGCTATCTATTTTACATATGGTAATGTAAGTTTCCACGTTACTCTCTCCATGTATCTCACCCTCTCCTCCCCTTTCACCATGTCCATAAGTCTGTTCTCTATGTCTGTTTCTCCATTGCTGCCCTGCAAAAAAAATTCTTCAGTACCATTTTTTTAGATTCCGTATATATGCGTTAGAATACATTATTTATCTTTCTCTTTCTGACTCACTTCACTCTGCAAAATAGGCTCTAGGTTCATCCACCTCATTAGAATTGACTCAAATGCATTCCTTTTTATGGCTGAGTAAAATTCTATTGTGTATATGTATCACAACTTCTTTGTCCATTCATCTGTTGACGGACATCTAGGAAGTTAAGTTTTAATGAGCCCATTAGACTCCATCACCTTGACGTGAAGTAAGGTCCAGCTGAGGATAAAATAAAGATCATATGAAGACTTTACTGGTGGTCCAGTGGGTAAAAGGCTTCGAGCTTCCACTGCTGAGGTGGGGATAGGGTCGATCCCTGGTCAGGGAGCTAAGATCCCGTGTGCCATGCAGCACAGCCAAAAAATCATTTAAAAAAATTTTTTTAAGTAATTAAAAATGAAAAATAAAGATCATATCCAAAGGCAGCCAAGTAAAGAAGGGACAGTACAGGAGAATGAAAGGACCTTACGCCCTTCAAGGTCACTTCGAACTCGGACTTGTGCATTTCCTGGGATGTTTGGGGACCAACACATGGATGGAAGAGTTTCACTTATGTAGCTTGTTTCTGGTCATCCAACAACTCTCCAACCATCCAACAACTTTCCAACAAAGGAAGATTCCAGGGAGAATCTGACAGTCAGGGAGGTGAAGTTATTTACAAGGAAACAGAAAGAGAAAGGGGAAACGTGGAGGCTCTAAATTGGCTGGACAAAAATAATATATATGCCAAAAAGAGGAAAGGTTGGAGGTTAAGAGCTCTGGGGCTTCATTTTGTTCAGAATGAGGCTAGATGAATTACTTTAGCGATGATAGTGATCAATCAAATTCAAAGTAAGAATTTAATGTACACATTTTTAAAATGTAACTTCTAAACAAAGAGAGGAGAAAAGGTTGATGAAGAGGAGGAGATAAGAAAATCCTGTCTCTCTAATACACGTAAGGAAAAAGAGAAGGAAAGGAGCAAAAACAAGAAGAAAAACATAAAGACGTGACAAGAAGAAATCTTAGATGATGAAGTCCAAATGAATCTGTAATCACATTCATTATAATTCATTAAAAGACAGAGATCTTGGGAATGGATTCTGTGTTTTTTTAAGAGGTCAGCTATGTGCTTTTTCCAAGGTATGTATAAAGTGATAGAAAAGCTGAAATTGGGACTTCCCTGGTGGTCCAGTGGTTGAGACTTCGCCTTCCAATGCAGAGGGTGCACGTTTCATTCCTGGTTGAGGAGCTAAGACCTCCACCTGCCTTGTGGCCGAAAAACCAAAACATAAAGCAGAAGCAATACTGTAACAAATTCAATAAAGACCTTAAAAATGGTCCACATTAGAAAAAATGTGAAAATGAAAAAGTGGATGAAAAAAAAGATATTCTAAGCAAATATTAACCAAAAGAAAGCTGATGTGGTAAATGAATTTCAGGTAGAATCAAGTTTGGAGCAAGCTGGCTTCCTCTAATACCTGAGCACGGGCTGTCACTGTTCACACTGGTGTCCAGGCCTGGGGAGACCCTCAGCCTTGTAGGCTGACTCTGGACTCAAACACCAAGGCTGGACTTTTATATGACATATCTTTGGGCAGCTGCTTTCAAGTGTCTTCACCTTTTTGGTTTCTTACCCTGAGCTCCAAGACCTATTTCTCAGTAATGATGTGTCTGTCACAAGAGGGGAATACAAGAAAACCACCTTTGTGAACTGATGTGTCACAGAGATGGTGGAAAAAAATCTTATATGGAGAGAAAAGTGGGTGGAACAGGTTCGAGGGGTTCCAGCCGGCTTCCCCACCCCCACCCTCTGCAAAAAAGCCTGCTTTTCGTAGCAGTGAAACATACTATGCTTTCATGTTTCCCACTTCTCGTCCTCCAGCATCCTCATCTTATTTCCTCCATCTGAAAATGTTCAGGTTGCCATCAAAGCGGGTAGTAGTTTCCTATTGCTTGGTTTTATTAAGAGGGCAAGAGCCAAGCATCTTGGAAAAGGTCATTATTCTCCGGGTTCTTGCAGTGTATTCAATCCAGAGTCAAGAAACTGCTAAACATCAGCCTCCCGCCTCTGCCTTCTCACTGTGTCCAAGATGGAGGAGAGCACTAGAAGTCAGAAGAAACTGCTGAGCCTTCTCTGGTGGTCCAGTGGTTAGGATTCTGAGCTTCCAGTGCAGGGGGTGCAGGTTTGATCCCTGGTTGGGGAACTAAGATCCCACATAACTCTCAGCCAAAAAAAAAAGACAAAACACACACTCAAGAAAATCAGAAACAATATTGGAATGAATTCAATAGAGACTTTAAAAATGATCCACATCAGAAAATGAATAAATAATTTGAAAAAAATAGATAACCAACAAGGACCTACTGTCTAGCACAGGGAACCCTGTTCAATATTCTGTAATTATCTGAATGGGAAAAGACTTTGAAAAAGAATAGATACAAGCATATGTTTAAAAAAAAACAAGTAGAGACACTCAGTGAATGATACCTATAAGGATACTAATGATGGTCATTATTATTATTAGGCATTATGATTTTCCCTCTGTCCAGCACTCTTTCTGCTCCACATAGCTGGGTCTGAGACACGATGTGACATGCCGGTACCCCAGCCAGAGGCTGAGGAAATGAGACACAACTGTCCCAGCAGCCTGGTTCTTCAACCATGGTTACCACATGAACAGCAGACCAACCTCAAGCTAGACTTTCTTCACCTCCAGGCAGTCAAGAAGCTGTGATGTGATCTCAGGAAAGGCCTCAGCTGATCTTGATCTCATGGAGGTTCTGAAGATGAGATGACCCTTCTATAGGGGCCAAGGGGCTGAGTTTTGATTCCCCTGCTTTGCCAGTCTTTGCATGTGGGATGTCCTTGGTGGTTCAGTGGTAAAGAATCCTCCCATAATGCAGGAGATTGGGGTTTGATCCCTGGGTCAGGAAGATCCCCTGGAGAAGGAAATGGCAACCCACTCCAATATTCTTGCCTGGAGAATCCCATGGACAGAGAAGCCTGGCGGACTCCAGTCCATTGGGTCACAAAGAGACAGACTGAAGCAACTGAGCTCTGCGCTTTCCTTAAAGGGGTTGTTATCTTGAGTAACATGAAAGTGAAAGTTGCTCAGTCGTGTCTGACTCTTTGTGACCCCATGGACTATACAGTCCATGGAATTCTCCAGACCAGAATACTAGAGTGGGTAGCCTTTCCCTTCTCCAGGGGATCTTCCCAACCCAGGGATTGAACCCAGGTAGCCTGCATTGCAGGCAAATTCTTTACCAACTGAGTTATCAGGGAACCCCAATCTTGAGTAAGGCGGGCCTCTTTAGTTGAGGGCAGAAGCCAGAGGGATGGGAGATGCAGGCATTTGGAGCACCACACCCTTAAACACTGTGGAGTAAGACATTCAGTCCTGAAATGGATCGGAGCAGGACACCATGCCTCCATGACACTTGACCTTAAACTTTCTGTGTCTCCTTTTTTTCATCAGTCAGATGGAGATGATGACGCCCTTTCTCAAACTCCAAGAAAGGACCTAAAATAAACAACAGATATAAAACTGCTTTGAAAGATTAAAAGAAGAGGAAAAGGAGGAAGAACTCTGCAAATGGCCACAAGATATCAAAGGGAGGAAGACTCTTTGGTCCCTGCCTCAGACGAGTCAAACAGAAAGGCCTTGAGAACTTGTTCAGCAAGTTTTACACATCTTCAGCACCCTGTTCAGGGTGTTTCTCCCCTTTGGAGAATGATTTGGAGGAAGGCTTGGCCAATCCTTTAGCCGTCCTCCCAGGACCTCAGGGTCATTCCCCTTGTCTTCAGTGATTTCCTAAGGAGAAATGCAAACCTGGATTTCTTTGGTCGTTGCATCAACATTTACTTCAATGGGCCCTGTCTGGCCAGGGAAGAGTGGCTTCTCCTCCAGGCAGGAACATATAAGGAAAGGAATCTGGATTGCATAGAGGTTTATCTTGATGGAAAAGATCCTCAGTGTGGTCTCAGCCATTCCTCCAGGTGCCCTACTGGCTGAAAAGTCACAGCAGAAAAACTAAGGCACCAGATCTCAGACCCACAAATTTCCTCTTTCAAAAAATCTTCCCAACAAAAATCTTAATATATTGGCCTTTTTAAAAAACTTTTTATTTTATGCTGGAGTATAGTTGATTAATGATGTTATAATAATTTCAGGCGCACAGTAAAGTGACTCATATATATATATATATCTCCACTCTTCCCCAAATCCCCCTCCTATCAGGCTTCCATGTAACATTGAGCAGAGTTCCCTGTTCTCTACAGTAGGTCCTTGTTGATTCATTTTAAATATAGTAGCGTGTACATGTCGATTCCAAACTTCCTAACTATTGCTTGCCTCCAACCTTCTCCTTTGATAACCATAAGTTCGTCTCTAAGTTTGACAGACCCACAAATTTCTACTGTCACTTCTTGTCCCTAGCAAATGATGCAACCAAGAGGCTTCTGTCTGGTATGTTTGTGACAGGCATCGGCTCCTTTAAGGAACTTCCCAAGCCACAGCCATGGTATTGTTCCCCAGTAACCAAGATGCCAGTGGCTGTTGGCATGAATGCTGGGGCCACTCCCTGCCTTGTCTATCCTGGCAGCGAGGAGAGTGAACAGTTCAAACTATGGGGCAAGGTCTGGGCAGACTAACCCAGGAAGAGGAGGGAGTGAGAACCACAGATGGTCCGAAAGGATGGCCGAGTTCCCAGGCTCAACTCTCATGTATATTAGATTTCATTGATCACCTACTACACACCAGGCACCGGAAAAATTCCTCTAATTACTTTGCCCTGTTTGATCCTCATGACTACCTTTCCCCCATTTTACTGATAAGGAAACAGAAGTTCAGAGAGGGGTCATGTCTTCCCCAGTGGCTGAATAATTGCAAAAGGATTTGAACCCAGATCTCCAAAGCCTAGATTCTTAACCACTGGCTACATTGTGTAGCCTGGTTGGTTCTCTTAAACTGAACAGATTCTAAAGCAAACTCAGCTTGGTCTCATGTCCAGCTGGGTGTCTGTATTATATCCTGATAAAATGGTATCATGAACAATGAGACTCAAGACACTTCCTGTTCTTTCTGTGTCCTCTTCCCTCTATGTCCTCCTTTCTTTTCTCCTTTGTTCTTTCTCTATTTACTGAGTCCCTATGTTATACCAGACAATGCAGGTATTGAGAAATTTACACCATTGGTCCTGTCTTCTGTGTATCTTTAGGGAGACGTTCTTTTAGAAGAATCAGGTGAAAAAGCCAATGATTACCCTGCAGTGGGACACATAAGGACTTGGAGATGGAAACAGAGGTCCACGGAAACATAGAGAGGTGATTTAAATGCCTGGAAAGACTTTAGTAAGAAGCTAGTGCCACTTAGGCGTGATGGATAGACAGAGAGCAAAGATGAGAAAGAAGAGCGAAGCTAGAAGAAGGTACAGCATGTGAAAGGTTCTGTGAAAGGAAGGAATGTGTTGTTTAGGGCAACAGTGGGGTTGGGTGGAGGCCTAAGGAGGAGAGTGGAAGATGTTGAAGTTCCAGAGGAAGCCTGTTCAGACGTGGCAGGCCTTGGATGTCATGTTAAGGAGTTCAAACTTGATCACACCGGCACTAGGGAACCCCACCAGATATTTAAGGGTGGGAGAGTGGTGATAACATGGGCTCTGTAACTTTTTCAATATTTATTATTTATTTAGCTGTGGCAGGTCTTAGATGTGGCATGTGGGATCTAGTTCCCAGACCAGGGATCAAACCCAGGCCCCCTGAATCGGGAGCGTGAAGTCTTAGCCACTGGACCACCAGGGAAGTCCTGGGCTCTGTGTTTTAGAAAGATCATTAGGCAGGTGTGTGCATAATCGGGCTTCCCAGGTAGTTCAAGTGGTAAAGGATCCACCTGCCAAGCAGGAGATGCAGGTTTGATCCCTGGGTCAGTAAGATCCCCTGGAGGAGGAAATGGGAACCCACTCCAGTGTTCTTGCCTGGAGAATTCCACAGACAGAGGAGCCTGGCAGGCCACAGTCCATGGGGTCGCAAAGAGCCAGACACAACTGAGCAACTGAACAGCAGCAGCAGCAACGTGCATAATCAACTGAGAATAGACCAGTGTAGTGAAGAGACTAGAGCCAGCGGAGCCAATCTAGAGCCCATTCACATTGTCCGGGTGATGTTAGATGAGGGCCTTCCAGTCAACGCTTCTCCTGGGGGGATCCAGTGCCTCTGATAAACTCTTTACCCCAGGGCATTGGGGAATGGCACATTCTACCCTCCACAAGCATCTGCCTTTGTAAAGAGTGATACAGAGTGGGGTGATGCTTAACTGAAAAGAGTGATTGACTTTCAGGCCAATTACAGAGTTATTTTCTAAGAGCTTGTGACACTTTCAGAGTGCACAGCTTATTCTAACTGGACTATTCCAGGGCTAATGTCTTCCTACTCAACTTTATTTCCACCCAAACACTTCATCCAAGTTCAGCAGGCTTTTGGCTGAACTCTGGACCTGCCCTTCATCCTCCTGAAAGGATTCCCGGCTGATTTCTACCCCACAGTCCTAGAACCCGGAGGAAAGCCTCCAGCAACCACTGCCTCTCTCCCAGGCTGAAATAAAAGATGATTTGGCTGGCGCTTCCAGCTCTCAATTTCTCCAGCCACCCTCTCTCCAGCAGAGTCCCAGTCTCCATTAATACTATTACTTGGGATGACATTTCCTCTGACCGTCGTTGTCTCTTTTTTTTCCTCGTCCTTAATTCTCTAATTTGTCCTAATATGCCCATTGCCTGCGTATCAAGTCATCCGTGAAGCCGCCCCATTTCCAGGTTCCTTCCTCCCCATCAGCCGAGTCTCCGTCTCCCACAGAAATTAGAGGGAGGCGGCTGCAAGCCCGCAAGGGCAGGAAATAGAATTAGGGGACGTATTAATTGGGACATCAAGTCGGATTTCATTCCAGGCACTTCCTTCCGTTAACCACTTTGAAGCTTCCCCTCCGTGGCTCTGTTTCTCATTAGATGGAGCTCTTAATGGGGAGCGGTGTTTACGCATGGCGCAAATATGTCATGTCTTAGTCTTCAGACTGGCAGGCCCAGCTGATGGGTGAGGACAAGAGGAGAAAAAGGCCAGCCAAGGGGGTCAGAATGGCTAAGGGTGGAAGTGATACTGAGAAGAAATGGCGACTTTTTAGCGATGCTAAAAAGAGGTGTGCTTTAGGCTAAAGAGAAAGATTGCGCCAAAGCGCCGTGACTTTAAACTTCACCTTCTGTGCAATTTCTAGGGTCTGCACGCTCATTTGCAAAGCAAATCCCTTTCTTTCCTTTCTTTTTGTTGTATAATAATTGTGCTTTTCCCAGCAGCCATGGATTTACTGGCTGGTAAGATTCAAGATGCTTTTTGCCAACACCTAGGAAGCTGGTTGAAACGAAAGCACAGGACCTGATTCAGAGAGAGATGCCAGGACACCTTGTTCCTCTGTGTCTTCCTAGCTCCCAGTTGTGACAACATCGCCAATCTGGAACACTCACAGCCCCCTTGAACCCCACCCCCCAAATGCTCCACCCAATCCATCCACCCAACCTCTTGGAGGTCGTCTGTCTTCAAAGGTATGGTTGGCCTGTGCCTTTATGGAATCCCCACTCAGAGGTGTTTTTGCCAACACTAATTCAGGGCTGTGAGAAGAACTTATTTGTGGAAGGGTATTTGTTTTTCCACTGAGGCAGCCAAAACCGCCAGCCTCCCTTGCAGAGGAAGAGAAGAAAGAAGAAGCATTTGTTTCTCGCGATCGCAAGTGGTAGCCCGACAAAACAAAACACTTCCCGGGAGATTCCAAGCAGGTTCTGAGAATCACGTACTGAGACTCAAGTGTGGGTGCATTTTGTCCTAATCCCCGGGACCCAGAACCTCACAAAGGAAACTCCTGATGCACTGAAGGCTGAGGTTAGGCCCTTCTGCTCCTCTAGCAGCTCCAACAGCCAATGTAAATACCACAGTCCTGCCCTGGACACCCTTCAGTCCTCTGGAGCTACCAGAAGCCAAGATAAAGCAACCGAAACCCATGCTAAATGCTGGGGAGACAAACCTCAGCACTGAACAGAAACCAAATCAAACAAGCCCCCACCAACCCATTGAAAATGATGAAGACAGAGGTGTTTCATTTTTTTTCTTTCTTCTTCTATTTTTTTTTTTTTTTTCTCATCATTAAGTCCCAACGAATGAAGAAGACAGGGACTGGGAACCAGAGGGGAGAAAGCCTGTCTGTCTTTACACAAAGACCTTGAAGTCTGAAGCCTCTCATCTCAGGGCATGTGCATTGAGACTGTCTTGGCTGCAATGAAATAAATCAACTTGTCCTAACAAATGTTGGGGGAATTATGAAGATGTGGGGTTATGTCCGGGAACTAGAAGCATCTCAGGAATCCACACATTTCTCTTTCTCTAGGAGTCTCTCTCTCTCTATGTGTGTGTGTGCGCGTGTGTATTTCTTCTCCCTCATGGAAGACCCGGAGAAGGCAATGGCACCCCACTCCAGTACTCTTGCCTGGAAAATCCCATGGATGGAGGCACCTGGTAGGCTGCAGTCCATGGGGTCACTAAGAGTCGGACACGACTGAGCGACTTCCCTTTCACTTTTCACTTTTATGCATTGGAGAAGGAAATGGCAACCCATTCCAGTGTTCTTGCCTGGAGAATCCCAGGGATGTTGGAGCCTAGTGGGCTACCGTCTCTGGGGTCGCACAGAGTCGGACACGACTGAAGCGACTTAGCAGCAGCAGCAGCAGCAGCATGGATGACCATCTTTTCCTACTTTATCTCTTTGGTGAGGGCGAGACAGTTCCATAGGAGACATTAGCAAATCACAGTAAAGACAGCATGGACAGAGAGCATCTCGGCCTCAGCTCTTCCTGGGGAAGATATTTTGATTTGTCTCCTTGGGGCTTGATTCCATTCTTGGTTCCAACAGTTGTAGTCATAATGGATGAGTCATGTTGGACAAAGGTGGATACGGAGAAACCACCCCTACGAATTGTGGGAAGAAAATCCAGGGTGCCATTATCCACAGGGAGACACCCCACAATTCTCTTGCACAGTGAAACTGTCACTGCACATTGTTTCATCCTGGGGGAATTACTTTCATTCACTGATTCATTTCTTTGTTTATGTATGTGTTCACTATTTGTAGAGTATCCACTATGTGTCTGTCATTGTTCTTTCCTTTTCACTTTTTCTTATTTGGCTGTGTCGGGTCTTAGTTCCAGTATATGGGATCTTAGTTGCGTCATGCAAAATCTTTTGATGTGGCACCTGGACTCTCTAGCTGCAGCGCTCAAGCTTCAGTAGTTGAGGCTCATGGGCTTAGTTGCTCCACGGAATGTGGGATCCTCGTTCCCCAGCTAGGGATCAAACCCACGTCTCCTGCATTGCAAGGCAGATTCTTTACCACTGGACCACCAGGGAAGTCCTCTTTTACTTTTTTTTTTCTCAATTTTTTTCAGTAACTATTTATTCAAGAAATACACCTATTGTGTGCTTAGGGTTACCAGGATATGGAAAACACACTGGTAAATAAATAGCATTGGGTTGTCCAAAAAGTTCATTCGGAGTTTTCCATAACACCTTACTTTTCTGGCCAATTGAATACCTTCTGACTTTCTTCTAGAAAAGCACTTCTAACCATTGCACAAAAAAAAGGAAATTTACTTTCTTGGGCCATCGTCAAACTGGAACACAGCTTTGCTACTCCCTCAAGCCAAAATGACTTGACCAGAGAAAAAGACACAACTTGGCTGGTTTAATTTGTCTCTTCCTGAAAACCCAACTGGAAGGTTTCTGTGTTCTAACATGACAGGGTCAGCAGCAGTGGCTATGAGAATCACTTCCCACTCTGGAGATGAAGACTTTTAAATCAAGCCTATTCATCAGGTTAATGACAAAACCATTAGCCAACTAGAGGACAGACACTTCAGAGCGGATACAAGAGGCCTGCAGCCACTGGTGAGCGTGATCCCCGTGGAAATGAATTAAGGGCGGAAATAGAATAAACTCAGAACCTCTTCTCATGCGAGGGGGCAATGGATGGACTGCCTCCACCTTCCTGTTTCTTAACCATCTCACGGATCTGACATGTGAAACACCAGTGCAGTGATTAATATCTAACAGGTGCTTCTCAAACATCAACGACCTAAGAACCAGGATGTATTTCCAGCCTGACAGACCAAAAACAGACTGGTTGATGCAGAAAGACAGACGGACACATTTTTCTTCCATAAGCAAGATGGGTCAACAGGACAGAACTTCCAGATAGTGATGATTGACCTGAAGTCTGTAGGCAAAAACCTTATCCAGCCAACATTCACCAGCATCTATGATGCACTAGCCACCATGCTAGACACACTCTGCTAGAACTGAAGAACCACAAAACAGGACTCTGCCTTGTATATTTGGTTTCAGAGTCCATAAATACACCTTACAATAAAATGTCTCAGGGAAGCCAACAGAGGGGCGAAATCCATCCCAAAACTGTGCACATAAAAGGGGGGGAAAAATTCCGTGGAGCAATGGGATTTTCAGCTGTGCTGTAGGAAAAACGACTTCCTCTCTTCCTCTCTGTAGGGCTTATTTTTTTTCCATAAACCTAAAGTCATGGCAAAGGGACCACGAGACTTAGCCAACATGGCAGCAGACAAGTTGGTTGCTGTTCCTTTGAGGAATTTTTCACTTTTAACTCTTCCCTGGCTTTGCTGCTCCCTCACCACTGCGTTAATCTCCTTCTCCGGACTCAGTACACAAACGAGACATGTATTATAAGAGCCTGGAGACCTTTAAGACGGAAGCTCCTGAGAATCAGCAGGGCGATGACAAAGGGAGAATTACAGCAGTAGCCGGAGTCAGTTCACATTTGTTAGAAATCCTAATCACAATTGCAATTTTTTTTGCTGAATATCTAACCTCACTCAGTGCAAACTCCATGTGACCAGGAATTGTATTTACCCCTTTGACTGGCGTGCTCTCAGAGTTCAGCTCCACCACAGACACAGAAGAGATTTTCAATAACTATCTGTTGAATGAATGGATCTCTATACATTTGCCTGATTTAATTCTCCCAGCAAGATCATGTATCCTGGTCCCCATTTTCCTCGTGACAAAACAAATGGATGTCTCTCACCGGGTAGGTATTAATAGCCCATATTATAGGACAGGAAAGTAAGGCTCAGAGAAGGAAAATTAAAAGAAATTCTGTGCTGGAGGACACAGAGTTAAGAAGGAAGATGCAAGACTTATGAATGCTGCTCTATTTGCAGTAACCAGGACAGTGCCTGCCACGTAGAAAGGACTCACAAAATAATTTTTAATAAATTCAGTAAATATAAGTACAAAGCTAGGATTCAAGCCATGGATTCTTCTACTGCACCACACTGACTTCCCCCCACCACCTTGGGTACCATTTCTATAGTACTATAGGGTACTAATATAGGGTACTGATAGTCTCTATATTTGTCTTCTGCAAAGAACCACGTAGAATACAAGGGTCTTGGCACCCACTGAAGCAGCTGCTTTGGGATCAGATAGACATGGGTTTGTGTCTAAGTGTTAGTAGTCATGTCCGACTCTTTGAGACGCCATGGACTGTAGCCCACCAAGCTCCTCTGTCCATGGAGTTCTCCAGGCAAGAATACTGGAGTGGGTAGCCCTTCCCTTCTCCAAGGAATCTTCCCAACCCAGGGATCAAACCTAGATCTCCCATGTTGCAGGCAGATTCTTTACCATCTGAGCCACTAGGGTGATCTTGGACATGCTTTTAACAACTCTGAATCTTCATCTCTATGTGGGATGCTTCTAAGAGGAAGTCCAATTATGATTTTACTGAATTGGGGGAGGGGAAGGGGAGGATACCTTGTGGCTTTTGAGACATGACATGTCCCAATTTGATAAAAAAGAGAGGTTTAGAGTATCGGACGGCTAGGATTCATGACCCTCTAGAGAGGAAAGGAAAATAGAAATTTCAAAGGAAAATAGAAAATCTGATTCACAAAAATGAATTAGAGGAGGAATATGAATGGAACTCTGGAGAAGGGAATGGCAACCCACTCCAGGATTCTTGCCTGGAGAATCCCATGGATGGAGGAGCCTAGCGGGCTACAGTCCATGGGGTCGCAAAGAGTCAGATACGACTGGGCGACTTCACTTTCACTTTAACTTTATGAATGGAACTCAGGCGACATCCCAAGGATCTCCTACTCTCTTGTAGTTATGTCCAGTGGTCAAGGTTAATTAAAAAAAAAAAAAAGCTATAGCAATGTTGTACATGCCAGGACATCAAGAGAAATAAAGGTCCTGAAAAATAAAGGTTGGGTCTTCTCATGGGGCAAACAACCTCAACCAGGGAACGTGGGGTGGATACTAGAATAAATATTAGCCACATCCTTATGAGTAGTAACAGAAACTGATTATATTTCAGTTTCCTGTGTGTGTATGTCAGATATAAGGCATCCCCAGTGGCTCAGTGGTGAAGAATCCACCTGCCAATGCAGTAGATGTGGGTTTAATCCCTGAGTCAGGAAGATCCCCTGGAGAAGAAAATGGCAACTCATTCCAGTACTCTTGCCTGGGAACTCCCATGGACAGAAGAGCCTAGTGGGCTAGAGTCCATGGGGTTACAAAGTCAGACACGACTTAGTGACTCAAAAACAACAAATGTCAGATATATGTTTATATATCTAAAAAATTTTATTTTATACTGGAGCATGGTTGATTATCAATGTTGTATTACTTTCAGGTGTATAGAAAAGTGATTCAGTTATGCACAGACATGTATCTATTCATTTCCCATCTAAGTTATTAAAGAATATTGAGTAAAGTTCCCTGTGCTATACCAGAGGTCCTTTTGGTTATCTGTTTTAAATATACCAGTGCATACATTTCTTCTCTTTCTTCCCTCTTTTACCACCCTATGGTGTGTGTGTGTGTGTCGGCTCAGCTGTGAGTGCTCAGCCGCTCAGCTCTGTCCAACTCTTTGTGACCCCACAGACTGTTGCCCACCAGGCTCCTCTGTCCGTGGGATTTCCCAGGCAAGAACACTGGAGTGGTAAGCCCAAATGCAAGGAGATTGGACTCGATTCCTGATTAAGGAACTAGATCCCACATGATCCAATGAAGATGGAAAATCCCATGTGCCACAACTAAGAACCAGCACAGCCAAATAAAGTAAAGAAATATTTTTTAAAAGATTTTGGGAGCAGCTGGCCTGGGTGGTTTTGGCTCAGAGGCTATCATAAGTTTGCCATTTTGATCGGCTAGGGTTGTGGTCTCATCTAATGGCTAGACTGAAGCTGGAGGTTCTGCTTCCAAAGTGGGTCATTGGCAGGGCTGGCAAAATGATGCTGATTGTTGACATGAAGCCTCAGTTTCTCCCCCACAGGGTCCTCTCCACATGCTGCTTGAGTGTCCTCATGACATGACAGCTAAATACTTCCCCTGGAAAAAGCAAGCCAGGAGACCAAGCTGAAGACGCATAATGCCTTTTATGAACTAACTAAGAAGCCAAGCAGTTTCCTTTGGTATCGTCTATTGATCATGCAGACCAGGTCTGATTTAATATAAGAGGGGACGACACAAGGGTGTGAACACCAGGAGGGGAAGAGCATGGATCACTGGACAAGCCTGGCTGTCACAGACATCAATAGTGTCTGCTACACATCCGAATTTTATCGTAAGGGATTATCAATGCTTTGGGACTTCCCTGGTGGTCCAGTGGTTAAGAATCTGCCTTGTGATGCAAGGGACACTGCTTTCATTCCTGGGCCAGAAAGATCCCACATGCTGTGGGGCAACTAAGCCCGTGAGCTGCAACTGAGCCCACACACTGCAAGTACTGAAGCCCGTGTGCCTAGAGACTGCACTTTGCAACAAGAAAATCCACTGCAATGAGAAGCCTGCACGTGACAATGAAGAGTAGCCCCAGCTTGTTGCAACTAGAGCAAACCCACGTGCAGCAATGAAGACTCAGCACAGCCAAAAAATAAGTAAATCCATGCTTCATCATGCACATATGGTCTGGTAGTTCTAGGTGTCTACCCTGCACTGCAGAAGTCAAGACACACACCCAAATAACAGTCATGTGACCTCAGCTCAACCGGTTAGATGTCCTCTCTCAATACTTTGCATCCTTTGTGCATTCATTTCCAAGCAATGCCATAACAAAATTCCACAAACTGTGTTTCTTAAACAACAGACATTTACTTCTCACATCTCTGGAGGCTGAAAGTCCAAGACCAAGATGCCCACAGAATCGGCTCCCCTCTCCTTGGCTTGCTGGTGGCTACTTTCTCGCTGAGTCTTCCTGTGGCTTTTCTCTCTGTGTGTACATCTCTGGTATCTCTCTGCATGTCCAAATTTCCTCTTCTCATAAAACACAATTAGATTGAGTTAGAGCCCACCCTACTGACCTCATCTTGACTTAATTACTTCTTTAAAAGCCCTATTTCTAAACACAATTATATTCTGAAGTATTGGGGATTAGAGGTTCAACATATGAATTTTGGAGGATAGAGCTCAGCTCATAACACTCAGTGAATGTTGAGCTAGACAGAGCCCTTGCAGACCCCTGACTATAGCATATGTGCACAGACCTGAATCTTCCTACCCTGATATTGTAGCTGCGGTCCCCGCTCCCCACACCCATCCCTGCCTCTGTTTGAGTCCACAATTCATTCCCACCTTCTAAACCTAGTTGGCAAAACCTCCCGCCAATTCTGAGAGATCCAGGCTACACGTCAAATAAATTAAGTTCTGCTTCAGGCAGTCGAAATGGGCTTAGATTTCTTAACAGTCGTGTCCTCTGACTGATACGTTGTTTTTTCCATATTTTCTGGAATGAATATACGTTTCTTTTATACTCAAGTTTTGGGGGCAGGGTGTGGAGAAAAGTCATTTTGAAAGTATGACAGGGTTCAGGCTAAATTAAAAATCTTCCCAAGCATGTCTTTCTTCTCGCCTGAATAACATATTTCTCACCTCATTCAGACACAGACATACACAAATCCACTAAGTTAAAAAGAAGGGGGAAGGTGTAAGACCTGTGGGGTTTTGGCAGTGAGTCAAATTACCATGCACACCATTGATTGTTACCCGATACTATGATTTTCCTGACGGTGGGCAGAACACCACTCACACTGATGGCTGGAGATGGAATATAAGATCCCAGAGACCGGAGAACAGTCTCTTGGTACAATGTCTACCTTCTTCTTAGAGATGCTCATCAGACTAAAGCCAGAAGAAGCTCAATCAATGAAGCTGCAAAGTCTGTGCCTGCCTGAGTTCTGAGTGGTGGAGAATTAAACACCGTAAGGTGGTCCCATCCCCATAGTTATTGTAAGAAAATCCATCTCTATGCTGCGGGACTAAGAAGTGGAAGACAGAGAGTGCTAACATGGTGAGGGCTATGAGCACATGTCCCAAGGTGACTATGAGATGTTGGGGTGAATTTGGCCCTCCTTAGGTCAGTCCCAGTTCCAACGCTCTTCCAGTACTTAATGAAGCATCCCTCAGCACTGAGTGTCATTCTAAGCCTTAAATACATTTATTGTTTCATACAACTGGCCCCTTAAACAGCTCCTTCTTCTGGTTCTCAGTACAAAGATCTTTGATGGTGGAAACAAAACTGGATCTCATGGGCTTATAGAGAGAGGAGATGTCAATCTCTAATAAAACAGCATCCTGAGACTTCCCTGGCTGTCCAGTGATTTAAGAACCCAAGCTTCCACTGCAGGGGGCACAGGTTGGATCCCTGGTGAGGAGCTAAAATCCCACAACTAAAATGCCACAGGGCAATTGGCTGTACTGCAATTACCCTGTATAGGGCAACTACTGAGCCCACATGCCACGACCAGAGTCCGTGCACCTCAGTGAGGATTCCACATGTCACAAGTAAAACCTGATGCAACCAAGTAAATAATAAATAAGTAAATAATGTCAAAAAGACAACCTCCTAGGGGACAGATACTCAGGATGCCCCTTGACTATGCATATGTTGCCTTATGCCTTCATCCTGCGTGGAGTTTACCCACATGGAAGAAACTACTCTTCTGTATGTTGTTGTTGTTATAGTTTCTGATCTGCCCCAAACTTTTTTTTTTCACCAGTGCAAGAGACACAGATTCGACCCCTGGGGTCAGGAAGATGTCCTGGAGTAGGAAACAGCAACCCATTCCAGTATTCTTGCCTGGAAAATTCCATGGACAGAGGAGCCTGGTGGGCTACAGTCCATGGGGTTGCAAATGAGTTGGACACCACTTGGTATGCACACATTTTTATTTCTGGCTGTGCTGTGTTTTGTTGCTGCTCGGGCTTTTCTCTAGTTGCAGTGAACCAAGACTGCTCTTCGTTGCAGTATGAGGGCTTCTCCTTTCAGAGGCTGCTCGTTGCAGATCATGGGCTCTGGGGCCAGAGGGCTTCAGTCGTTGCGGCTCTCAGGCTCTAGAACAGGCTCAGTAGTTGTGGCACATGGGCTTAGTTGCTCTGCAGCATGTGGGATCTTCCTGGACCAGGGATCAAACCCATGTCTCCTGCATTGGCAAATGGATTCTTTACCACTGAGCCACCAGGGAAGCCCCTACCCCCAACTTTCACCTGACATTGCCAACCCTTGCAGAGATTACAGACCAGAGGAACTATGAATGAGTATTGGGTCTCCCCTCTCCCACCCCCAAGTAATATGAGGTGCTTTCTCCACCCCCAACCTTTTTTTTGCAAGTTCACTCTGAACCCCAAGAGACAGGTGATCTTGAAACTGATAATAAGAGGCATTCTTCCCTGCTGAAGCAAAAGGCTAAGAAAGTTCAACGCAGATTGAAGTAGAGAGACATGATAAAGTTCAGTTTAAAGAAAAAGAGGGAGATTTAGAGGGAGGGAGAGAAACAGGGAGAGAGATAAAGGAGTATAACAGCATCCCAGGGCAAGTGAAAATGGTCAGCCAAACATAGAAACATGTTCCAGATAGTTTGGTGATAAGCAGGAAATTGCTGGAAAAACCAACACTCATAGAAGGAGAAAAGTGCAGTTAGAGGGGGGATTGAATTGAGCTAAGTGTCTGTGTCATAAAGTTTATTATTGTATTAGTTTTAATAGTTGGGTAGATAAGCTAATAGCAATAGGATTTACTTTAAAGATCAACACCATAGACTCTGCTGTTTATTATTTGATAGTAATGTGTCTCCAGTGAGGGGAATATTAAATCTCATAAAAAACCATTCCTACAGTCAACCAAGGCCCTTTCTGAGTCACACGCACATGGATTTTCCCCTATTAGTTCATTTCTCTGGCAAGGGTTTTGTTTGGATAATACTTCTAGGGAATCTATGAGAGCCCTTTCAGCTTCCAGTTTGGGTCTTTTTTTTTTCTTTTCTTTTTTTCTTTTTTTCGGCCACATGGCACATGGGGTATTAGTTCCCCAACCAGGGCTTGAATCCATGCTCCCTGCCCGGGAAGCACAGTCTTGACCACTGGACCGCCTCGGGAGTCCTGTGGGATTCTTCTTATTATTTTTTTTTCAGTTTGAGTCTTATGATCATGAAGCTGACATTCAACTTTCTCAGAATTCTCTTTTTTTCATCTTTTTTTTTCATTTTTATACTATTTTTAAAGTTACTTTCCATGTACAGTTATTCAAAATATTGGCTCTATTCCCCATGTTGTACAATACACCCTTGAGCTTGTCTAAAACCCAATAGCTCATACCTCCCACTCCCTCACCCTTCTATTGCCTCTCTGCCCCTCCCCCCACTGGTATCCACTGGTTTGTTCTCTTTATCTGTGAGTCTGCTTCTTTTTTGTTAGACTCCCTAGTTTGTTGCATTTGTTAGATTCCACATATAAGTGATTTCATACAGTATTTGTCTTTATTTATCTTATTTCACTTAGCATAATGCCTTCTAAGTCCATTCATGTCACTGAAAATGCCAAAAATTTGTTCTTTTTTATGGCTGAGTAGTCTTCCATTGTATATATATCTACCACATCTTTATCCGTTAGAGTCTTCCCTGGTGGCTCATGCAGTAAAGAATCCTCCTGCAGTGTGGGAGACCCGGGCTCAATCCCTGGGTTGGGAAGATCCCCTGGAGAAGGAAATGGCAACCCACTCCAGTATTCTTGCCTGGAAAATTCCACAGACAGAAGAGCTTGGCAGGATATAGTCAATGGGATCTCAAAGAGAAGAGTTGGACATGACTCAGTCTCTCTCTCCCCTCTCCTTCCCTCCTTCCCTCCCTTGACTCTTTCTTCTTTCTTATCATTTTGCTATAAATGACATTATTGAGACAATATGTCAACTGGTAAAATATAAACAAAGTCAATAGACTTGATAGTAAGTGACTAGCACCTTCTATTCATTCATCGGCTGATGGACACTTGGGTCATTTCCATGCCTAGACTATTGTAAATAATGCTGCTATGAACACCCTCAGAATTCTTCTAGTGAGAGAAACAATCATTTCATCTGGGTCCTGAATGTGTTGTATAATGTGGATGAAGGGCTGAGGGTGATAGACAGGCTCTGAAAATTATTGTGAGAGTTCAAAGAAATAGCACATTTACTTACTTAGCACAGTGCCTGGTAAATCTTGATGTAGGGAATGTAGGGAAATGGTGAGCATAGCAGGTGACTGTGGGTTCCAGAGTCAGGCTGCTGGATGACAAGTCCTAGCTCTGATCTTCATCATCTTTTCAGTATTCCCCTGTCAAGGTACTAAGTAGAAAGGGAGAAATAGACCCCACCATCACTGAATGATCCCAGCTAACCTCAGCAATCTCAGAACAAATCTTGACGTCACATGCCTCCTGCTACCATGCACTGAGAGATACACGTCACTTCTATGCGGTTCCTGTCCAAAGTACGTCTCATAAATCTAATGTGACACATCCAAATGGGTGAACATTCTACAAAATAACTGGCCTGAACTCTCTAAAACTGTCAACAGCGTGAAGTACAAAGAAAGTGCGAGGATCCTCCTAGATTAACAGACTCAAAAGGCAACTGAGCACACTAAGGGATTCCATTTTTTCCCCTTTTTCTTCTCTTTTTTTCTTATTTTACTTTCTTTTTGCCCCTCTCTTTCTCTCTCCCTCTCTCTCTCAATACTGTTTCTTTCCATTTTCAAAATATAAAATACAAAATGAAGACAAACACTGCAAGTCTTTTAAAAATCAATTTTTTCCCCTTTTCCTTCTCTTTTTTCTAATTTCACTTTGTTTTTGCCTCTCTCCCCCTCTCTCTTTTTCTGTCTCTCCCTCCCTCTTTCTCTATCAATATTATTTGTTTTCACTTTCAAAATATAAAGAACAAAATAAAGACAAACATTGCAAGTTTTTAAAAATTCAAATTTTTTTCTTCTCTTCTTATTTTACCTTGTTTTTGCCTCTCTCTCGCTCCCCTCCCTCCTTTTCTTCTTCCCTCCCTCGCCTCTTGCTTCTTTCTTATCATTTTGCTATAAAGGACATTATTGAGACCATCTGTCAACTGGTAAAATATAAACAAAGTTGATAGACTAGATAGTAATGTGTCTATATCAACATCAATTCCCTGATTTTAATAGCTGTACTATGATTATGTAAGAAACCATCCTTATTTTTAGGAAATAAACATTGAAGTATTTAGAAGCAAAACGGCATCAGGTCTGCAACTGAATCTCAGATGGTTTAAAAAGGGGGGCAGAGAGTAAAGCAAATGTGATAAAGTTTTAATATAGGGGCAGTGGGTAAAGTGTATACAGGGATTGTTTTGAAACTTCTGTGCAAGTCTAAACTTGAAATAAAAAGTTGAGGGACTTCTCTGGTGGTCCAGTGGTAAAGAATCCACCTTCCAAGGTAGGGGCTATGGGTTCAATCCCTGGTTGGGGAACTAAGATCCCACAAGTGGCAGGGCAACTCAGTTCTTGTGCCACAGCTTGAGAAAGCCTGAGCACCACAACAAAGACTCAGTGCAGCCTATTACTCAGCCATTAAAAAGAATACATTTGAATCAGTTCTAATGAGGTGGATGAAACTGGAGCCGATTATACAGAGTGAAGTAAGCCAGAAAGAAACACACCAATACAGTATATTAATGCATATATATGGAATTTAGAAAGATGGTAATGATAACCCTGTATGCGAGACAGCAAAAGAGACACAGATGTATAGAACAGTCTTTTGGACTCAGTGGGAAAGGGATAGGGTGGGATGATTTGGGAGAATGGCATTGAAACATGTATAATATCATATATGAAATGAATCGCCAGTCCAAGTTCAGTGCATGATACTGGATGCTTGGGGCTGGTGCACTGGAACGACCCAGAGGGATGGTACAGGGAGGGAGGAGGGAGGGGGGTTTGGGATGGGGAACATGTGTATACCTGTGGTGGATTCATGTTGATGTATGGCAAAACCAATACAATATTGTAAAGTAATTAAAAAAAAAAAACTCACTTAAAAAAAAAAAAAAGAAAAGGCACTGTTTAAAAAAAAATAAAAGATTGAAGGAAAAAGATCTCAGCTCTACCACTTTGGAATTCTGTATAACTTGACTTCTTTGAGCCTCGGTTCCGTCATCTCAAATTGGGGGTTTTAGTACCAACGTGGGAGACATTTTCTTTGGGGTGATATGGCAAAAGCAGTCAAATATTAAATCCTTAAGCTCTTGCTTGAATGAGGAGATGGGTTAGAGAATCAGAAATAGGATAGAAGTCCGGAGCGTCAATTACACATGTTTCTTAGTAATAAAAACTTGAGTTTTACATTTGGCCATGGCTATTCCCTCCAATGAACTGTGTCAAATCAGATAAAGTAGAGGAACCTTCTTGAAACCTTGCTCCCCTTTCAAGGCTGTTGTGGACATTAAATGAGATCATCTAGACAGAAGGCTAATGGCGGTGCCCAGAGCCTGGTAGGAGGTCAAGTCATGGTGGCAGAGGTTGCTGCCCTGATTGGTGCTTTCGTTAACTAGTCAGCATCAGGTTCCTTTGGTCTGTGATTCTCGGAGAGTAGGAGACTTCCAGCGTGCCTCACCACGTGTGCTTTGTTGCTTGCCCCATGGTCAAGTGCACCTTCTTTCCAGAAAGTCAGGTTTGCCCAGGGAGTGGCATTCTGGCCAGGCTGCCAGCCAAATGATACCACCCACCAGCCTGATCAAAGTGTCAGCTGGGTGGCCAGCAGAAGCCAAGACTAGGACTCAATGCACTTTTCTTGAAACCCACACACCTGGCTGAGTGTTCATGGTGAGTCAATCCAAGCCAAAGTGACCAGGGAAGGTACATGGGTCTGCAATGCACTGTTCTATGTATGTCCACACATCCCAAGGGAAGGTGCCTTCCTCAGAAGCTTTAGGAAGACAAGGATGGGAGGGCACTGGCTGGGAGACAGAGGAAGTCACCAAGTGTGTACTGAACATCTGTGCTCTTTACCAATTATCTCTATCTCCTTGCTCCCAGTCACAGGAAGCTTCTCACTTCCTGGGCCCCTGTGATTACATTGGAGCCCAGTGACTAGTTCTGGCCAATGGGCTGAGAACGGAAGCTCCTTTTGTCTTCTGGCCACTATATTTAACAGCCAATGCGAGAACATTCAAAGATTCTCTTGCTCTCTGCCATTGAAAACTGACCGTGTTGGAGATGGTGGTGACGCCATCAGCCCGGCTCTGAGTAATTCCAATGAACAGAACACCCCCTGAGACCTATGAAAGACAGGTAGTGTATCAAATAAGACTGTTGTCTTAGGCCACTGGGATTTTTTTTTTAGGTCAGCATAATCTAGCATGTATCCCGTCCAACAGATGATGAAAGCAAAACAATATAATTAAATGATAGCTAGATGCTTTTAATTATATTAAAGTTAATATAATTATGGTGATATTATATTTCAAGCCTCTGAACCCAAGCTCGCCTCTCTCTTTGGCCAAAAGCGATATAACACGTAATAGGCAGGAGTGAAATGCTAGAACTAAAGTCTCTTGAGTTAGCAGAATGATTAAATGAGCATTAAAAGGAAATAGTTTCTCACTTGGGATTCAACTTTATTTAAATAAAACCTAAATCATACAGTAGCTAAAATTCCACAAACAGGTTGATTAAATCAGAACAACCCTCCATCCAGTATCCTGTGACCCATGGGCCAAGGATAATTTAGGATGTGGGTAGAAGCCGAGGGAACAAATGACATGTCTGTCTCCTTCAGTGCTTCCTCACTCTTGTCCAAAAATTCCTTCAATGCACTCCAGAAGAAAACAATAACTAGAAACTCAGATGAAACTTTCTCTTCTAAGAATTCAAAGGTAATTAGGAAAAAGAGAGTTCTGTTGTACCACAATAAATGGCACAAAAGATTAAAACTCTCAGCATTTCCCTGATGGCTGGTGGCCTCTTGAATTTTCTTGAGTTATGGGACAACCAGGTTTTATAGCCTCGAGTAGCTTCCCCTAAGGGGCTTCCCTGGTGGTTCAGATGGTAAAGAGTTTGTCTACAATACAGAGAGACCCAGGTTCAATCCCTGGGTAGGAAAGATCCCCTGGAGTAGGAAATGGCAACACACTCCAGTATTCTTGCCTGGAGAATCCATGGACAGAGGAACCTGGCGGGCTACAGTCCATGGGGCCACAAAGAGTCGGACATGACTAACACACACACACACACAGAGCTTTCCCTAAAGTATAATACTTGACCACCCAAATCAGAATCACCTGGACAGTTTGTGAAATATGCAAATTCCTTGAATCAGACTCTTCCAGGTATGGACTGGGAATGCCCATTTTTATCAGATCCATTGAGGGTTCTGAGTGCAATTGAAGGTTGAGAAGTTCCACTTTAAACTAGATTTGAGGGACTTCCCTGGTAATCTAGTAGCTAAGACTCCGAAATCCCAATGCAGTGGTCTGGGTTCAACCCCTGGTCAGGGAACGAGGTCCCACATGCCACAACTAAGATGGAAGATCCCAAGTGGCACAATTAAAGACCTGGTGTAGCCAAAGAAATATTTAAAAAAAAAAAAAAACTAGATTTGCTCAGAAAACAGGAATTTTGTGGAAAAGCCTAAGTCCAGCCCACCTTGAGGATATTGTGAAGATTCATAAGTTGGTTCACTGGTTCCCAAGAAGAGTCAAGGTATCTGGACAGACAGGAAAGTGACCACACACATGTAAACCCTTCCCCCACAAGGTCCCATCTCCGCTCCTGGAATAAACTGCACAGGTCAGCCAATCAGCACACAATTTACCTTGAGTAACTGTATTGGTTCAGGACTGGACATCCAGCTCCAGCAGATGAAAGGGAATAACCTATAGTCCATACCTGGGGGAAAGTTTCAAGGTTCTTTCGTTCTCTCTTTCCAGATGGGACAATGACCCACATAGACTCACCTGCTATTGGAAGCCTTGTTGTAACCAAGAGGAGGAGGTTCAGAATGAGGGAGAAGGAGGAGGAGGAGGAGGAATCATGCAGAGCAGAAAGACAGAAAGCACTCATATTCCTGGTTATATCATGGATCTCACTGGACCTGGGGCATACCCTTCCTCTGACTTTCCAGGCATGAAAGGTAAGAATTTGATGAATTGTTTAAGTTGATTTGACTCAGAATTTTCTGTTATTTGCTGCTCAAAGCACTCCTGATATTTACCATCATTGTCACCAATAACATCCTTAATTAAGGGCTAGGGTAGCATTTGCTTTTCTCCATGGAAAGCAGGAAACTTAATATGTCCTCACTCAGCACATATAGCTCTTCAATCCTGGAAACTGACACCGGTCTGGAATCTGTGTTGAGAAAGAAAGAGAGGCAGAACTCAGAACTGGTCCTCTCCTAGCTCTGCCACCGACACCGTTGTGTGTGACTTAAGATGAACCCGGGGTCCATCTTCCGCATAAGTAGAATGAAGGGGTAGAATTAAGCACCCTCTGCTACTCCAAGGGTCTTAAAAGGAGGGCCACAATTGGAAGTCCATGGCCATCATTAGTAGGCCTATTAATGAGAAAGAGGGGAAAGCCCTCGGACGACTTTAAAACTGTGCATTCAATGCCAATCTTTTTGAAAGCAGATTGCTCATGAAAATCAAGGATTGGAGATTCTTTTGACACCTCAGAGTGACTGTCAACACTGGACCCACCTTTCCACAGGCGACCAGTGGCTAGGGGTCAGCAGCTGCTCTCTTTATTTGAGGTCTGTCCCCCATCTCCTCACAGCCCCCAGGACTGAGTGTCAGCTGTCTAGTATCATCTTACACTCAGTTCACTTGGTCATTTACATTTCCTGCCCGGTCTGGGTAGATGTGGACTTTGCAACCCCAGATCTAAGACCATCGTCTACCACATCTGGGATCCAAATTCTCTGGGACTTTGTAAAATAGACAATGCTTGTCTTCAATCACATTCTCACCCAGAAAGCAGGACCCCGGCAGCCTTGAGAAACCATCAGGAAATCTACCCCCGACTCCACTTGCCGGACTTCTTTCTTGAGGGTCAGCTTTTTCTGGGTTGTGTTTTCCACATCTTCTTTGGACACTTCTGTTTCTTTCCTGCTTTGAGGTCTGTTTTCCAGCTCACGGGTGGTCAGTTCTTTGGGCTAGATGAAGTAGAATTTTCCGTAATCGCCACCTCTCTTGAGCCAGTTTGGAGTTTGGGGTTTGTGTTTGAGTCATTAAGTAATTCGCTGCTGGGGAGTTGGCACTTTAAAAACTCGTAGAATAAACAAACACGTCTGCCTCCAAGCACAGATTGCAATGAATGTTCTGATTCCAAATATGGGTCATGTATATTTTTGCCTAAAAACAAGTCTTAACTAATCAGTGTGTTCCCTTTAGATATCTGAAGCTGTAATGCACAGTAACTGAACTGGAACCTCTGAGTCTTGAATTTGGGTGACGTGGTTGAAAGAATCTGCTGGTCCTCCTGGAAACTCATAGCATCTATTACTGAACTGAACAGTGGGACATGATCTGCATATCTTATCTAGACTTGGACAAATTCCTTTCAGAGTTAGTTTCACCTTACCCTCTGTATGAGAAATGGGTAAACTAAATTGATGGTTTAGAGTGGGTTTCATAGAACTTCAGGATTGTTCAAGAACTCCTTGCAGAAGCAATGGGGAAACCTAATGGATAAAGCCTTGTTTACAGTTGCTAAGTCAAGTCTGACTCTTTGTGACCCCATGCACTATTCCACACCAGGCTTCCCTGTCCTTCATTGTCTCCTGGAGCTTGCTCAAATTCATGTCCATTGAGTTGGTGATGCCATCCAACCATCTCATCCTCTGTTGCCCTCTTCTCCTCCAGGGACTACTGTTTTCAAATCCTGAAGCTTTGCAGTGTCCTGTTTGACGTGTTACAGTGATTTATTGGGGGAAGGGGGCGGGGAACCTGTTGCTTGGTGAAAGAAGAAAAAGGAGGGAGGAGGATGGGAGGTACATTGTAGCTTCAAGGAATTTGGGCTTCAAGTGTATCTTGGGGATACTCAAGAGGAGAGCTTTGGGATCTACATGGATGGCATTCAGCCAGTCTAGAGTCTACAGAATCTCAATTATCCAGGATTGAGAAGTAGGCCACCATAAAGACCACTCCTTTCAAGTTATAAAGCCACTTCCAGTTCAACAAAGTTTTGTATGCTGCACCAGAGAGAGCCTAGGGCACAAAGAACAGCTGGTAAGTGACCTCCACTCATCAAACAAGAGATACCACACACAATGCCAGTCCAGCCACTGCCAGACTGCTCCCCGCTCCAGTCCAGTTAATTGTCCTTCGTTAAAAATTTTAATAACAATTATTATTGATATGACTGTCACTTGATGAGACCAGCTTTGCATATCCTTTGCCTTATTATGTTTTCATATAAGCAGCTGTTTGAATCCCCATTCTATAATCAGTGAAACTGAGGCTCAGAGAGGTTAATTAACTTTCTCAAGATCACAGAGTTAGAAGCAAAATCAAGAATTCAAATAGTTCTGATACAGAGCCCTGCCTCCTTTAAAAAAGATGGTAACCGAGGAAGGCAAAAGGAGAAGGGGAGAGCAAAGGATGAAATGGTTAGATAGCATCACTGACTCAATGAACATGAATTTGAGCAAACTCCAGGAAATAGTGGAGGACAAGGAGCCTGGCGGGCTATAGGCCACAGGGTCGCAAAGAGCTGGACACAGCTTAGCGACTGAACAACAGCAACAAACAAAAAACCCCAGGATGACGTAAGGAGACAATTTCACTGCCTCTCACGCACTAGGCGGGTCTTGCAGGTAATCGAATCTCTGCTCGAGGCAGCTGTCTAGCCCCAGCTCCCTGCCTCCTGGACTTCTTTCAGAAAGAGAATGCATTTTTCACTTTTGAAATCACTTGGGTGTGTTGAGAACAGCCCGAGGTCGCTCATGTCTTAAAGTCTGGCAAGTCAGATTGACATTCTTTATCTTCCTGATCTCAGGACATCAGTGGACCAAACCCAGTTGGCTGGGCTTCGTCCCAGCTTCTGCTCCTCTCGGTCTCAAACCTGGCCCATCCTATAAAGAGCAGTCCTGAGATGCCGATTTGAAGATGAACCCACACAAAATCCAATTCCACTTTGCTTCTCCCTAACCCCTCAGCCCATAATGGACCCCACGGTGGCATTCTCCAAATAGCCCAAGCTCCCAAGAATGACATTGCAACAGCCACGCGCATTCCCCACTGCTCATCTTGCCTCTTGGCCAGCTCTCAGCCTATAATTCTTTCCAAACCCGCCTGTATAAAATAATCATGTACATGAAGTAAAACAGGAGTCTTATATACACACTTAATAACTCTTGTGTACTATACAAGAGGGAATTCCACTTTATAACCCCCAGAGCTTTTGACTGGTTCTTATTTAGCTTTGCATTCCTGGTGCAAGATCTTAAACTTCTCTCTCTCTGCCCCAGCCTGTTGCTGCCTTTTGAAACTGTTGTGTCTCCAGATTCCTTGGGACCATTTCATCTCCATCTCTGCTTCTAATTGGGGGATTTAAGCATTGCTTTTAGCCCTAGAGCTAAATATCAGGGTTTCACTCAAAAATCCCATATTTGGGGAACTGAGCACATTTTACTGGGGAAGTGTCAAGCGTGAGCATGTCAAAGCAAATGGAGTTAAATGGGTCAGCTAATCCTTCTAGCCACGAGCTCGATCTCAGGGTGAGAAAGGGGGTTCCCACACCTGGTATACGACAAGCGCCCTGTGTGGCCTCAGCCACATCATTGGTCCTTCTTGGATCTCTCAGCCTTTAAAGGGAATCCTTCAGTAGTAGATGGCAATTCCTCTGCATCTCCAGTTAATCAGGCAACACTTTTCACCAAAACCTTAAGTTTTAGGGGGATAGTCCATATCAAATCATTTTACACTGACCCCATGAATACAATCATACTTAGGAAAATAGCAAAAACAGTATTATGGGGTTAATTAGCTTTACTTTATAAAATATGCATAAATAGTGGCACCTAAGGTTGTGGAGGAGGAACCAAGGGATGCAAATCCAGTCATCGTATGTACAGTCAGCAAATATCCATGGCTTCCTGGTCTTTGCCTGATACAGTGCTCAGCACTTAGAAGATGACTGAGCTAGATGCAGCCTCCTACATCAATTCAATTTCATTTCACTCCCTAGCTTGCCCTACACTGGCCACACTGGCTTGCCTTATTTTCTTGGAGCACACCAATCTTTTTCCTGCCTCGGTGTCTTTTCACGTGCTGTCCCCTCCACCCAGACTGACCCCTTTTTCTAGTCATCAGACCTGGATCTCAACTCAAATCTCAGTAGAGACCGTTCTTTACCATCCCTCCCCTTAACACTTCCACTTCTCTCTCGCTGCCATAGTGTCTTCACAACATGTGTGTCTATATAGAATCATGCTTCATAGGGGATTGGTTTCTGATTTATTAACCAGTATCCTTCCCTCCCAAACTGTAAGCTCCTTAAAGTCAGACATCTTTTTTTAAAAAACTTTTTATTTTATATCGGGGTAGAACTGATTAACAATGTTGTGATATTCTCAATTGGACAGCAAAAGGACTCAGCCATTCATATACATGAACTACCCCCACACACCATTAAGGCTTCACAGCATCGAGCAGAATCCCCTGTGCTATACAGTAGGGCCTTGTTGGTTATCCATTTTTAATACAGCAGTGTGTACATGTCCATCCCAAGCTCCCTAACTATCCCTTCAACCCATCCTTCTCCCCTGGCAACCGAAAGTTCATTCTCTCAGTCTGCGAGTCTGTTTCTGTTCTATACATAAGTTCACTTGGATCATTTCTTTTTAGAGTCTGCATATAAGGGACATCATGCAATATTTCAAGTTCTGGGAGATGGTGAAGGACAGGGAAGCCTGGTGTGCTGCAGTCCATGGGGTCGCAAAGAGTTGGACATGACTGAGCAACTGAAGAACAAAAAGATGCAGTATTTCTCCTTCTCTGTTGAACTCAGAGATCTTGTCTATCATACTACCTGTCTTTTCAAACTCTAGAAGAGTGCCTGGCATTTAAAGACATTCAATAAGTATAGAGGAATGACTCTATAATCAAATGAGTTTCAAGTCACATTTCTCCCCTAAAACACATCAAGTTAATCTGTCAAGCCCAACTCTTATTATTCCCTTCAGTGATATCAACACCCCCAAGGGATGCTATTTCTTCTCAAAAGAAATCCTAGTAAGTAAAATAGTTACTGTGGCAGCAATAGTGTCCTGGTTAAGACAAGGGTTGGGGGTCTGGAACTCCATCCATGTCCCCTCCTCCCCAGTTCTACTCTAAGACACCTCTGGAGCCCCACCTGGGGCAAACTGTGCAATTTTGATTTGAAAGAAACTTCATTTTTGTCAATGCTGGTAGGTATACTGTGCACTGATAAGGAGTTTCTATGGCCAAGTTTAGGAAATACATAATTTTTTTTTTCAAATTGAAAAATACAGTGTCATTGATAATTGGATTATGTATCAATTGACATAAACAGTATGAACTTCAAATTCAGGCTTATATATATGCCTATGGCATCATCAACACAATCAAGATAAAAAGTATATTCATCACCTCTAAGAGTTTCTTCTTGCTCCTCTGTAATTCATTCCTCTCCCCTCTTCCTGCCTAAGAAATACAAAATTGCTTTTAATAAATATGTATTAAGCGGTCCCTGGTAGCTCAGCTGGTAAAGAATCTGCCTGCAATGCAGGAGACCCTGGTTCGATTCTTGGGTCAGGAAGATCCCCTGGAGAAGGAATAGGCTACCCACTCCAGGATTGCTGGGCTTCCCTGGTGGCTCAGACAGTAAAGAATCCATCTGCAATGCAGGAGACCAGGGTTCGATCCCTGGGTTGGGAAGAGCCCCTGGAGGAGGGCATGGCAACCCACTCCAGTATTCTTGCCTGAGAATCCCCATGGACAGAGGAGCCTGGTGGGCTACAGTCCATGGGCTCACAAAGAGTTGGACATGACTAAGCACAGCACAACATGTTCCAGAAATCGTGCTGGTTTGGGGGATACAGTAGGAAAAAAAATAAACAGGTACAATTCCTGTATTCATAGGCCTCATAATCTAGGGATTACAGAAAAGTCTTCTGGGTCAAGAAGTGGATCAGTTCAAAGGTACAACTGGGAGTATCTGAATACACATTTCTGCCCAAGGTTGCTGGGCATGTCATGGATCTAGTGTTCCACAAAGCACGCTTTGGGAAACGCTTGTCAAGACCAACTGCTATGAGCATCATCAGAAAATGAACGCTATAGCACTGTCAATTTCCAAAGCATTCCAACATTTTTTTAAATGTATATAATCCTAAATGACTCAACTAATTTGATCTCTGATGATGCATAAGGCATTTGAGAACTCCTGTGTCTTGGGTCATCCTCTGGACATGGGTCATCTTTGTACTCAGACATGGGCATAGCCATTAAAAGACTCTCCTGTCTGGCTGGTCAATAACTAGAGAGTCCTGTTTTGCATTTACATCAGCATACAGCTCTGTCTTTAGAGTCACTTCTTATAGGAAAATGCAGTTCTTAGACTGGAAATGCCTGTAGAGAGATTTCAGCCATAAAATATACACTCTCCCCACACACAAATCAGGCAGAAAAATCCAATCAAAAGAGGGCTCCACTTTCTCTCATCTCCGCCTGGGGACATAATTAGCTGCTTCTTCCCATGTATTTGTGGAATCTTGTACCTTTAACTATCTGAAGCACTTACCACAGTAGTTATTATTCATGACAACCATGCAGGGTTCTGTATTTTATGCCAGGCACTTTGCAAGATATTTTCCATGTATTACCGCTTTTTTTCCCCAACTCATAAGCGGTAGAGACTATCACCATTCTTGTTTTAAAGATGAGAAAACTGGAGCTCAGAAAGGCTAAATAACTTGCCCAAAATACATGATGAATTAGAATCAATGGAAGACCAACATTTGAACCCAAGCTAATCTGATTCCCAACTCCACACTCTCCCCTCTACATCTCCCAGTTCATGACTTAAGGGTCTACAGCCTCCAGCTTAGATCTTCAGTTTCTTGAGTGATATCTTTGAGTTCCAAATATTAATAGCACCTAACACAGTTCATGATGCTGAAGCTCCAATACTTTGGCTACCTGATGTGAACAAATGACTCGTTGGAAAAGACCCTGATGCTAGGAAAGATTAAAGGCAAAAGGAGAAGAAGGCAGCAGAGGATGAGACAGTTGGACAACATCACTAACTCAATGGACATGAACTTGGGCAAACGCCAGGAGATAGTGAGGGACAGGGAAGCCTGGCATGCTGCCATCCATGGGGTTGCAAACAGTCAGACATGACTTAGCGACTTAACAACAACAGCAGTACAGTTCATGGTGCCTTGTGGGGGCTCAGCACAGACTAACTGAATGAACTGTGAGAGGCAACATGGTACTAAGGAAAGAGATCTGGGTTACAAAGCAAGAAAACTGGCTCTTTCTTCAGGCTTTGTAACTAACCCATGATGTGACCTTGAGCAAGCCCCTTCTTCCTTTCTGCACCTTTGCCTTCCCATCTGTAAAATGGGAGAACGGGAAGAGATGATTTCCAATGATACCTCTCAGTCCAAGTGACCTACAGTGCAAGCTGGTGTCACATATTTTTTTTAATAAAAAGGAACAAAATCGTGCCATTTGCAGAGACATGAATGGACCTAGATGCTGTCATACAGAGTGGACTAAATCAGAAAGAGAAAAACAAATATTGTGTATAATGCATACATGTGGAATCTAGAAAAAAAAATGGTACAGATGAATCTATTTGCAAAGCAGAAATAAAGACATGGATGTAGAGAACAAGGGGAGAAAAGAAGGTGGGAGGAAATGGAAATTTATGATTGACATATGTATACTATTATATATAAACTAGATAACTAATGAGAACCTATCCTATAGCACAGGGAAGTCTACTCAGTGCTCTGTGGTGACCTAAATAGGAAGGAAATCAGAAAAAGAGGGGATTTATGTATACATGTGACTGATTCACTTTGCGGTACAATAGAAACTAACACAACATTATAAAGCAACTAAACTCCAATAAAAATAAATATGTGGGAATTCCCAAGAGTGTCGTCTGTTTCTAACCTAGAAACACCTGAAAGTGAAAGTATTAGTCGTTCAGTCGTGCCTGACATTTCGGCAACCTATAGACTATAGGCTCTGTCCATGGAATTCTGCAGGCAAGAACACTGGAGTGGGTAGCCATTCCCTTCTCCAGATCTTCCCGACCCAGGAATCGAACCTAAGTTTCCCACATTGCAGGCAAATTCTTTACCATCTGAGCCGCCAGGGAAGCCAAACACACCCCAAATCCCACACCCCAAATCCCAGAAAGAAGCAAAAGCCATTTCCTTCTAAGGGAAGATAGAGCCACGAGTGAACGGCAGCACTGATCCAAGCCTTCAAGAATGAGAGTGGCTGGCGGCCAGCCAACAGGGGCAGACGGAAGCTGGGGTGGGGAGGCCTCTTGGCTTCCCCCCACCCGCCCCACACCCCTCTGATGAACTTCAAATTCCTGGGTCAGACCTTTCATCACCAGCACGAAGTCTCTGGAAAATATACACGAGAAGGATCCAAGTCTAGTTTTTGCAAGGCCTTTGCCCCATCTCTCACCCTCCCCTGACATAGACGAGGAAGAGATCAAGAAGCCAAGAGACAGAACATTGTAAAAAAAAACAAAACAAAACCTTTGTACAAAATAAATAAATAAATCGATCCAAGACATCATCTTTTTTGTTATAAAAACTTGTTTTCCTTGCTTTCTGACCCTCTAGCATTTTGGAGTTTGGGGAGTTTATTGAATGCCTAGTGTCCACGAACTCTTGGAAAGTTCATTATCCTGACTCTTCTTGGCTGTTAAATCTTAGCACTGGTTGCTGGAAAGTAATTTAGTTTCGGGGGGAAAAAAAAATTTTGTGTTGTTTTTTTTTTCTTTCTTTTCCCCCGAACACCCTCATCCCTGAGTTCCCACTTTGGGACTTTGTGCTGGATTTTCTCCGATAGTTTATAGATTCCCAAACACATAGCCAGAGTTTTTCTTTTCCCATGGACTCTGTGGAATTCACCTGAAAACTTGGTGATTATTTATGTTCCAACGTACTTACAGTCAAGCCACCCAGGACTTCGTATCCACAGGAAAACTGACAAATCCAATCAACTCTCCCAGTGCAGCTCTGTAAAGTCTTATTCATTTGGATGCCATCAGTTCAGAATTTTTGGATAATTCAGACAGTCTGGATGGAAGTTGCTTTTTGCACAGTTCTACACGAAAAAAAAAAAGAGAGAGAGAGTTTCTTAACAAATTGATAATGCAAAGCAGACCGTTGGAGCTGAGAATAAACTGTCTTCAAGTTCTCCAGAATAGCATTCACTGACAGGCAATCAACGATTAATTACAAATTATTTTTATCAAACAATTAAAATGAATTCCAGGCAACTCACCATACCTTGGGAATAGTATAGGACAGAGAGAGGGAAAAAAGGGGGGGCTTCCAATCCATCACGCAAGAGCTCAAATTCCAGCTATGTAACTCATAAGTTTCAGTTACTGTGCATAAGCTCCTTCCCTTCCCTGCGCCTTAATTCTGACATATGGAAAAGTTTGCACAATGGACATAAGAATTGGAAATCACATAGGTGAAAGCAGAGTTTCCAAAACTATGCTCAGAAGGATTCTAAGTCCACAAGATGTTAACACATATTGCATGAAAAAGAGATCCATGGCTGAATAAGTCGGGATAAACTAAGCTAAACAAAATTAAATATGTTTGCTTGCTTTTTTCATTTGTTCATGTGCAGACCTTCTCAGTGCCTTTAATATTGTACTTTATATTGCAAATTCCCGAAAGGAGGACATACTAAGCATTTTTTTTCCCAAATTTGTTTCACCAGGAAATTCTTCCTGCTGAAATACTTTTTGACCTCTTACAGAACTCTCACTGAAGAAAGCTTGGAAAACAAAGCTCTAGGATCTGTGGTCTGAACTTTGTGGTAGGGGTATTGAGCCCTTATGGAGACATTTATACTTTATCTCCAAATCTTCTTGGGACCAAGGTCAAAATCTGGAGGATAGAGTTCATGACCAAAAAAAAAAACAAATTCTGACATATAAAGCCATAGTCTTGCAGACTCCCCACAAACTAGCCTAGAAAAAGTAACTTGTAGGATTTTTTTTAATGTACCTGGAAATCCTTGTATCTGGATGCTAGGATCTTCAGGGTCATTGACTCAAGGCCTGAAAGTTTCCAAAGATTGAGGAAGTAGATTGGGGAGAGAAAGCATAAGAGGGAGGCAAGGAATCTAATTCTGGCATGTGATAGCAATGTTAAGGAGTGCTTGTAAAATCATTAAAGCAATGAAAAATAGAAACCATAATAGAATAAAATTCAAGTCTTGTTACCAGTTTTCCTTCTGGGAACTATGGTACATGCAGTTGTCGTTATTCCTCCAAAGAGAGGGACATCCGCAAGGAACTTGGGATGGTGTTAAATGGTGGATCCAAAAGAATGTCAAGATTCATCCCTACCCTAATAGGACTGAAATGGAATTAAAAAGACAGAGTTCACAATGAATGTTACAACACAGCTCATAACTAAGAAGGAAATGGAAGTTCCAGATAGTAAGCTGTCGTTCATTTATGTCTTCATTAATTTGTGTTTAGCATGTGACAGGTGCTAGAAGGCTCAGTCAAGTCCCTTCCTGACATTTTGCTCTTGCAAAAGAGCACGTGACCCCTATGGTCATCACAGTGGAGGAAGAAAGGGCTGAAGAGTTGCATGGAGGGTATTTTTTTTCAGGAAGCTTACATTTTACTGGGGCGGTATGTCAGAGGCAATGGTATTCACCAGCTGTCCCTGTGTTCCTCCACATTTTCCAGCTGCCCTTGACATGAGACTGGGGTCCCTTGACATGAGACTGGGGTCCCTTGACTGGGTTCTGCTTGATGGGAATGTGGGCAGAGATAGGCCCACCTTTAAAAACACCCTCCAGAGGACTTCCCTGGTGGACCGGGGGCTAAGATTCTGCACTTCCAGTGTGGGGGGCCTGGGTTCAATCTCTGGTCAGGAAACTAGATCCTACATGCCACAACTAAGAGTTTGCACGCCACAACAAAAGATCCCATATGCCACAACTAAGGCCCAATGCAGTCAACTAAATAATTTTTTTATTAAAATAAAATAAAAACACCCTCCATGCAACTCTTTAGCCCTTTCTTCCTCCCCTATGATGACCTTAGGGGTCATGTACTCTTTCACAAGAGCAAAAAAGATGGAGAAGGGCTCCCCAAATACATAGAAGACTGATGAGAGAGAGAAATAAACATTCATTGAGTCAGGCACTGAGATCTGGGGCTTCATCTCAGTAGTACACAGGAACAAGTGTGGCCGTGTCTGGCCCATGTGAAAGTAAGCAGGGAAATACAGAGAGAAAAGAAGAGAAAGCTGATACACAGAAACAGAACACTGAGCTGAGAAGCCCTGTGAACCACAATAGATGGAAAGAGTCATCTCGGGTCTGGAGTTTCGAGGGTCTTGGTCCCAGGCCCCTGTGAGGTCTACTGTGTACTCTTGCCTTTGTTTTCTTTAATATCCACCAATGTCCTCCAATGCTTTCATGTTCTGGGTATAAGTTATGTAACATTTTGCTCCCCATGACCTAAAAAGTCCTTGACTAACTCAACACGTTATGGCTAGAGCAGTGAATGGGTAGAAGAATGGAACAATCTTTTCTCTTAAACCAAAACATATATAGGGCATATATAGGGCACCACATGGGGCTTCCTAGGTGGCACTAGTGGTAAAGAATTCACCTGCCAATACAGGAGACCCAAGAGACCTGGGTTCGATCCCTGGGTGGAGAAGATTCCCTGGAGGAGGAAGTGGCAACCCACTCCAGTATTTTTGCCTGGGAAATCACATGGACAGAGGAGCCTGGCGGGCTACGGTCCATGGGGCTGCGAAGAGTTGGACACAACTGAGCGACTGAGCACTCAGGGCACTATATAAGCATGCATAACCTGGCTTTCAAGTTGCACACAGTAGGCTCAGAAAAGTAGATCATAACAGAAGAGAAAGAAAAGAACATTGAGAAGATTAATGCTTTTTAATAAAAAGGCTTTCTTCAAAATGGTGTTCAAGTAGGTCATTTTACAATTTCATAAAAAAAGAATAATAACGTAGTGAAAATTGCCAAGATTATGAAGTTAGGACTCATCGTATGCTTGTGCTGAAAGAGCTTGAAATAAAAGACAACCCTTAAGTACTGAGCATTATAATTATATGCTACTTTAAAGAGCCACAGTCAATCCTCCTGCTGACTAATCTTAACTATCTGTCAAGAACTGAAGACGGAGAAGCCATCGTAGCGTTGGAGGGATTGTCTCATCTGGGGTCTGGCTTGAGATTTCCTCTCCCAGGTCCCTCCAGGAACCTGTCTGAGTGACAAGGAGGATTTCATCACAAAATCTCTTCTTTGGATTTCCCTAACCTCACCTGAAAGGGGAAGGGAGAAAAAAAGGAAAAAGTCTCAGTAAGAGAAATAACTGAAAGATCATGGGGAGAGAAATCCAGTAGATCAGCTCCTTAAATGAAGGATCTACATGTTTCTTATTATTTCTATGTTCTCCCTCTAGGGTAGGGACTATGTCTGGCTGCCTCGCTGTTGTACCCTCAGCCTCTGAAGGCAGTGTTGGGCAGATGGTAGAGGCTCCATGATTATTTGTTGAATGAATGAGTGAAGCCAATGAGAGTATCCCTTACTGTCTTATTTCTAGATTGATGTCAATTCTGAGACCTAACACTGTCTCAATATAAGAAAAGTATTTCAGGTCATAAACCGTGGAATCACTGACCAAATGTGAAATAGCTAGGGAAGCCTCTCACATGAATTGGAAGATTTCAGCGACTGTGGTGAAACCCAGAAAGAGAAAAAATATTTCACCGGGGTTATAAAGAGATACCTCTTTGTTCTTCCAATGGTTATTAAATGAGGAGCTGGTGTGTGCTACGTTCATGCTAAGGCCAGGGGTAATTCAGAAATGATACTTCTTCAGCAGAAGGAACAGACTGTAAAATGGTCTACACTCTAGCCCAGCACTAGCTGATACAAATCTAAGGGACGCCACATCTGGCATTTTAAAGTTTTGAGCAATGACTTTAAAAAAAATGTTGGCTATGCCGTGCAGCTTGCAAAATCTTAGTTTCCCAACCAGGGACTGAACCCAGGTCCTGGCAGTGAAATCACAGAGTCCTAACCACTGGACCACCAGGGAATTCCCTCAAGCAGTGACATTTTTAAAAAGTAACTTGTGAAATTAATTTAATATCATTACATGTGTTAATCTACTAAGTATATTATTTAACCCAATACATCCAAAATATGGTCATTTTATCATGTGATCAAGATAAACATTATCAATGAGAAATTCTACATTCTTTTTTCATCCTAAGATTTCAAAAAGAGGTATATTTTATACTAACAACACTTCTTATTTGGATGTTAAATTTTCATTAAAAATTCTGGAGATTTTATATTTAGGAGTCATAATCACTATAGCTGAAAAGTACAGATTCACATGCTAAAGTTGTTTCAAACATACTTGAAAACTGATAGCTGGATAACTGAATCATGCTCTTCAGCTGAATAGTTTCCAATGGCTGAATCATGTCAGTTTTTAAATTTGAAATTAAATTAATCTACATTAAACAGAATTGAAAATTCAGTTCTTTAGTTGTATAAGTGCTCAACAGTCCCAGTACCTATTGGCTGCCATATTGGACAAATAGGGATATAGAATATTTCCATCACTGCAGAAAGTTCAATTGGAACAGCATTGCTCTTGATGGTCTAAGAAACTACAAACATTGAAGATAATCATGTATTTTCCCCTATTTTATATCCCCTAGAACAATGATTAATCCATAAGATTCCACAGATGATAATTGAAAGGATAAATGAATGATCAAGTTGTCATAGTACAGAGGTTGGAGGGTTCAAAGAAAACTTAGCAAAAGAAGGGACATTTATGACAGGCCTTGATGGGTGAATAGAAGTGCACTAGGCCAATATTAAGGCAAAGACAGAGTAAGAGCCTGGTGCAAGGATGCTGAATTATAAAATGATGTATTGATACTATGCTGTTAAGAGCATGAGTTTTGTTCATTTGTTTGCAAAGTCAAGATGAAATTGAATTAGTGCAGAACACTGCACTAATTTCCAGCTGGGTGTCTTTGGAAAAATCATTTGACTTCTCTGAGGCTTGATTTCCTCATCTGTAAAATAGGAGTACTCACTTCATCAGTTATGAGGACTCACCAGGTAAGAGATGCAGAGTGCTCACTGTAGCGCCTGATACATAATAAGCAATCAAAAACTGTTCAATGGCAGTCACTATTGTGTCCAGTGTTTCATGAGAAGTGGATCGTGGTGGCACAGCAGGGTTCCAGATGCTCCCCACCCCAATCCCAACATCTCTTCTCATCCTCTGTCTTAGTGGCCTAACTTTTAATAGTGCAGTTACGTCCCAGGTAAAAGTCCACTTCTTTCAGCCTTCCTATAACCCTGAGAAGCCGTGGGCCCTAGTTTAGGTCAACAAACTTTAAAAGAATGATCTATTTGTTCATTCTAAATGAACAGTGATCTAAATGAATGATCTTACTTCTAGGAAGTTTCTAAGAGGGAGGGGGTTTCTCTTCTGTCTTCCTCTCCCCGCTGCCCCGAATGCAAGTGATGCTCTAGGTTTCACAGTACAGGGAATTAGAAGCCACCTGAGTCCCTGATGATGATGATGTAGGTAGCATTTTGAGTCTTCCTTGACCTTGGAACTAGTTCGTTAAGGACCATCTCCTGGGATGAGAATAAAGTTTGGGCAACGTGGTTTAGGTGATCTGGAGGGAAGAGCTCATGGCTGAGATGCCAGTGGACCGAGCAGACCGTATGCAATGAATGTGCACACTATCTCACGCTCTGGGATGCTGGAGGGATGGTGGGGTTCCATCAGACCAATGCCATCTCAGAGTCACGTGGCTGTGCCTGGTCCTCTATGAGGTCGGGGGACCGAAGGTGATTCATTGGCCGACAACAGTGGCAGCCCACCATATGGTGTGGGTGTGTAACTTTTCTGCTCCGCCTGCTGCTTGTTTATTGTGGTTCTCCTGCTGATTGTCAACTGACATTAGATGCTAAGGAATGCTGCCGTGTCTCTTGAGTCTATTGTGTTTCTCGTAAACTGTTGTTTGTTGTGGCCAAAAAATTGGATGATGGGACTTTTTTTTCAGCCTGTATTTTTGGAGCCGTCGTTTGATGTTTGGAAGAGAACATCCGCTTTTGTGTTTTTAAACCATCCTAAATGGGAATAAAGACAGTAAGTTACTCCTTGCTGTCCTTCAAAGAAACCCAAGCTTGGCTTTGTCTTAAACACTGTACCATAAACCTTGGTACATTAAGCCAAGTAGACTGGAATTATTCACAGAGAGGAAAGTAGCTTATGATCTCCATCTAGGTTGTGGGATACCTTCAGAAAAAAAAATAAAGGCATTATTCTAGAGACTCACTGTGAAGTTTTGTTGTATGCGTGCATGCTCAGTCACTCAGTCATGTCCAACTCTTTGTGACTCCAAGGACTGTAGCCCACCATGCTCCTCTGTCCATGGGATTTTCCCAGGCAAGAATACTGGAGTGGGTTGCCATCCCCTTCTCCGGGTTGGGAGATCTTCCCAACCCAGGGATCAAATCCAGGTCTCCTTCATTGCAGGTGGATTCTTTACTGTCTGAACCACTAGGGAAGACCAAGAATTTTATATAACTTATATCAAACATCCCAACAATCCTGGGACTTCTCTGATGGTCCCGTGGTTAAGACTCCATGCTTTCACTGCAGGGACACAGGTTCAATACCTGGTCAGGGAATTAAGATCTGAGTGGATGCCATGTGCTGTGGTTTTAAAAAAAAATTTAAAAACTTCCCTACAATCCTAAAGGCAGGGATTGTTACTAATGGCATTTCACAGGATGAAACTGAAGATCATAGAAGTTAAGCAATTGTTTAAGTTCACACAGTTGAGACTGGGGTCAAACACAAGCCTGCCAGACTCTCGAAGTCATGAACTTAATGCATTAAACTATGCTGTGATTAATGCTTAATATTTAGCTATTATAAAACCAGGTAATGAGGTTCTTCTTCCATTAGCAACTATAGTGTTTAATATTGCTCTGTGTGCAAAGCATTTGGGAAGATATTTTTTCTGCAATGTTTTATTTTATGATTTTATATATATATATATCTTTTAAATTCTTTTCTCCCATATACTTTATTTTTTAACTTTTTGTTTTGTATTGAGGAATAACCCATTAATTTATTTTTAATTAGAATATAATTGCTCTACAATATTGTGTTAGTTTCTGCTATACTATATGCATACATATATCCCCTCCCTCTTGAGCCTCACCCAGGTGGAATCCCATCCCTCTAAGTCATCACAGAGCACTGAGCAGAGCTCCCTGTGTTATACAGCAGCTTCCCACTAGCTAGCTATTTTACACATGGTAGCTTATATATATCAATGCTGCTGCTGCTGCTGAGTCACTTCAGTCGTGTCCGACTCTGTGCGACCCCATAGACAGCAGCCCACCGGGCTCCCCTGTCCCTGGGATTTTCCAGGCAAGAACACTGGAGTGGGTTGCCATTTCCTTCTCCAATGCATGAAAGTGAAAAGTGAAAGTGAAGTCGCTCAGTCATGTCCGACTCGTAGCGACCCCATGGACTGCAGCCTACCAGGCTCCTCCGTCCATGGGATTTTCCAGGCAAGAGTACTGGAGTGGGTTGCCATTGCCTTCTCCGGATATCAATGATACTCTCTCAAACTGTTCCACCCCCTCCTTCCCCCACTGTTTCCACAAGTCTTTTCTCTATGTCTATGTCTCTATTCCTGCCCTGCAAATAGGTTCATCAGTACCATCTTTCTAGATTCCATATATATGCACTAATATACGATATTTGTTTTTCCCTTTCTGATTTACTTCACTCTGTATGACAGATTCTAGGTCCATCCGCATCACTACTTTGCAATGCTTTAAAGCAATCTCTCCTAGGACCTTGCTTTTCTCACCCTCAAAATCAACAGCGTGCTTTAAGGACGAACAAGGCAATGGGTGAGAAAGAGTTCAAGAGATGTAAGTAGAAGTCTTAAGTCAGAGCTAAAGGTATATGAAATGGTAGGTTTCTTTCTCATCTGCACTAGTTCCTTCTATTTGCATTCGGTTTGAATTCAGAGAGGGTAAAAAACACATTTTGCAAATGGAACCCCAGGCCGCTCAACTCAGTCCTTTCATGCCATTACCTCCCCAGATGAGGTCAGCGGTCTCCAGTTATTCACAATTAATTCTGTCAACCACGCACATGTCAAAAAAATACAACTGCCAGATTTTGTGAGTTGAAATGTTCCCAGCTCCCACCCACAGTCACACATATGTGGAAATTGAAGAGAGGGTCTCCAGACCCAGCTGAGACCGCTCATGTGTAGTTACTCTTGTGGACAGGAACGATCCTGGGCCAGTCCACCCTGGTTTTCCAGAAAGCATTCGGGCTTTCCAAGTCTTGGGCAATATTAGCCAGGGATTGTTTATCTGTTTTGATTGTTGTGCTCTTTCCAAGTTGAAGACATCTGTGAAGTGTTTTCTTGATTGCAAATGTGGACCCTGTTTAGTTTGCTTGTGTGTGTGTGTTTTGCTCCATGTTAGAAGAATCACCAAAAAAGAAGAAAGGTCATCTAGAGGGAAAAGATACTCGCCCAACAGGAAATAAAATGAGAAGGAAAAAAAAAAAGGCAGGAGTGATGTTGCCTCTACTGTGATTTGTTCTGCACATACCAAGGGCCATGCGTGCATTAGTCGGTGATAGGCATTCGTATGGGGTCACAAAGACTCAGACACGACTGAGCGACTAATACACACACATACACACAGGCGTTGATAGAACCTTGAGAAAGAACACATACTAAAGCTGCCGGGCTGGGACTTTCCTGGTGGTCCAGTGGCTAGGACTCCACATTCTCAGTGCAGGGAGCCCAAGTTTGACCCCTGGTCAGGAAACTAGTTTCCACATGCCACAGTGAAGATGGAAGATCCCAGGTGTTGCAACTACGACCAAGCACAGCCAAATAAAACTATTTATTTTGGACTTCCCTGGTGGCGTAGTGGATAAGAATCTGCCAGCCAATGCAGGAGACACAGGTTTGATCCCTGGTCCAAGAGGATCCCACATGCCACGCAGCAACTAAGCCCAAGCACCACAACCACTGAGCCTGTGCTCTAGAGGCCTGTGCTTTGTCACAGGAGAAGCCACCACAATGAGAAGCCCACGTACCACAATGAAGAGGAGCCCCCACTCCCACAGCAATGAAGACCCAGTGCCATCAAAAATAAACAAAATTTTTTAAGTTCTATAAAAAAAATAAAATCAAGCCTCGAGCTGTGCTAAAATCTCAGCTCTGTTCTCATAAGCTATGTGACCTTGAGTTTGTAACTTCATCTTTCTGAGCCTCTGTGACCTCTTCTGAAAATTAGGAAGGGTGGTAGTAAATAATAACTATTGATCATATTTATTGAATGCTTTCTATGTGCCATGAGCCTTCTTAATCCTCACGGTAAGTCTTTGAGCTGAGTACTATCACCCCCATTATACAGAAAACAAATATTCACAGATGGAACACCTTTCCCATAGTCACAGAGTAAATGACAGCCCCAACCCCTATGTTACCTGACTCTGGAAAATAAGCTCATAACATGGTTTTAACACAAAGGTTATCAGAATTTAGGGAGAAGAGTCAAGGGAAGCGTCACCTCCTAACAGAGTTATTCACTGGATGTATATGCAGCAAAAGCAAAAATAAACAAGTGGAATGACATCAAACTCAAAAGTTTTTGCAGAGCAAAGGAAATCTTCGAGTGAAAAAACAAACAATGGAATGGGAGAAAATATTTGCCAAATGTAGATCTGATAGAAGATTACTGTCTGAAACATACAAGGAACTCCTACAACTCAACAGCAAAGAAACAACCCAATTCAAAAATTAGCAAAGGAACCAAATAGACATTTCTCCCCCCAAAAGAGATACATATAGATGACCAAAAGGTACAGGAAATTATGCTCAGCAGGGAAATCAAAACCACAAGGAGATATCAACTTGGACCTATTAGGATGACTATTACCAAAAAAAACAACAAAAATTAGCAAATGTTGGCAAGAATGTGGAGAGAGAGAACCCTTGTATGCTGTTGATGGGAATGGAATTTGGTGAAGCCACCAAACAAGTGGAAAACAGTATGGAAGTTCCTCAAATAATTAAGCATAGAACTGCCATATGAGCCAGCAATTCCACTCCTAGGTATTCATCCAAAGAAACTGGAATCCGGATCTCTAAGCCATATCTGCATTCCTTACAGCATTATTCACAACAGCCAACCGCATGAAAGCAGCCTAAATGTCCATCCGCTGGCAAATGGATCAAGAAACTGTGGTATTTACATACATAAGAATATTATTCAGCCTTAAAAAAGGAAGGAAAGTCTACCATTTGTGACAACATGGGTGAATCTGGAGGACATGACGCAAAGTGAAATAAGCCAAATACAGAAAGACAAATACAGTATGATACCACTTCTATTAGGAATCTCATAGAAAAGGAGTAGAACAGTGGCTGCCAGGGGCTCAACAGAAACAGAGAGGAGTTGGTCAAAGTGTGCAGGAGTTCAGTTACGCAAGATGAATACACCCTAGAGTTTTGCATACAGCACAGTGACCTTGGTTCACAATGCTGAATTGCATACTTGAAAATTTGCTAAGAGAGTAGGTCTTGTGTCATTATCTTATGAACAATCAAGGAAAGAAAGAAAGAAAGAGGGAGGGAGGAGGAAAGGAAGGAAAGAACTTTTGTAGTGATGGATAGGTTTATGTTATACAGGTAGAGATGGTTTCACGGGCATGTACTTACTTATCTCCAGTATCATCAAGTGGTACATATTATATATGCACAGTTTTCTGTATATCAATTACACCTCAATAAAATTGTTTCTTTAAAGATTCTATTTATACCCCCCTCCAAAAAAAAAAAAAATTGATACTACCTCCTAGGCATGACATACTCAATGAAAATAGATCAATGGACATACAGGTAGGTTCACTAAAACACACACACACACACACACACACACACAAAGAAACTTCCACTTCCAGAGCTAGGGGGAAAAAAGAAAGGTGAGCAGAAAGGAACTTACAGGTAATGAGAGCCTCTCTCTACAATGAAGCCATTGATACCCAACAATGAAAGGTCCGAGGGGGGAAGAGATTTGATGGAAATGTGATAGATGTGGGAAAAGACTAATAAAGCTTCTATTCTTCCAGAGACCCCCAGCCACTGAGGCACCAGGATGTGACATGGATTGAGCATCAGCTCCCGAGGGGCCAACAGGTCAAGACTGTCAGGAAATTCCTGTGGGCCAAACTAGCAGGTACATGGAGACCCTTCCATGTTAGAGACAGGCCAGTGAACAAACGCACAGCATCAAGTCGACTCTTGGAGGGAGATTCAGAATCCATCCTTCTCATTCCAGAGTCCCAAGAGGCATTTGCATGTGCAGCCGTGAAGGTTCGACATCATGACTGCGCCACCGCTGTGTCTGAATTTCAACTGAGGGGCAGTGAGAGATGGGATTCTGGTCATCACCACCACGGTACTCAGAACACAAAGGGTGACGGTTTAGAACCCTTGTGGCAGAATTAGAAAAAAGAAAAAGAAAATCTGTGGTCGATATGCAGAGCAAACTAGTGATTACCAGCAAGGAGAAGGAAGAGGGTAGGGGTGATATACGGGAGAAGGGCTAAGAGGCACAGATTCTTATGTACAATACAAGGTACAAAGATGTATTGAAGAACACGGGGAATATAGCCAATATTTTTAGAAAAACATAAAAGGAGTATAACCTTTAAAAATTGTGAATCACAGTCTGGTACATCTGTAATATATATAAAAATTCTACTTCAATTAAAAACTTTTAAAATTCATGTATATATACATAGAGAGAGAGACTTTCTTCCAATACATTCCAGTATTTTGTTAATAAACAATGGATCATATAATATACTCTGTTTAGTAACCTTTTCTCATTTCATATAGAATGGATACATTTTCCTTTGCCCTTAAATATAGATGTATTATTTGTATAGCATTCTGTTGTGTAGAACTTACAGTTCATTTATTTAATAGATTATATCTGATAGACATTTAGGTGTCTTTGGGGTATTATGAACAGTGGTGCCATAAACATATTTGTGGATTAAAAAAAGAAAGAAATACCGATGAAATGAAGGTTGTCAGTTAAACCATCACGTATACAAATGACGAAAGATCATCTACACATAAACACTATAAAAAACGAACAAGTATGGAACCAGAGTTCTGACTCACTGAACTTTCAGTTAACCATAACTCTTTTTCCTTATTTCACTTTTAGGGGGAAAAAAGAATGGATTAGAAAAATAAGTGAAGGTGGATTCAGAAATTTAGTCAAAGGAGGAGTCAGAACATATTCGACTTAATTTCCAGTACCTCCTGCATCTTTTTGATCTATATTCACCGGATTGTGCGCACCATGGGGATATAGGCCACGTTTTTCTGTCACTGCTGTGTCCTTAATACCTAGTGGAGTGTATAGTGCTTCCGAGGAGTGTAGTGAATGTTTATTAAATAAATGCTGACCCTTGTCCCACTCAAGTGTCTCCTAGATATTTAAGCAACAAAGGAATATTTCAACTGTGATCATTATCATCCAAGTCAAGAAAGTAAAAGTGTTAGTCGCTCAGTCGTGTCTGATTCTTTGCAACCTCGTTGACTGTAACCCGCCAGGCTCCTCCATCCATGGGATTTTCCAGGCAAGAATACTGGAGTGGGTTGCCAGTTCCTTTTCCAGGGGATCTTCCCATCCCAGGGATCTTTCCTGACCCAGGGATCCAACCCGGGTTGGACACTTTACCATCTAAGCTACCAAGGAAGGCGAGAAAGGAGATGCAGATGTTTTAGAAAAGCTTTTCAAAAATGAGGTGTGGTGGATTCAAGATGGTCATAAATTATTTGCTACCCTTCTCACTGAGAGGTGACTAATTCCTTTCCTTGAAATCTGTACTGGTTCTAGTAAACTTTCTGATCAATAGAATCTGGCACAAAGGATGTTCTCAGATTTCCGAGACTAGGTCATAGGAGGCCTTCTGAGTTATACTTGGACCCCTTGGAACATTCTTTCTATGCCTTAGCTGCCATGGAAGCAGTTCATTTCTCTATGTTAGGGAGAAACCACTTGTAGGTGGTTCAGTTAGCAATTCTGACTGAGCCACTCTGCCAGCCAGACAGAGTGAAATGAATGAATGAAAGGCCCCAGAGAAATGAATGAAACTGTTTTGGACACCCCCTGCTCTGCCCCTCCAGATCAGAGATCAGAACACTTTCTCTACAAAATGCCAGATATCAAACACTGAAGGCTCTGCAGGCCATCCAGCATCTGTTGTTCCTACTCTACTTTTATAGCATGAAGACCATCATAGACAGTATATAAAAGAATGGGCATGATATATAACTTGTGAACAGAAAAAAAAAATCCTAAAATTGGAAGCAATCTTACTGAAAAGTGAGTGATTCATAAAACGATGTACAAATATATATACTGACCTAAAACATGTTCAGAGTTTATTGCTAAGTAAAAAGTGCACCCTGCAAATGTTGTAAGCCTGTGAATTAGAAAAATACGTGCAGAATAATAAACATATTTTTAGTATTGTCTCTCTATTTCATTGAAATAAATGTGTGTATCCCCAAAGGAAATTCTCTGAAGGAATGCTCTCAAAGCTTTAAACAAAGAATATTTCCACAGATTTTCCAGAGGAAGAACATGTGCAACAATTTCATTATCTCTGTTTTATGTATATATTTTATTTGATCTTTATAAGGACATTTTACCTTTGAAACTGGAAAAATAGAAATTAAAGTGTGAAATCTGAAAAGAAAAAAAAAAAAAAAGAATGGGCATGGCTGTGTTCCAATAAAACTTTATTTACAAAGACAGTTGCCAGGCTGGATTTGGTCTTCAGGCCATAGTTTCCTGACCTCTGCTCTAGACCACCCCAAGTGACTTCTGTTAATGCTGCATGGGACAGAAGAATTACCCAGCTGAGCCCTGCCCACATTCCCAATCTGCAAAACATTTTAAAAATGTAACAAATTTTGTTTTCAAGCTACTGAGTTTTGGGCAGTTTGTTATGCAGCCATAGATAACTGAAACAAAAGAATTACAACCTAAAAAATGTGGGGGTGGGAGGGAGGTAGGGATAACTCTTAGTCCATCCCCACAAGCATGACAGTAGCTAATGTCATATGTGAAGATGGAGTAGAAAATAAAAATGTTATCACTTAGGACTGGATTATTCTAGCCAGAAGTAAGGAGATTTTAGCTAAGACTGAAAGAAGACAAGGGAAGGATGAGAGAAGAGGAATAGAGGGTTGCAGGACATCCTTGATTCAGAACTCTGGGGGATGGAGGGCACCGTTTATGTTATTTTCTACATGAACGGTGCCCCCCACCCCCGGAGAAGTCCATCATGGTAACCCTGGTTAAGAAAGAACAGGAGGTTGCCTATTAAATAGGCTTTGGAGTCAGATACATCTGGGTTCACATCCAGCTCCATATCTTACGTAGGGCACAATCCCAAACAAGCTTTTTAATCTCCTTGAAGGTCATTTTCCTTACTTTAAATAGTCCTCAGTTCTGGTACTTCCCTGGTGGTCCAGTGGCTAAGACTCTGAGCTCCCAATGCAGGGGACCTGTCTTCTATCCCTGGTCAGGGAACTAGGTCCCACACGCCACGACTAAGAGTTTGCATGCTGCAACTAAGACCTGGGGCAGTCAAATAAATAAAAAATACAAATAAATATCTAAGTGAATAGTCCTTAGTTCCTAAGGTGCTTGTAAGAATAAGTGAGGCTCTATATGTTAAATTTGGTTCAGGATAAGTGTTCAGTAAACAGAGTTTAAGATATGTTCATAAATAAAGGAAAAATCTACAGGTCCAACAAGACACTGCTCAATGGAGCCAAGTAGGTGATTTTTTTAGAGCATGAGTTCATAAAAGTCATTAATCATGCCTGGAGCCTTCACTCAAAAATTGTGAGGCACTTTAACACATTATCTGATGTCAATGTGCTTAAGAATCACCTTGGGGTCTTTGCTGAAATGCATATCCCCTTCCTCCCCTCTCCCCTCCATGAGATTCAGATACAGCAGATCTGGGATGGGATCCAGGGATTTGAGTTGTTAACAAGTGCCCCAGGGTTTGTTCATCCAGAAAGTACTCTGGTCGCACTTTGAGAAATTTCTTTCTGTAAGCCCCATGCCATGAGGAAACAGCTCAGGGAGGTAAAGGACTTGCCCAAGGTCATCCCGCTGGATGGTGGCAGAGGCAGGTCTTTTTTTCTTTTTTTTTTTTTTTTACTACTTTAACTTTTTATTTTGGAGTATAGCCAATTAACAATGTTGTGATAGTTTCAGGTGGACAGCAAAGGGACTCAGCCATGCATATACATGTATCCATTCTCCCCGAAACTTCCTTACCATCCAGGCTAGAGACAGGTTTTTAATGCATGTCCTGTACTCTGGGCGCTCGACTGCATCTGCCTGCAAGCCAGGTGTGATGACCATGGCTGCATTTACTGTACCCCAGGTCTCCAGCCAAAAACAGCCTGGCTTTGGGAATCTTCCCACCCAGTCCTCCTATTGTACAGATGGGCAGACTGAGACTTCCAAGGTGGCAAGCAGTCACCTACCTTCTGTTTGCAGAGAGAACAAAAGCCCAGACTCAGCCCAGCACACTTTCCTGTCCCCCATTTTCAGTCTTTGCACCAAAACAAAGGTTTGTGGTCATGGTAAACTGAAGCCAAGAGTGATCAAACCCCACTACCTCCCATTCCACCATATATCTCAGCATTAATGTTAAAAGTGATGGAGAAGCAGTCACCAAAACCATCATGAAATCAGTCCTTTCTTGGTCTAGCAAAATCAGTCTCAACCTGCTGCTCTATGATTCCATGTTATGGTCCTGAGATCAGTCTAAACAATCCCTTTCTATAATTAAAAAAATATAAATTCCACTGCTAATGTTCCCGGCTCCTTTTAGTGAAGGGGCAGCTTCCAGATGGGATGACAGAGGCCGGACGTGTGAGATGGCTCAGGCCAGCAACACAATGAGCCATTACAAGTTCTGTTTATTTTATTTGGACAACACTTCTTACAAAAAGGGAATTAAAGACTGGAGTCTGCACCCTCTCAACTGTTCTGGGCAATGCAAAGTCCATCCCTTTAAACACAAAGAGCTGTTTGGTAATCGGGCTACAGACACAAACACACATACGTACATGCATCCCTCTCGATGTTTATGTTACGGGTGGACTTTCTCCACCAAGTGTATATATTTAAGGCCAACTTCTATGTAAGTCTGGGTACAATAGAGAAAAGCACTCTTAGCCATAATTTCTTAATCCTTAAAATGAGAAAAAAAAAACCAGTATCAAGAAGGTTTTCATAAACAGTCAATAAGCATAAAGACTTTGCAAGATTTCAGGCACATGTCAAAGTGTTAGTCACTCAGTCATGTCCAACTCTTTGAGATCCCATGGATTTTAGCCTGGTAGGCTCCTCTGCCCACAGAATTCTCCAGCAAGAATACTGGAGTGGGTTGGCATTTCCTTCTCTGGGGGATCTTCCTGATCCAGGGATTGAACTCAGGTCTCCTGCACTGCAGGTAGATTCTTTACCGTCTGATCCACCAGAGCAGATGCTAGATCAATCACAAGTGGTCGTGACAGCAGTAGCAACCGGAGGGCATGGTTAGGAGACGCTCAGCATCAGGAATTAGACTATTTGGGTTTGTGATTATAGCTGCCACAGTTCTTAGCTCTGGAATTTGGAGGAAATGACTCAGCCTTCATCCCCTCAAATGTAATATAAGGATGTTAATAATAGCATCTAACTTCTAGGATGGGGAGTTCAAAAAGAGTAATCCATGTGAAGTGTGTAGCCCAGAGTAAGTGCCCAAAAAGTATTGACATCTAGTGCCTTTGTCTAGCTAATCTAGAAATGGGGCTTAGTTCTCTCTTTCTTTGTTTTTGGTTGCACTGGGTCTTCATTGCTGCTTGGGGGGTTTTCTCTAGTTGCGGCAATCAGGGGCTACTCTGGTTGCCCTGCGCAGTCTTCTCATTGTGGAGCACGCGTTCTAGAGCACGGGCTCGGTAGTGGCAATGCCATAGGCTTAGCTGCCCCACGGCATGTGGAATCTTCCCCAATTAGGGATCGAACTCATGTCCCACGCATTGGCAAGTAGATTCTTAACCACTGGACCACCAAGGAAGTCCTTGAGTTCTTCTTTAAATGATAAACCTGAAGTCTCTAGATCCTCCAGTTTATTTCCCATGTGGCTGGTTTGAGAAAGATGATCGGGTTGTTTCACTTCAGGGCCCCCAAGAACCCCTGTCTCTCTTCCAAGAGAGAACAGAACACCCAGACATCTGTCCCGAAAACACCCTAGGAGAATGCTAAAGCTGGGAGGGACCACAGGCCGAGCTACTCGGGTGATTTCCATACTTGACTTCGACTCAGAATCACCTGAAGAAGCGTGCTAAAAATATAGGTTCATAGCACATGGGTGGGAGATTCTGATTCCATCAGGCTAGTGCTTAGGAAACTGCGTTTTAATGTCTTTGGCCCTGGTGATTCTAACATGGGGGTTCAATGATGGCCTTTTGGAGCTTCCGGTCCAATTTGGTTACAGCAGAGGAGGAAACTGAGGCTCAGAGAAAGAGAAGAACTTGTTCAAGACCAACCAGTGGCATAGAAGAGACTTTAACTTGGGCTTCTAAATCATCTAAACTCTCCTCTGTATTTTTTTTCCTCTGGTTGCCCTTGTCCTGAGAACAAACATGGGGAAAATCCCTGCCCCTTTATTCAATCTCTAGGTCACAGAAGACCCTGCAGCCTCCTGCGAGAGACCAGCTGGGTCTCGGTTCATTGCTACATCCCCAGGTTTACAGAGGTATGCCCTTTCCACACTCCGCCTTTCTTCTTGCTTGAGCAGAGTTCAGAAAACAGCTAAAACCAAACTGAGGAATAGAACAAGAGTGGGCTTTCTTTGATTTTGGTCTTGGTTTGTTTTTAATTTTTCTTTTATATTGGAATATAGTTGATTTAAAGCGTGTTAGTTTCAGGTATACAGCAAAGTGATTTAGTTGTACCTACACATGTATTTGCAAGTGTGTGTATTTGCAAGCTAAGCTACTTCAGTCGTGTCCAACTCTGTGTGACCACATGGACTGTAGCCCGCCAGGCTCCTCTGTCCATGGGATTCTCCTGCTACGAATACTGGAATGGGTTGCCATGACTTCCTCCCGTGTCTCTTATGTCTCCTGCACTGGCAGGTGGATTCTTTACCACTGAGCCACCTGGGAGGCCCAACACATTTATCTATTCTTTATCAAATTCTTTTCCCATTTGGGTTATCACAGAGAACTGAGCAGAGTTCCCTGTGCTAAGCAGCCCTTAAAACTATTAGCAGATCTTTAACACTGGATGGACTCAGAATTTTTTCTTTTTTTTTTAATATTTAAATGTTTTAATATCTCTGATTTCAGTGTCAGATTGAGGACACTCCCTGGTATTTAACTGTATCTATCAGGTGCAGCGGCTTCGTTAAATGGCTGTTAGACTTTCAATGGCTGGGCACCACTCAGTGCTATCAGAATCTTTCATCTCCAAAAGCCACAAGACCAGGGCTCTTTCTCTGCTTTTTGCATGAGGTTATACAGAATTTAGAGCAAATAGGATTAATGTTTCAAAGTTTTAGGAGATACTTGGATAAGCACACTTAATAATCTAGATTCTGGGGGCTCTGGAGACAGCATTTATGTGTATATACTTTATAAGGCAGACTTTGTTTCGGCCCCCCTAATGGAGGTTCCAATCAGGACAGGAAATAAGATTGTATACAGAAACCCGGAGATGAACAGAGTATCTGGTGACAGGCCATTTTCCCAGCCACGCTGGCACGCTAGCAGACTGGCTGGGAGGGAAGAAGAGCTAAAAGCTCTGAGTGAGAGCACGACCTTTCTCTTGTCTGTTTGTTGACCTCCGCTAACACCTTGGTAATGAAGTGACACTACAGATGCTCCGTGAGTGTTTAGCAAAGTTCAGCTCATCTCAGTCTATTCAGTAGGGAACTTGTAATGCTTTAGGCAGGAACCGTGGGAAGCTGACATTGACAAGGCAGAGTCGGGAGACAGAGAAACAGCAGTGTGGTTGCTAGTTGCTCACCAGCTGTGTGACTTTGTGCAAGTTGCTTAACCTTTCTGAGCGTTGATTTATCTATCTACAAAATGGGATTGATAATAGTGCCTCTGGATGTAGTTAGTTATGTGCTGTATGAAAGCCTTCAATAAATTGTTGCTGAGTGAAGTTGCTCAGTCGTGTCCGACTCTTTGCGACCCCATGGACTGTAACCCAGCAGGTTCTTCCATCCATGGGATTCTCCAGGCAAGAATACTGGAGTGGGTTGCCATTTCCTTCTCCAGGGGATCTTCCCAACACAGGGATCGAACCCAGGTCTTCCGCATTGCAGGCAGATGCTTTAACCTCTGAGCCACCAGGGAAGCCCATAATTGTTGCTGAGGTTTTAGTTATTATTTGGATGGTTCAATATCCTAGTATCTTAGATGCCTATCCCCTAGATAAAGAGATCCTGCTATGCCCCGAAGACATTATTAATTGGGGTTTTTATGTTTGCAAGGGAGAGAAATTCAACTCAAATAGACTTAAGGAAATAAAAACAGTGTCTTGATTCACATAAAAATGTCTAGGAGCAGAGTTGTCTGCCTTTAGGCATGATTGGATTCTGATACTCAAATGATGCCATCAGGATTTGGTGTTTCTTTTCACAGTATGGAGGTTCCTTAGAAAACTAAAAGTACAGTTACCATATGATCCAATGAGCCCACTCCTGGGTATACAGCCAGAGAAAACTATAATTCAAAAGATACATGCACCCCAGTGTTCATTGCAGCACTATTTACAACAGCCAAGGCGTGGAAAGAACCTTGAGGCCCACAAATAGATGAATAGATAAAGAAGATGTGGCATATATATACAATGAAATACTACACAGCCATGGAAAAGGGTGAAAGAATGCCATCGGCAGCAACATGGATGGACAGAGAGATCATCCTACTAAGTGAGGTAAGTCAGAGAGAGAAAGACACACATCATGTGATATCGCTTCTGTGTGGAATCTAAAAAAATGATAGAAAGGAACTTATTTACAAAACTGAAATATACTCATAGACATAGAAAACAAACTCATGGTTACCAAAGGGGAAAGGGGGAAAGGATAAATTAGGAGTTTGGGATTAGCAGATACACACTACTATATAAAATAGATAACCAACAGGACCTACTATATGTAGCACAGGGAACTATACTCAATATCTTGTAATAATCTATAAGGGGAAAGAATCTATCAAAGAATACACACACACACACTTACGATAGAGTCACTGCTTTACACTTGAAGCTAATACAACATTGTAAATCAACTATACTTCAATTTTTAAAAAATGGTGCTCAATAAAAATTATAAACAAATAAACAAATAAACTTCTTTGATTGATTACTATAAAAAAGAAGAAGAAGAAACTACCTGCAGCTTCAGTGACCGTCCTCATACCTGGCTTCCTGCCTAAACCGCCCTGTCACTCTGTCCAAGAGTGTTCTCTGACTTAGAGTATGCTCAGCCCAGGACGGGCATACAGGAAGTGCCAGGGAGTGGATGTCCCAGGAGCATCCCACATCCTGTGATGGGAGGAGCTGATGGATAAACACCCAGCTTCCTCACCCACCGTGGAAAAGCCTGAGGTGTCCACAATGTCTCTCAAAGGCTTGAAGGCATGGAACCTCATTTGCCCTGTAGGGCACCTTTCCTTGGCTTTGTCTCCTACCCTGACTCACTTCACCACCCCCTCCTAGTGCTTCCTGGGTTCACACGCCAAAGAAATCCCTTTCACCCAAATCCTTGTCTCAGGCTCTGCATTTTGGAGAACCCAAACTGGGTCGCTACCAAATCTCATCATTGAGAAATGCAACTGGGGTCCCCATGTGGCCCGCCCACGTGAAGCCCATCATTGCCCTCAGAAGAGATAGGTCCCTTATTAGGGAGCACAGGGTTCTCAAGCTCTGCCCCACTGACTGCTCTGACTTCATCTCCCGTTCTCATATATTGTTCCATAGGCTTCTTGGAGTATCTTGAAGATGCCTATAAGACTTTGAACAGTCAATGAAAGTGAAAGTGAAAGTCACTCAGTCGTGTCCAGGTCTTTGTGACCCCAAAGACTGTAGCCCAGCAGGCTCTTCTGTCCACGGAATTCTCCAGGCAAGAATACTGGAGCAGGTTGCCATGCCCTCCTCCAGGGGATCTTCCCAACCCAGGGATCGAACCTGGGTCTCCTGCATTGGAGGCAGATTCTTTACCATCTGAGCCACCGGGGAAGCTTTAAACTCTCTTTATGACCCATCATGCCCATTGACCACATCTTGATTCAGTGAACTCATATCACTGATGATGAATTCAAGGATATGGTTGTCTTAAAACCTCTTCTTAACACCACCCCTAACCCCCAGCCTTGCAAGCAGGATTAAGTATTCACTCCTCCACTTCCCACCCCCTGCATGCCTCAATCAGACTACCTGCTGCCCCTCCAGTATATTAAATGTTTCCATGTACATCTTTGCCATTCGACAAAGAAACTCCCAAGAGTAATGATAATAATGTCTTCTTTTATCCTCAGATCATAGTACAGGAACAAGCACATTATAAGCAATTGTACAATGTTTGTTGAATGAATAAAGAAGCAAATACTCTGAGTAGCCCAGGAAATCTTAACACCCATTCCCACCCCTCTGCCCAAACTTGCTTCCTAAAAGAAAAAAAAAAAAGATTTTCTTTTTTAGAGGGGCTCCAAATTTGATAGAACGTTGATGTACTGAATGTGTATTTATGATCTTCAACCCACTAGCCGGGAAGTTGGCCTAGAATAAGGACTATGAAGATGATTCATAAACTGTTAAGTATCAAGGAAACACGGTGTTGTTTGTATTACAAATAATGGCACAATTTAGAAATAACAAAAGTAAGAGGCCAAGTGCCTTGTTCAAGGTCATATGAGAAGTAAATAGGAAAGGCAAGATTAGAATGAAGTTTCTGACTTTTGTCTCCATATTTTCTACATATAAATAAGCATCTTCTTCAAGTAAGAAAGCCCTGAAAGCATGGCCACAGGGTGGGAATAGTAGACAATTCAATCCTTGCCTAGAGTGAAAACAGAAGAATTAGAATTAAGTAAACTGTAAGAACAGCTACCATTTGAGTGCTTGAACTAGGTCCTTTATATACATTACTTGTAAGCTTTGTGATAAAATTTTTTATTGGAGTATAGTTGCTGTATAATATGTCAGTTATAGGTGTACAAAATAGTGATTCACAATTATTAAAGGTTATGCTCAATTTATAGTTTTATAAAATCCTGGCTATATTCCCCGTGTTATACAATATATTCTAAATTGTTTTTTTGGCTGTGCTGCAAGGTATGTGGGATTTTAGCTCCCCAACCAGGGATCAAACCCTAGTCCCTTAAATTGGAAGCCTGGAGTCTTAATCACCAGACTGTCAGGGAAGTCTTCAATATATCTGACAATAATTTTTGATGACTATTTCAGCTCCAATTTACAGATGAGGAAATGGAAACTCACAGGGGTTAGTTAGTTATCCAGTTATCTGAAAAGAGGCGAGGCTTAGATTCAAGCCCAGAAATGGACCATCTCCTACTTCTAACACTTCTCAGAAAATAAGAAAAGCTGGCATTATTAAGCAACAGCTGTGTCCCTCACACTTACTTTCATCTTCAGAATAATCCTGCAAGGTCACTTTGGTTATAATTTTCCCAATTTTGCTGACAAGGAAACTGTGTTTTCTTGCAAGGTAAAATGCAGAGACATTACCCTGCCAATAAAGGTCCGTCTAGTCGAAGCTATGGTTTTTCTAGTAGTCATGTATGCATGTAAGAGTTGGACCATAAAGAAAGCTGAGAGCCAAAGAATTGATGCTTTTGAACTGTGGTTCAAAAGAGAAGACTCTTGAAAGTCCCTTGAACTGCAAAGAGATCCAACCAGTCAATCCTAAAGGAAATCAGTCCTGAATATTCATTGGAAGGACTGATGCTAAAGCTGAAACTCCAATACTTGGGCCACCTGATGCGAAGAACTGACTCATTTGAAAAGACCCTGATGCTGGGAAAGATTGAAGGTGGGAGGGGAAGGGAATGACAGAGGATGAGATGGTTGGATGGCATCACCAACTCAATGGACGTGAGTTTGAGTAAACTCCGGGAGTTGGTGATGGACAGGGAGGCCTGGCGTGCTGCAGTCCATGGGGTCACAAAGAGTCAGATACGACTGAGTGACTGAACTGAACTGAAAAGTCGCTATCTATCCCAAAATCAGAGATAGAATGAGATCTTGGTCCTTTTGGACAACAGAGGTCATTTCTTTCCATGCCTTTTCATGTTTCTTGGTTCTAGAAGTCCATCAGAACACACAAAGAGCACTTTAGAAACTACGGGGATTTCCCTGGTGGTCCAGCAGTTAGGACTTCACCATCCAATGCAGAAGGTGGGAGTTCTGTCCCTGGTCAGGGAGCTACAATCCCACATGCCTCACGGTCAAAAAACCAAAACATAAAACAGAAGCAATATTGTAAAAACTTCAATAATTTGAAAATGGTCCACATCAAAAAAAAAATCTTAAAAAATTAAAGAGACTATAAATCTCCAGGCCCCATCCCCTGAAAGCCTGATGTAATCATTGCCACCACAAAGAAACAAATGTGGAAACATGTTAGGGGGGTGAAGCCCAAGGAAAATGGGCGGCTTTTTCCAAGCTAAAGCATAACGGAGAAATCCAAAGGGATTTCTGCCAGTGTGTATCCACCATCTTAGTGCTGACAAGGTTGCAATCGAGGAAGCAGAAAACTAAGACCTCAGCTGGGTCAAGACAGCAGAGAGGGAGCATCATAAGAATAAAAATAAAGTATGAGCTTGCTTTAAGGTGGGGATTTCAAACCAGCTCTCTTGAACTGGTTAAGGGATAGCAGAGCTACACAGATGGCTACTTGGCAGCTGCGAAATGCAATGAATTTGTTCTAAATTCACGCACATGGAAAGACATCTAGGATGTGGAAAAAAGCAGTTTGTGAAACACCATTAAGAGTCTGATCCTGTTTGCATGTATAGTGTGAACTACGCTTTTTATACCATAGTACTATATAGTATAGTATTGTTTGCTGTTTGGCTGCTAAGTCGTATTTGATTCTTTGTGAGCCTGTGGACTGTAGCCTGCCAGGCTCCTCTGTCTGTAGAATTCTCCAGGCAAGAACCCTGGAGTGGGTTGCCCTGTCCTCCTCCAGGGGATCTTTCCAATCCAGGGATCGAATCTGTGTCTCCTGTTGCTCCTGATTTGCAAGCAGGTTCTTTACTGCTGACCACCAAGGAAGCCCCTTTCTTCCTCCTATTTATTCTTAATTGCTTGAGAATTCTAAAAAATATATTCATTTGTATCTGGATTCATTTGAAAATCAAATCAAATTATCTCTTGTCGATATCCCCCAATAATCACCGATGGAGACATTTATAGGAGACTCAGGAGACGTGAGTTCGGAGACTGGAGACAGAAAAAGGAAAGTCTAAGATAGACTTCTCTGACCCTCCTCCCGGCCTCTGCTTTTTTTTTTTTTTTTTTGGTCGGGGGTCACCATCTGTAGATTTGTTCTGCACAAAAATAAAGCCATCCATCTCCCTTACTGTGGTGTCATGTAAGCTCAGGAAAAACCACAGCACTCAAGGGGGGCTCCGGGTGGAAAAGTCACTTATCTGCCTCAGCCGAGTTCAGAGCTCCCCCGAAGGCATCCTCCCCTGGACTCAGGGGGTGGGTTTTGTTTATCCCCCTGGCACACAATGAAATGTCGGGAACACATGCTCAGGGTGAGGTGGGGCCTGATGAAGGTTAAAAATGGAACGGCGGCTTTGATCGCCAGCCAACACCAATGACGCTTGGGGTTGGGGCCAGAGTGAAACGTCATGTTCCCTTGTTGTCTCTGCAGAAGGTGCAGACAGTCCCCTCCTGACTCCACAAGCAGACAGAGCCCCAGAATGGAAAGTGGGGGGCGGGGGGAGGCTGCAGACAAAGAGAGCTGGAGGAAGCTGGCCTCCTCTGGGTGGGCCAGGGGACTTGCTCCACTTGCAATGGCAAGACAACTCAGGATTTGCAATGGAGGGCCCACTGGAGAGCTGACATGACAGAAATCAGCAGGCCAGGCAATCTTGGCTCCCGGTCTGTCCAATCTGTGGCCACCATTTTGTCATCACTTCCCTACACTCTTGCTGCGGTGCCCAGAGCTCCTGTTCATCTGCACCCTCTTCACTCAACCAGCAGATGTGTGTTGAGAGTCTGGACTGTTTCCAAACTGGGCTGGGTGCTGAGGATCCAATAGTGAGACAGTTGAGAAGTGAGGTGGGTGAGTATAGGGCTTCCCTGGTGGCTCAGCGATAAAGAATCCATCTGCCAATGCAAGGGACGTGGGTTCAATTCCTGGGTTGGGAATGATCCCCTGGAGGAGGGCATGGCGCCCCACTCCAGTATCTTGCCTGGGAGAACGTCCAGGACAGAAGAGCCTGGTGGGCTACAGACCATGGGGTCGCAAAGAGTTGGACACGACTGAGCGACTGAGTACGCATGGACGGGTGAGTATAGGGTGCGGGAGACCAGTGAGGGCGGTAATCCAGGCTTGATGGGGGAGGGCAGGAGAGGAGGCCTGGAGAAAGAAAGAGCTACTTACCCTGAAAATAAAAGTAGAAGTATATTGGGACTTCCCCTGTGGCCCAGTGGTTAAGACTCCACATTTCCATTGGCAGGGAGTCCAAGTTCCATCCCTGATCAGGGATTTAAGATCCCGAATGCTGCCTGATGTGGCTATAAAATAACATTGAAAAATAAAATAAAAAATAGGAGTATACCATGTAGAAGAACTGAGGGAAGAGTATCTCAGGTGAAGGGAGCAAAGAGAGGTGAAGAAGAGATCGGAGGAAATGAAAAAGCAAAACACTGTTGGGAGACATGAGAAAAACTCTCCAAATTACAGACTGCAGCACAAACACTAGCTGATTGGTTACTTTTATTATCAAATGGACCAACTGCTTTTCAGTGAATTGGGTGAAGTCATTATTCTAATCAGATTCATCACTAATGAACCAACTGCTTTTCAGCGAATTGGGTGAAGAAGTCATTATTCTAATCAGATTCATCACTTCTATTGAGCATGTCCTATGAGCCAATGAGGGCTTTCCCGGTGGCTCAATGGTAAAGAATCTGCCTGCCAATGTAAGAGACGTGGATTTGATCCCTGGGTCAGGAATATCCCCTGGAAGAGGAAACGGCAACACATTCCAGTATTCCTGCCTGGAAAATCCCACGGACAGAAGAGCCTGGCGGACTACAGTCCAAAATGTTGTAAAGAGTAGTACACGATGGAGCATACACGCTTGCATATAAGCCAATAATTCATAAATGTAGGATCTCATTGCATCCTCACACCAAAAAAATTTACCAGTTGAATAATCTGAAGGTCAAAGAGGTTATTTAAACCCATCAAAACCATGTAGCAAGTAAGTATATATGGCAGGAGGGTGCAGGACTTGAACCTAGAGCCTCTACCATTCACAGCACTCAGTCTATTTTAGTAGAGATGGATTTCTTCACTGAGGTCCACTTGGGTGATTGAATCACCCCCAGATCAGAGATGAAGACTTCCTCATCCATCCCTCCACTCATCGATATAATCAGTCCATTATTTGCACATTCATTGGCAGATTCTCATCTCTCTTATTCTACATTGCCTTGCCAATCTCTCAAACTGGCTTCCAAAATATTCTCACACTCCAGATGATAAGAGACTACCCCAGTCTTCGAAAACAAAATGGTACCTAGCTCAGAGCTGAAGGATTTTCTCTGCAGCTCTATTTCGGGTCATGTTTCAAAGTTCACCCAGTTGCTTTAACTGGTGTTAGATAGCAAAGACCATTTTGGAAGTCCTTATGGGCTGTGCTGTGCTGTGGTTAGTCTCAGTCGTGTCTGACTCTCTGTGACCACATGGACTGTAGCCTGCCAGGCTCTTCTGTCCACAGGGATTCTCCAGGCAAGAATACTGGAGTGGGTTGCTATGCCCTCCTCCAGGGGATCTTCCCAACTCAGGAATGGAACCAGGATCTCCTGCATTGCAGGCAGATATTTTATCACCGGAGCTACCAGGGAAGCCCAACCCCCAACCATGGGCTAGACCTTATAAAATCTGAATATCATAAGATGTTTTAAGGTCTAAGACATCAGTTAGAAATTTTAGGAGTAGAAATGAACTTTGAGATTATCTAGTTCACCTTCTGGTTTCACAAAGTAAAGAATTAAAGTATAAAAATGAAGAGGCACCTTTCCTAAAAACATATGGATGTTTGATACAAATGTTTGTCATATGGTACTTGGGATACACTTGGTCATAATCAACTAATTCTTGGTTTTAAAAAAACCTAATTATGGTTATTCAAACTCTTAAATGTTTTAAAGAATGAGGAGCTAAGTCTTTTTATTTTTCCTTTTTGATAACAGTGATGATAAAAGTCTCCATCCTTTCTTCTCATGCTGCTGTTGCTGCCACTGCTAAGTCACTTCAGTCGTGTCTGACTCTGTGCGACCCCATAGACAGCAGCCCACCAGGCTCCCCTGTCCCTGGGATTCTCCAGGCAAGAACACTGGAGTGGGTTGCCATTTCCTTCTCCAATGCATGCATGCAAGTCACTTCAGTCGTGTCCGACTCTGTGTGACCCCATGGACAACAGCCCACCAGGCTCCTCTGTCCCTGGGATTCTCCAGGCAAGAACACTGGAGTGGGTTGCCATTTCCTTCTCCCTTTCTTCTCATAAGTCTGTAGAAATGTGAGAAGACTGTTAAGAGATTCTAATAGCTCCTAGATCTACTACGAGACAGAGTAGTTAATAGGCTACATCACAGCTATCATTTGGTAATGAAGATCTGAGATATATATAGAAAAAAAAAGGACACATGCCTCCCTCCATCACCAAATACTCACATCAAAAATAGAAGGATGCATCTAGACTCAACAATCATGTTAGGATGGAAAGCAAACTTAAAGAAGATTTGTTATCAGAGATTTGACATCACCTCTGAGTGTCAAGATCTGATGGATGATCCAGAGCTAACAGGGTTTATAGTGGTCATGGAATCTAGGTTAAAGAATTAAACTTTCAGATGACACCATTTAAGCTTGGGTCTAGCAGACTGGAGAAATAGGACATGGTGCTGAGGAATTCAGAGTCACTTCACACAGGGCATTTTCCCTGATCCCCAAAGTTAAGACTCCCTCTTACAAGCTCCCTTCCAATGATACGCCCTTCTTCACTGGACTCTATTTATTAAATACTCTCTTGATGTCTCTCCTTCCAAATGACCTGTCAACTCCCCAGTTCCCTAAAAAACAGTATCTGTCTGGTTTTCTCTTGTACTTCTATTGCACTGCCTAACATGTTGTGAAATCTGTATGCAGGTCAAGAAGTAACAGTAAAACAGGATATGGGACGAGGGGCTGGTTCCAAATTGGGAAAGGAGTACGTCAAGGCTGTATATTGCAACCCAGCTTATTTAACTTATACACAGGGTACATCATGTGAAATGCCAGGCTGGATGAAGCACAAGCTGAAATCAAGGAGAAATATCAATAACCTTAGATATGCAGATGACACCACCCTTATGTCAGAAAGCGAAGAGGAACTAAAGAGCCTCTTGATGAAAGTGAAAGAGGAGAGTGAAAAAGCTGGCTTAAAACCCAACATTCAAAAACCTAAGATCATGGCATCTGGTCCCATCACTTCATGGCAAATAGATGGTGAAACAATGGAAACAGGTACAGACTTTATTTACCTGGGCTCCGAAATCTCTGCAGATGGTGACTGCAGCCATGAAATTAAAAGATGCTTGCTCCTTGAAAGAAAAGCTATGACCAATCTAGATAGCATATTAAAAAGCAGAGACATCACTTTGCTGAAAAAGGTCGGTCTAGTCAAAGCTATGGTTTTTCCAGTAGTCATGTATGGATGTGAGAGTTGGACCATCAAGAAAGCTGAGCACCGAAGAATTGATGCTTTCAAACTGTGGTGTTGCAGAAGACTCTTGAAAATCCCTTGGACTGCAAGAAGATCAAATCAGTCAGTCTTAAAGGAAATCAGTCCTGAATATTCACTGGAAGGACTGATGTTGAAGTTGAAACTCCAATACTTTGGCTACCTGATGCTGGGAAAGATTGAAGGCAGGAGAAGAACCGGACAACAGAGGATGAGATGATTGGATGGCATCACCGACTTGATGGACATGAGTTTGAGCAAGCTCTGGGAGTTGGTGATGGACAGGGAAACCTGGTGTGCTGCAGTCCATGGGGTCGCAAAGAGTCGGACACGACTGAACTGAACTGAGCGTTCCGTTGTATGTGTGCGCCACGCCTTCTTTACCCACTCACCTGACGATGGGCATTTAGGCTGCTTCCATGTCTTGGCTGTTGTGAGTGCTGCTGGAGTTGCGACGGACAGGAAAGCCTGGCGTGCTGCATCCATGGGAGCAAAGAGTGAAACACAACTGAGAGACTAACTGAATTGAATATGTAGTGGGTGTGTGTTAGTCACTCAATCGTGTCTGACTCTTTGCAATCCTATGTACCTCACCAGGCTCCTGTCCATGGAATTCTCCAGGCAAGAATACTGAAGTGGGTAGCCATTCCCTTCTCCAGGGGATCTTCACGACCCAGGGATCAAACCCGGGTCTCCCAAGTTGCAGGAAGCTTCTTTACCATCTGGGCCACCAGGGAAGCCCTAACATGTAGTAGGTAATCCATAAATATCTGTAATATTCAAGACCAAATACCTATGAGGATTACACATGAATCGAAGGTCATCACCAAGGAGGATTATAGAATTTTCTCCTCCACAATTTTAATACTGGCCTTTCGTTGAATAGTAGTACTTAAAAAAAAAAAAAAAAAACACTTCATCAGATTCTTCACAATTAACATCGTTTTCTTAGTTTGTATAAAGCTAGTTCTCATTTACTGAGAGTTCGCAGAAGATAGCAGATAAACAAAAAAAGCTCATGGTTTCCTTAGCCCCAAATTTCTGGTCCAGGTGAAAAGAGAAAAGATGTGTCCTCATTCACTCTGCCACCTGTTTCTATGAAAGCTGCTAGGCAGAATCAGAAATCATTTTACTACGTGAAGCTCACTGTCTTAGGAGCAACTGGCAGAAAGATGAAATCATGGAAGCCACTATAAACAGGTCTCTTACATCCCCAAATCTCAGAAGGTGGCATTCACAAAGGAAATCTGGAACAGAGCCTTTAAAAAAAAAAAAAAGGTTGCAACCTGCTAGACAAGAGGCAGGACCTCAACAAGCAAGGTCAGTGACTCTTACAGAGATGCCATTCAGAGTAACAAACATGACTTTCTTTGTCTCCCAGTGACAGGTGGCACCACCCCACCGACGCCTCCCCAGCAAGGAGCAAAGAATAGCGTCGTGTTCACTCTTCTGAGGCTAAGCCATCATCAACCGTTTTAAAACAATGCAACCTTAACACCCAAGGAATTTGGCTTCAGGGGAAAACCTTATATCGCTTCTATTGTAGTCGCTGGGTGGCATGGAAGTATGCCAAGGGCTACAAGGGGAGAAAAAGAAGTGGAAAAAAAATGGGGTGATTATCCAAGAAAAACATTCCCAGCCAAATTGGGAGACAGGAAATTTACTGGTCTTTGGATGCTCCTTAGCTGGGTAAATTAAGGGTTGGTACATAGTGAGTTTTATCTCTGCTGGGTGCTCTGTTGATCTATAAAGAAGACAAGGAAGGGACTTGCCTGGCGGTCCAGGGATTAAGGCTTCACCTCCCAGGGCAGGGGATGCTGTTTCAATCCCTGTTCTGGGAGCTAGGATTCCACATGCCTTGCAGCCATTAAACCAAAACATTTTTTAAAAAAAAGAAAAGAAAGAAAAAGCAATATTGTAACAAATTCAATAAAGACTTTTAAAATGGTTCACATCAAAAAAAAAAAAAAATCTTGAAAAAAAAGACAAGGAAAGCAAAGGAAACCACTTTGGGCAGCCAGTGCATTCTCTTTACCAAGACACTCACAGAGCCACACCTGACAAATTCATCCTGGACTTTCATGCGCCACCGTTTTTACTAGATCGGATTGAGCCACCTCTCTCGGCTGTTTCTTCATGTTCCCTTCTGGGAAGATGGAACTCTTGAGTTGGCACAAGCAGCATGACATCCACTGTCTGACACTTTCTGATTGCTCTACATTAGGCAAGAAACTCTGTCATTTCTTAAAGTTCCACTGTTCCTGTCTGTAACATATAGGCAGGTGATAATCCCAGCATCACTTGATTGTTTCAAAGATTTAAGGAAATAAATTATGTAAAGGGTCTGATATAAGGAGGAAAATACGTATTCGTTTCCTTCTTTTTCCCTCAGTTCCTTCCTTAAGTCCTTTCTCCTGGACTTTCCCGGTTGTCCTGGTTAAGACTCCAGGCTTCTAATGCAGGGGGCACAGGTTTGATCCCTGGTCAGGGAACTAAGATCCCACATGGTCAGGGAACTAAGATCCCATATGCTGCATGGTGTGGCCAAAAAAAATTTTTTAAGTAAAATATAATAATGCTAAAAAGAGCTATTTGTGTAAAAAGAAAAACAAATTCTTATTAACTGACAAGAACAACTTGCTTGATGAAAATTATTTTAATAAGCCAAATCTGAAAGATGAATAAAAAAATAATTTCTCTCTTTGCAGTGAGAGAAGATCACAGGTCTGGGCGACTCCAGCACCAACCAGCTAGAAAGTTCTCACCCTTTCTGTGGGACTCAGTTTTGTGATCTGTACAATGGGAGACCTGCACCCAGTTTTTCCTCCCCTTACTTCCTAGGGATCCTCTCCAGAACTCTGGACCCTCATTGAACACAGTCTGAAAATCCTGAAACTATCAAATCCCCAAATTCTTTCCAGCTCTGCAAATTCTGAAATATTATGATTTTATGTAAAATTAATAATGATAACAATACTGAATATGGAAAATCTGATGCAAAAAGAAGCAGTCATTGCACATAATCCAAAACCAAAGATAAATGACACCTTAGGTACTCATTTTTGTATTATCTGTGCTAAAATGCCTCTCTCAGTGGACATGGGTAATTAGGGGTTTCATGATGTGGTTTTGGTCAGCCTTCAGTAATTTGTACTTTTGCATTCACAACCTCAACCATGGAAATATCCCAGTTCCCAGTCATCTGACCTCACATCAGATGTAAGGAATTATTGGCTAGAGCACTAAGAGACAGTCCCTATTACAAAATGCTGTTATATTTTCTGTATAAAATATTGTTTATCAGAACACAGTTGCTGGTGCCCTCCAGAGTTTGCTCGTCTATAACTCATAATGTGGGACTTCTTTAGTGAAGACTAAAGTTAGAGACCACGCTTCCGATGCAGTGGCCCTGGGTTTGATCCCTGGTCAGGGAACAAAGATCACATATGCTATGTGGCAAGAAAAAAAAAAAAAAAAAACAAAACCTAGTAATGCATTCAGAGAAGGCAATGGCACCCCACTCCAGTACTCTAGCCTGGAAAATCCCATGGAATGGAGGAGCCTGGTTGGCTGCAGTCCATGGGGTTGCTAAGAGTCGGACACAACTGAGCGACTTCACTTTCACTTTTCACTTTCATGCATTGGAGAAGGAAATGGCAACCCACTCCATTGTCCTTGCCTGGAGAATCCCAGGGACGGGGGAGCCTGGTGGGCTGCCGTCTATGGGGTCGCACAGAGCCGGACACAACTGAAGCGACTTAGCAGCAGCAGCAGCAGCAGTAATGCATTGGCCCAGGATTGGGGGGTGGGGCTGCACCTGAATTAGTCTCCTTCTGATTTCATTATACACAAGTTCATTTTCCAAATGCAGCTAGTTGCTTTGGCATCTGGTTTGAAAAAGTAAAACAGCTCCGCAGACTCTTGTGTAAATAAATGGATGTACATTGGGCTGGACTTTGGGATAGTAGTGGTACCCAAAAGGATGAACCAAGTCAAGGACCAGAGAACATATTCCTGGTTTGAGCTTTCAAGATTGGAGCATGCTACCTTCTTCTCTGTTTTGGGAAACATCAAAGAGAAGCAATGTTCTACCAGAAATCTTATGAAAAATTTGGTTGGTTACAAATGAAATTCCGACTGCAGAAAAGGCAAGAGAATGAACTCCGACTCAGAAGCAATATAGAGGTGCTCAAAGTAATCAATCAGAAGAATTGCAAGACATATGCTGAATGTAGCACCTCAAAGTGAAAACAGATGGACTAATGTGTATTGATCTCCAATGGCTGTTGACACCCTTTTGAAAAAGAGGCAATAAAGGGCATTGAGGGAGTGCTTTAAGTGGAAAGAGGGGTAAACCATGGGGGATTTGAAAATCTGGGGCAAGGACTCTTTAGTGAACTCTGAGCTTCAATATAGAATGTTACCCTCAAGTCTTTTTTAGCCAACAGCTGGAAGGAAGCAAAGATGCCTGGGGGAGGGGGAGGGGGTTTCCATCACCACCTTACCAGTTTCTCTGCTCTCACATGTTTATTTGTACTCTTTCATTATCTCAGCTTCCCCAGCTCCCCAGCCTCTGGATAGATGAACAGCAGTAAGAGAATAATCTCACAGGTGATTTGGGCAGCGTCTCAGCCCTCCTCCCAATAAATCCACTTTACCTTTTCTTGTGTGTGTGTGTGCATGCGTGTGTGTGTGTGTATGTGTGTGTGTGTGTGCGCGTGTGCATGTGTGTGTGTGTTAGTCACTCAGTCCTGTCTGACTCTTTGCAATCCCATGGGCTGTGCTGTAGCCCAGTCCCACCAGGCTCCTCTGTCCATGGAATTCTCCAGGCAAGAATACTAGAGTGGGCAGCCATTCCCTTCACTAGGGGATCTTTACCTTTTCTTAGAGGGTCTCTATATGGTGCCTTTTTTTATTGATACCAATGCACACAAATGCTTTTATATTACATTTTACATTTTAGAATCATTTTAGACTTACAGGAAATTTGAAAAGATAATACAGAGAATTCTCTATGTCCCCCTCACCAGTTTTCCCTACTGTTAACACCTAACTCAACTTTGGTACCTTTATCACAAGGTAAGAAACCAATACTGGTACATTTGTTATTTTTTTTAATTGGGGTATAGTTGCCTTACAATATTGTGTTACTTTCTACTATACAATGAGATGAATCAGCTTTGTGTATACATATAACCCCTCCCTCTTAAGTTTCCCTCCCACCCTTCCCCATCCCAGCCCTCTAGGTCATCACAGAGCACCAAGCTGAGCTCCCTGTACTGCAGCAAGTTCCTGCTGGCTGTCTATTTTACACATGGTAGTGTGTGTATATATGCCAATCCTGTCCTCCCGGTTCACCCCACTCTCCCTGCCCCTCCCGATGTCCACACTTCAGTTCTCCATGTCTGCATCTCTATTTCTGCCCTACAAATAGGTTCATCTGCACCATTTTTGTAGATTCTCTACATATAGGAAGAGAATATAGTTAATATAGGAACCACACAATTCAGGTGCCACAATCTACCTCCAAGCATTCCCTATGCATTTTTATCATATCTCAGGGACATTGCCACCTCCCTCCGCACTGAGGTTCTAGAGCTCTTGAAATGCCATTTTTAAGAGAAGGACTAAAGACAAAGAAAAAGGAAACATTCTTTGGACTCCTTTTTTTTAATGTTCCATCAACGAACTATGCCTTTGGTCTAGGCCGGTTGACTTACAGACTGCGTGGGATGCTAAGACAGCCAGAAGACAAGGTGCGCTGTTGCATTGCCGCTTCCCAACGAGTAAGGCCCCTACGCCCGAACGAACAACAGGTAGTGAATGGAGTTGTCCTTGTGGAAATCTTTAGGGATATTCATCACAAATGGTAACCATCACAGCCAAAGTTGGGAGGGAAAGAGACTTTGATCACACTTAAAACAATTTATTTATTTTATTTATTTATTTTATTTGGGGCGGCATTGGGTCTTAGTTGTGGCATGCGGGCTTAGTTGCTCCATGGTATGTGGGGTCTTAGGTCCCTGACCAGGGATGGAACCCTCATCCTCTGCATTGGAAGATGGATTCTTAACTCCTGGACCACCAAGGAAGTCCCAATCACACTTTCTGTTTCTATCCCTTCTTCCTATTTTTTTCCTTACCCCTTCCTTGATCAGTGATACAAGAAGACAGCTTCTTTGGTCTTTTTGTCCATGGCTGTTTATAAGTATGGTCAAGTGGTTACTAATGGAACCACCAGGTATCTCCATGGGGCTGAGGGGATCTTGAAAGAAGGTAGATGAGTTGGCCTGAGAGTTATGGGCTGTAGGAATGCAGAAGGGGGATGTATATCTGAGACGTACATTGTTAACAAAAACGGACTGGGCTATACATATAGGTCGGGCAGAGGATGGTGAGGAAATCTTGGAACTTTCCAGACTGAAAATACCCTCTAACTGGACTCAAACATCCAGTCACCTCCCCCCATTCCAGACCCCCAGAGCTTATTTTATCATTTGCTAAATGTACAGAATCGCCACTCAATATTCAAGGACAAAGGTCTCTCTGGGCTTTCCTCCCTCCTCATCTCTCACTCAAGGAATTTTGCAGATAAATCACCACGTTAATCCCCTGGCCTGAGAGTTATGGGCTGTGGGAACGCAGAAGGGGGATGCTGAAATGGGACTTGGGAACAGAAGGAAACCTTGGATGAGAAATGAAGGGTGAACTCACAGATGGGCAGCCCACCATCAGGAGAAGAGAGAAGTGGGTTGATCTCGGACAGGTGGGAATAGGAATGGTCATTTCAAAACAATGTAAGGTGAACATGCAGAGAGAGAGAGGGTTCAGGGCAGTGGGAAAGGGAAAGAAGGAGTTGATTGCTTAAGGAGAAGAACAGAAAAAGAAAGCTCTGTTGCAACTATGGGTGATGGTGAGAGGTAACCTTACAAGATCTGATAGGGGCCCTCCAAACTTGCAAAGTGTTTGCTCCTGGGCTAAGAGACCGACTGCCAATCACTCCAGAGACCTTTGCCAGACCTGTATAGTTATCTCTTTCCACGTTGCCCTCTTTTCGACAATGAGGCTTGTAGACACAGCACCCTGATACAAAGGTGATGAGGACAATAGCAGACCCACCACCTTTGGTCCACAGCTCTGGGTGCTTCTCCACTGATTTGCTAGTTTGGGCTCAGAAAGGCAGGAGTTCTTGACCTTCCATCTTTACTGGAATTTTCTTCCATCGCTGGTGTGTGTGTGTGTGTGTGTGTGTGTGGAGATAACATGATGTTGTGCAGAAACATCACGTGTGTATTTTGTTGTTGTTCAGTCGCTAAGTTATGTCCAACTCTGCAACCCCATGGACTATGCTGCACCAGGGTCCTCTGTCCTCCACTATCTTCCAGAGTTTGCTCAAGTTCATGGCCACTGAATCAGTGATGCTATCTAACCATCTCATCCTCATCTGACACTGATTCAACTACTGAGAGAGAGGATGAGACAGATAGGGGAAAGAAGAGAGACAAGACACAGAGACATAGAGGGATAAAGTAAATAATATTAACTGAACTCTACACACCCATTTTACTCAGTGAACATCTTATGACCCAGGAAGTCTTCAGGTGTAAAATGAGCTTCTGTTGTTCCCCAAACTGGTCTAGTTCCCCATGTGTCTCTCAAAATGTGGTAATTTAATCGATTTGTCAAAGATAATTTTAGATAAGAGTTTGGGATTAACATATACATACTACTATATGTAAAATAGATAAGCACAGGGAACTGCACTCAATATCCTGTGATAACCTATAAGGGAAAAGAATCTGAAAAAGAATATATAAACATATTTACATATGTATATGTATAACTATATATATGTATAACTGAATCACTTTGTTATACACCTAAAACTAATACAACATCGTAAATCAACTATATTCTTATTTTTATATAAAAATAATTTCATCTTTAAGAGATATTTCTCACTGACTTCAGACTAACCCCACCATCTGTATGTTTGTTGGGGGCATGTAACTGTATTGTGTTTATGTGGGCACATGTGCAGGCATGCTCAGTCACTTCAGTCGTGTCCGACTCTTTGCAACCTTATGGACAGTAGCCCTCCAGGCTCCTCTGTCCACAGGATTCTCCAGGCAAGAATACTGGAGTGGGTTGCCATGCCCTCCTCCAGGGGATCTTCCTGACCCAAGGACTGAACCCATATCTCCTGCATCTCCTCCATTGCAGGCGGATTCTTTACCCACTGAGCCACCTGGGAAGCCCTGAATGGGCATATACATGCTATGAATATCTACAAACACATGTGTGGATATTGTAGGTACTTGTTAGTGTAGTGTGTGAATAAATCATGTCTGTAAGTAGGTGTGTGTTCCATATATGTTGCTGCATTTTGTACCATGTATACAGATATCCTTTTTTTTTTAACTTTGTATTTTGTATTGAGGTTTAGCCAATTAAAAATGTTGTGATAGTTTCAGGTGAACAGTAAAGAGACTCAGTCATACATATACGTGTATCCATTCTCCCCTAAACTCTCCTCCCATCCAGGCTGCCACATAACATTGAGCAGAGCTCCCTGTGCTATTCAGTAGGACCTTGTTGGTTATCCATGTTAAACATAGCAGTGTTGTATACAGATACTTTGTTTCGTGACTGGGTATATCTACGCTGAGGGCAGAAGTGGATGGATTTAACACAGATAGTGGGACACTGCAGAGGACAGAACTTCCTGTGACGCTGTCAAATGTATGTTGTTCCTTCTTCTGAACACTCAAGTGGGTTCTTATAGCTGAATTTATTCTTTCCTGCTGCCTAGAATTGCCCATTGCGAGTGCAGGTGTGCATATGTACACACATCTGTGAATCCGGGTCTATAAACTTGGACTTTCTTAGTTGTATTAGAAACTGACACCAAACGCTGTGACATACGCCCTAGATCCCCCTTCATAAAGGAGGATTTTATCGTCACTGTTGCTTGAGAGTGATGCTGAAAGACGGTCCTCTGGACTCAGCCCTCTTTGGATATTTCCAAGATGGAAGAGGGGCTAGAGCCCACACTAGGTAACTAACACCAGGGTGTAAGAGACCAGACTCCTCACCCCAACCTGGGGCATCTGTGAAGGACCCATCTGAGCGCCAGATGCCCCATGGTCTGACTGAGGCCCATCCTGGGCTCATGTCAAAGTTCAGTTTCTTCCTCCATCTAATCTTGGTTTCCTACCCTCCCTTTACAGTTATTGGCCCCAAGTCATCTCCTTAATAAACTTCCTACATGCTAAATCTCCATCTCGGAGTCAGCTCATCTGGAGAAGCTCATCCGCCATGACACAGCAGGAACCAAAGTCTGGAATCACGGAGCCATAGTATGGAATGGATGTGAAGGGTCATCCAGTTGAGCCTCCCTCCCCTTCATTCAAACTGGTTCATTATCATGGTTCTGAGCTCAGACTCCAAAGTCATGCATGGGCGTTCAAATCCTACCGCTCAAAACAGCCATGTGACAGTGGACAAGTCCAACTCTTCTGAATCTCATTTTCTATAAACTAAGATAATAGTAGTGCCGACTGTCCAGGGTTATAATGAGAATTAAATGAGATAAGACAGGCAAAGCCTTCAGTCAAGGGTCCAGCACACAGTAAACACCCAATAAATATTAGCATCTTTCACTACCTTGTTCTGTGCTTGCTGGTGGGAAAATGTGTAGGCTAGAGTTTCTTGGGAGGCTTAACTATATTTGATAAATTAATCACACAATAAATGCCATACCAATGTTCTGCTTTGTCAGATTTGAAATTCTCTTAAAACAGGATTTGGGCACCAAAATCCTGGCAGCTGAGCAGGAAAGGATGTCCGTGCTTGCCAGCCCTGTCTATTCCTGCTACTTCTCCAGCTACAAGTTTTAAAAGCTCTTGGGTAACCCAGACTCCCATTTAGCATAGTGGAGGCAGGAAGAGAGCTGACAGAGAGATTAAGCCTTCAAATAACATGAAGATGCATCAGAAAGTAGGGAGAGGAAGTGACCAGGGAGCAGTAAATCATTACATTGCAGAGGAAGGGAGGAAACAAGGTCCCTCTGTGGTAGCCAACCTCCAAGATGGGCCCCCAAGACTCTTGGCCTTCGCCATTCACATACTTGTATGCTTCCCTCCTCTGTTGAATAGGGCTGGCTTTCGTAACCAATAGGATATTGTGGAAGCATCAGAGGGTGACTTCCAAGGCTAGACAAGGCAATACTGCTACCTCATCACACTCTCTCTCGGATCATTCATTTGGAAGGAAGCCAGCTGCCATGTTATGAAGACAGTCAAGCAGCCCCATGGAGGGGTCCACTTGTGGCAAGAAAACTCCTGCCAACAGCCATGTGAATGAACCATCTTGGAAGTGGCTCCTCTGATCACCATCAAGCCTTCACATGAAACTGCAGCCCCAGCTGACATCTTGACAATACCCCCAAGAGAGACCTTGAGCCAGACTCACCCAGCTAAGCAGTCCAAAGTCCTGACAGAAACTCTCAGATGATAAATGTTTGCCCTGTTAAGCCTCTAATTTGGGGGGTAATAGGTAACTGCTATATCATCACTTCTTTTTTTAGGGAAGATCCATTTTATCCAATTTCACTCATTAGCTTGAAAGTGAAAATCCCTCAGTTGTGTCTGACTCTTTGTGATCCCATGGAAGTCCATGGAATTCTCCAGGCCAGAATACTGGAGTGGGTAGCCCTTCCCTTCTCCAGGGTATCTTCCCAACCCAGGAATTGAACCCAGGTCTCCTGCATTGCAGATGGATTCTTTACCAGCTGGGCCACAAGAGAAGCCCAAGAATACTGGAGCGGGTCACCTTTCCCTTCTCCAGGAGATCTTCCTGACCCAGGAATCGAACCAGTGCCTCTTGTACTGCAGGCGAATTCTTTACCAACTGAGCTATCAAGGAAGCCCCCTAATTAGCTTAAATGCTATGAAATTGCCAGTGTTTGACCATCTTAACCACAAACAAAATGGCAGTTCCATGTGGTACAATCTCTACAATGACTGAGGGAAGGGCTCAAGGGTCTGGATGAACACCAGCCTGTTTATGGCGTGATGCACACTGTTCCGATAAAGACCACAGAATGGCTGTGTTTCTGGAAGCCAGTGCCCTGCAAGAGGAACATCCTTCCAGATCACCTGCCTGCACCCACTCCCCTCTTCCCACCCAGAACCTTGGGCAAGCAGGAGGACTTCAGAGGTCCTCCCAACAACTCTTTCTCGGTCTCACGGTGCTGTTCTTTACAAGCCCCCAAGTTCAGCAAAGCTCCAAGCCCTTAAAAAGAAGTAGAAAGGCATCTTGCAACACAATTAGAGAGATTGGTTCAGGGGCCCCGCACACAGCACTCCATCCGGCAAAGCCTCAAAGGGTCCCAGGTGGACCATTTGCTGGCTTTCATTTCTCAGGGGCTGCTTCAGCAGGTGGCCACTAGCAGGTAGTCAATAGGGACCTTCTGGCTGAGGACCGGGGGCTCTTTGGAAAGGTCAAATCCAGGGGCTGGAGGGCACGGCTCAAGAGGTCATGAGGTCAGGACCCGTCACCGTGACAGATGAATCTAAGCCTGTCTCTGTCTCTCTCTCTCTCTCTCTCTGGAAGCAGGGCCAAGCCTCTTGAGACAGGAGAGGTGGGGGGGTGAGTGTTGGGGCCTCACAAAGAAAGCTGAGTCTGGTGTCTGGCCGGCACCTCTCAACTGGTCTTCATTAGGCGGCCCGACAGCCTCTCTCTTCTGCCGCCCTCTGTCCCTCACTGATGGGGCGCTGTCACCAGACCTCTCAACTGTTCCTCATTAGGTGAAACAGTACGCTTTTGTCCCGCATGAAGCCTTCTTTGTTCTGCCAACCCAGCCAAGCTAGAAAGCCAGAAACTGATACAAAACAATGCCACTCTATCCTGAGGGGACCCCCCTCCCTCCTCCCTCTTCCTCCCCGTGGACGGACAAGGCAGGGTGACTTTCCATATCCCCCCGCCACCACCACCACCACCCGCCCCGTCAGATCCGTGGATGTCTAGCTGAGATGGCGTCGGCTGGAGCAGGAGAAGCACGTTGAGCATAGACCGGCAGTTCGCAAACGTGGCTGCACATGGGAATCAACTGGAGATCTTCTAGCAAAGCCTGGTCCCCATCCCCAGACCTTCTGATCTGAGGGGTCTGAGCCATGACATCAGGACATAGGACTGGTAAAACTTCTGCACGTGACTCAAACGTGCGGAAAATTGGGGGACTACTGGTGAGGCAGAGAACTTGTTCTCAACTCTCTGTGCCCATCTGCCACCTTGGCACCCTTTAAAATCAAGGGTGGTCCATAAAGTAGGTCACATCGAAATGTCTGCCTGCTGGAAACAAGTAGGGAGGCCATTCCTGGATGTGCCCGGTGAAGACCAGCTCTGTCGAAGAAAGTGCTGTGGACGCAGCCAATGAAGCCACAGTGGAGTGTCTTAATTCCAGTTTTCAGCATCTTAAATCCTGCACAGAAATCACATCCCTGGGGGACTCTGCCTCTGTTTCTCCTCTCTGATCCTTCTCACTATTCCCTTGAGCTAAAACTCCACATCCTCAAAAACACAGCTGGTTCCAGGGAGCCTTGGTTGGCTAGAATCAGGTTGTCTAGCCAACTCCCACTCCCAAGGCAATGCTGAAGGGTCTAACTGTGCAAAAATACTGAGTTTGTGAGCCCAGTATGTCTCAGTTCAGTTCAGTTCAGTCGCTCAGTCGTGTCTGACTCTTCGCAACTCCATGAATCGCAGTATGCCAGGCCTCCCTATCCATCACCAACTCCCGGAGTTCACTCAAACTCACATCCATCGAGTCGGTGATGCCATCCAGCCATCTCATCCTCTGTCGTCCCCCTCTCCTCCTGCCCCCAATCCCTCCCAGCATCAGGGTCTTTTCCAATGAGTCAACACTTTGCATGAGTTGACCAAAATATTAGAGTTTCAGCTTTAGCATCAGTCCTTCCAATGAACACCCAGGAATGATCTCCTTTAGAATGGACTGGTTGGATCTCCTTGCAGTCCAAGGGACTCTCAAGAGTCTTCTCCAACACTACAGTTCTAAAGCATCAATTCTTCGGCGCTCAGCTTTCTTCACAGTCAAACTCTTACATCCATACATGACCACTGGAAAAACCATAGCCTTGACTGGACGGACCTTTGTTGGCAAAGTAATATCTCTGCTTTTCAATATGCTGTCTAGGTTGGTCATAACTTTCCTTCCAAGGAGTAAGCATCTTTTAATTTCATGGCTGCAATCACCATCTGCAGTGATTTTGGAGCCCAAAAAATAAAGTCTGACACTGTTTCCACTGTTTCCCCATCTATCTGCCAAGAAGTGATGGGACCAGATGCCATGATCTTTGTTTTCTGAATGTTGAGCTTGAAGCCAACTTTTTCACTCTCCTCTTTCACTTTCATCGAGAGGCTTTTTAGTTCCTCTTCACTTTCTGCCATAAGGGTGGTATCATCTGCATATCTGAGGTTATTGATATTTCTCCCAGCAATCTTGATTCCAGCTTGTGCTTCTTCCAGCCCAGTGTTTCTCATGATGTACTCTGCATAGAAGTTAAATAAGCAGGGTGACAATATACAGCCTTGACATACTCCTTTTCCTATATGGAACCAGTCTGTTGTTTCATGTCCAGTTCTGTTGCTTCCAGACCTGCATATAGGTTTCTCAAGAGGCAGGTCAGATGGTCTGGTATTCCCATCTCTTTCAGAATTTCCCACAGTTTATTGTCTCAGTATCCACTATTTGTTTTATAGGCTGAGTAGGAAGATGGAGTGTAATATCAAGACAAAGAAGACTCTCACCTCCCACCATGGCTGGCGGCAAAGTAGTTCCCCTCCCAAGGTCTACTAGTATAAGTCTCTCCTCTTCTTGGTTCGGGCCTGAAATGATAACCTTACAGATTTATACAGGTTAGAGCCTCCCAACGCTGTTTCTAGAAGTGGGTGTTAGGTAGTGGACACGGATTTCACAATTAAAGATATAGGACTCCCAGGAAAATCTGAATTTCAGAAGAACAATAAATATTTTTAAGTATAAGAATGTCCTGTGCAATACGTGAGGATACACTTAAAGTAAAAGTTCTTAGTTATTTATCTGAAATTACAATTTCACTGAGTGTCCTGTATTTTATCTGGCAACTCTGGTGGCTCAGTGGCTGAGTTATGTCCGACTCTTGTGACCCCAGGGACTGTAGCCCACTAGGTTCCTCTGTCCTTGGCCCATGGACTTCCCAGGCAAGAATACTGAAATGGGTTGCCATTTCCTTTTCCAGAGGATCTTCCCAACCCAGGATTGAACCTGGGTCTCCTGCATTGCAGGTGGATTCTTTACTGACTGAGCTACCAGAAAGGAAAAGGTTAAGAGTTGTTGGCATGTGTGTGAATCAATTTAACTGATTTGCTGACTGTTGAGCTTATGATAGTTTTTGAAGGAAAGGGATCTTCCAAGAGGGACAGGAGGGGATATTTTTTACTTTGGAATGATGTTCCAGGAATGATTCTAAAGCCACAGCAACAAACGGGAGAAAGAATGTCATGATTGATCAGCAATGTCTGCTGTGGGTCTGGGATGGAGAATAAAGGCATGCAAGCCACATATTTACAACCACAGGTCAGATTTGTAATGATGTATAATTAATGGGATCGTTGGGGTGTTGAACTCGGGTCATTTTTTTTTAATGAGAAAAAAAGAGAAGGAGAAGCAGGGTTTATCAATGAATGTGCAAAAGAAATAATAATGTGCTGATTTTTTTTTTAAGGAAGTGGTAACCTTTTTTAAAAGAACATAGTTACCACACTTTCTCCTTCTTGATCTTCTGATTCTTGCTCTTGCCTTGAAGCAGCTCTACTGATACCCGGTGGGCCTCCCTGGTGGCTCAGCAGTAGAGAATCCTCCTGCCAAGCAGGAGACACAAGTTTGATCCATGGGTCAGGAAGATCCCCTGGAGCAGAAAATGGCTACCCACTCCAGTATTCTTGCCTGGAGAATCCGTGGACAGAGGAAGGAGCCTGGTGGGCTACAGTCCATGGAGATGCAAAAAGTCTGACACGACTGAGGAACTAAACAATAATAACAACTGATGTTAGGCACCCCGTAGGTGCTTGACCCATGAGCCCGAGCCCAATCCCAACACTTCACCTTTCATCCCACCAGGCAGATCGTGAGTCCCCTAAGTTCATGCAATGGCAAAAACTGATGAACCTATAGAGAAAACTGCTTTTTTGAGAACGTCATGTCATTGAGTTTTCCTGCTCACCCCGATATCTCACCCATATGCTGCCATTCTCCCACAACACTGAGAACCATGGCTCCTTCCCGGCGGCAGACATTGACCAGGGAGGAAGCTAAGACCCACCCTTGAGTGGGAATGCCCACCTTCGTGCACATTCCGGATGGCAGAAGGAACCCATTCATCAAACTATGAAAACTGCCCCCCGCTCCCCAGGAAGAAGGACCATGAAGTGCTTGTAAATACATGTCTTTAGGTTTAAACAAATTGCATCATTATTTTTCTTTTTTGAGGGGCCTCCATGTGAAGGGAACTAGAGGCATGCTTTGGTATTTGTCCCGCACACAATACATGGCTGGGTCTCCTGCTGTTTCCGTATCTTCTGCCCAAGCCAACTGGCCAGGCCCGCGGCCTCCCAACAGGAGAGGGGTGCCAATTCCTAGCATTCTATTTTCATATTGTTTGATGATAAAAATCGCTCCCGCAGGACGAATGGCAGTGAACAAAAACAGGAAGCAGCCCCCTGATTAGATAGGGACAGGGTGGCCTGTGGAGTGGAAAACAAAATGACTAAGATGATAAATGAGTGGACATGGACACCGCCATCCCCTCCTGAACAGGCCGAGAACGAGTGGGAAGAAGAAATCAGGGAAGAAGTTGAGACTTGGGCTGGAAATGGGGGCGAAGGAAGCTTGCCCTGAAGCACCCATGGGTTAACGCCACTGGGACAACCATTTGGTTTTCAGATACTTCCTTTGAAAATCTCGCTAAGGTGATTTAGCATTTTGCTTTGAAACACGGAGGTCCTTTGAAACCTGTGGTCTCGGCTGAAACTGAGTCAGCACCTATTTTGTCATCTTCTGACTCTAGGACGTGGGTTCTCAACTGGGGAAAGATAATTTAGTTCTCCGGCGGATATTTGACAAGGTGAAATGACAACCCACTCCAGTACTCTTGCCTGGAGAATCCCATGGATGGAGGAGCCTGGTGGGCTACAGTCCACGGGGTCTCAAAGAGTCGGACACGACTGAGCAACTTCACTTAAAGACATTTTTGGTTGCCATGGTGTCTTTATTTTATTAAAAATGTAGGTAACACTAGCCCAGTGTCTTACTCGAATTGTCTGGAGTAAGAAAGAGGTTGGAGATGAATCCTGGTCCAGAGCCCTCAGTGAGAAGCTTGTAGGTCTTGTGCTCCCAGCCCCAGGCTGGTCCAGAGGAAGTAAACTGATCTACAGGAGACCATCCATATGCTGTTAGATAAGGTTCTGTCCACCAAGACATGATTCAGCCATAAATCCTGCTCCAAGAATTTAGAATCAGTAAACCAACCTGCTAGTTGATGGGGGTCACCAGGAGCAGAGAGGTCATGATGGGGAGTGCTGAGGCCATAGGCCTAGCCACCCCAGGCAGTGACAGGCCAGGGCAAGAAAGAGAATGTGTTACCTATCTTAAATATGCTCCTCCTGCTCCTATTTAGTCACTCAGTTGTGTCTGACTCTGAGACCCCACGGATTGCAGCCCGCCAGGCTCCTCTGTCCTTGGGGATTCTCCAGGCAAGAATACTGGAGTGGGTTGCCATGCCCTCCTCCAGGGGATCCTCCCAACCCAGGGATCGAACCCAGGTCTCCCGCATTGCAGGCAGATTCTTTACCATCTGAGCCACCAGCAGGGTGTATTTAAAATGGTTAACCAACAAGGACCTACTGTAGAGCACAGGGAATTCTGCTCAACATTCTATAATAATCTAAATACGGAAAAAAAACTGAAAAAGAATGAAAAGACAAATTATTTTTATTTTTAAATGAGAATGGAGAAGACTCCAAAATGGAGCAAAGATGAGAGGGACCAGAGGGCCACCCCCCCACCCCCCCAGGAGGAGGAACGATGGCCTTTACTTCCCAGTTCTCAACTCCAAATCTCTCAAAGTACGCTTCTCCTTCTTGTATTGAGGGTCTGTTATCAATAATGATAATAATATTCCCTACTATTGAGAATAAGCTTACAATAAAAATCCTTTTAACTTGGATTTGTTTGAGTGAGCATAGATTCCTCAAACCCCAAAGAACCCTGATTAATGTAGCTGTCCAGGTAGGTACCACCACAGAAAAAGGTCATTCAGTCTTCAGGGAAGGGGATTGTGGGAATGATAAGTAGCTGAAAACCCATATTGGGCACCCCCAAGGTGGTAAACTGTTGCACTAACCTGAAGAGCATTTCCAAAAAGGGTTAGGATGTAACACACTTAACGTTCTCCCTTCTCCTAACAGGCCTCAATTCTATGAGATAGTTAATCTTCAAATGCAAGTAATATTGGTTCATTTCATGCCCCCCAAATGAGACACCCTAACTTGGTATGGCCCCGCTAGGGACCAAATGATTATTTCTGCCATCTTGCATATAATATAAATTCTTGAATGGCTGCTAAACAAAAGTCAAAGATTACAAGGTGATAGTAGAAGAAGGGATAATGGAATCTTATTTCAGTCTGCCTGGTACTCCATATCCAGTTGTCTTCTAGAAATAACATTCCCTCTTTCTTTGAGAAACCCATTCTGTGAGGTTTTGATGGGCTGAAAATCACAAACTATCCCAGCCTCCTGTCCACAGGTATAGGCATGCCACCCAAACTGGGTATTGTAGACTCTCATCCCAATGCCCAGAATGAGGGCCATAAAAAGGAGGAGGGGTTAACACAAACCAACCAACCATATTCCTTGCCTTGAGTTTTTACAAAGATACTAGAGAAACAAAAGAGCTTTTTACTTTGGAGTGACTAAGTTAGGATAATATCAGCTTGAAACCGCCTCTGACCACACCTCTCCTTCTCGACTCCCTCACCAAAGAAGGAAATTCAGTTGCTGTAGAGGAAAATGAGACCAGTATAAATAGAAGGAGAAATGGAGCTAAAAATGGAAAGAAAGAAAAAAATAAAAAGAGAGAAAGGGCAATTCATAGAGTCTTTATAGTCCTAAAACCAAGTCCATCTCTGAACTTCACAGTTAGATGATCCAACAAATTAATTTTGGTTCTTTTTCCTTCTTCTTTGTTTTTTTTTGGGGGGGGAGGTGCGGTGAGGGTGGGTGGATGGGGCAGCACATACCCCCACATGTGGGATCTTAGTTCTTCAGCCAAGAATTGAACCCAAGCCCCCTGCAGTGGAAGCATGGAATCCTAACTGCTGGATTGCCAGGGAAGTTCCTTTTTTTTCCTCTTCTTTAATTGGGTTTCTACCACTTGCTACCCAAAACAGTCATGAATAATTCAATAATAATAATGAATAAAATAATAATCTCAGATGAGTCTGAGAACACTTGAATGAAAGAACCCAGGGATGGATTGTCAACTACATTTTTACAATAATGTAATATTATAAGATATTGTTACAATAAAGGTCTCCAAAGAGATCAATCCCCCCTCATCCGGCCTGCCATATACCCCTCCACCATAAAACAAGAAGGAGTGTGAGGGAACACTTCTCATGGGACTTTGTTGAGGGAGGAGGAAGGGAATTAAAAAAAAAATGGTCCCAGGGTCAAAATAATCAGTAAAATATTGAGTTGAAGAAAATGATTCTAGTTTCTTTATTATGATAGGGCTTCTCAGAACCTTCTATGTGTTAATTATACAAGTGGACCCTTCAAAAGAAAAATATGATCAAATGTAATATTCAGGGTCCTAGAGAAAGAAAGACAGAGAGAAAGAGACAGGAAAGGAGGGGAGGGGAGGGAAGAGAAAGAAAGAAGAGAAAGCTTTGGATACTAGTCAGGAATTTATAGAGGGGAGGGATAAATTTGCAATTGGAGATTAACAGATACACACCACTAGATATAAAAGAGATAAACAAGGACCTATTGTACAGCATGGGGAATTATATTTAATATACTAGCCTATTTGCTAAGTCACTTCAGTCGTGTCCAACTCTGTGCAACCCCCGAGACAGCAGCCCACCAGGCTCCACCGTCTCTGGGATTCTCCAGGCAAGAACACTGGAGTGGGTTGCCATTTCCTTCTCCAATGCATGAAAGTGAAAAGTGAAAGTGAAGTCGTTCAGTCGTGTCCGACTCTTAGCAACCCCATGGACTGCAGCCTACCAGGCTCCTCCACCCATGGGATTTTCCAGGCAAGAGTACTGGAGTGGGGTGCCATTGCCTTCTCCTTACTAGCCTATAGTGGAAAAGAATCTGAAAAAGAATAGATATATATATATATATGCATAAGTGAATCACTCTGCCACTCGAAACTCAACATTGCAAATCAATTATACTTCAATTTTTTAAAAAGAAGTTTATTTCGAGACCATTTCAGGTTACCTCTCACATCCTGTCTCGATTCCAGAATGCCAAAGGCATTATTTACAACAAACCATGCTTTACCCTCCACTGACATTAGTGAGAAGGAAGAGGTAGCCTATGGGAAGGAAGGCCACGGAGCCTTAGGGTGGAGTGAGACATTCTTCTCCTTTCTTTTTTTTTTCCCCCATTACTTCCAGTTCAACAATTTAGCAATCCCTCTGCGTCTGCCATGTGCCCAGCACTGGATGACATACTAGCGATACAGAAATAAACAAGACACAATCCTGATGTCCAGGAAATGCCAGTCAGAGAGACGGACAAATAAAGAATATCTCAAAACAGGGTGGATACTGTTAGGAGGGGAAGGAAAAGCTTCCTGGAGAAGAAGATGCCCAGGGTGCCAGGAAGAGAGCATTTGGAGTTTATGGAAAAAAAAAAAAATAGCCAAGCCCACTCCCAAAGCTATTCTCGTCTTAGAACTGATGAGTCATGCTATCCTGAGGACCCTCTTCTGAATGTATCAGCTGCTGCCCCTTCTCTTGGCCTTCCAAAAGACACATGGTTCAATTTTGCTACAGAACAACGATCAGTGGAAATAATTGACATAGATTAAGCTATGGGCAGGCTGTATAGATCATGGGCCCAGATCTAATTCCCGCCTGGTCCACTCAATTACGCAGGACCTCCTTACTGGAGAAGCAGGTGTAGTTACTGTAAATAAGTTCAAGTTTGGGCACAGATGTCACTGGGTAACTGCATTTGCCATGCTTGGGTGATACATAAGGAAACCATCAACAGCGGCATCCTTGAGCTTGCAGAGACCTGGCTAGCTTTTCCTGACAGCCTGGCATCTAAGTGACCTAAGGGTATACTTAATGATAAAGCCAACCTGTGCGTGCGTGCACGCTAAGTCTCTTCAGTCGTGCCTGACTCTCTACAACCCTATGGACTGTAGCCTGAACTTAACCATCACTTTATTCACATTACTAACTTTTCAACTGATAGGGAAATATGCACGAATAAATAAATGTCTCTATCAACAGGACTGTAAGACAGGCATCGGCAAGCTTATGATGACTGTGGGATGCTGAGACCAAGCTAGGAAGGCAGAATGGAAGTTTAGGATTGGGAGTAATATTACTGCTGTGGGGAATAAGGTTTACCAGCTGTGTGACCTTAAGCCAGTCACTTAACCTCTCTGAGCTTCACTTTCCATATCTGAGAATGGGGTTAATCATTCATTTCTATACTGCAGAGTCTGTGAGTCTGACGTAAGAGAATAAAGGTAAAAATCCTTGCCATTGTGCAAAGTGCAGTACATAACAGAGTTATTGTGAGCAAAACACAGTGGCAGTGAGAAGTGGGGAGATTTGGTTAGACTTGGTTATAAGTTTCTAAGAAAATCTTCAAAATTATTCTGGGGCTTTCCTGGTGGCTCAGTAATAAAGATTCCGCCTGCCAATGCCGGGGCCATGGATTCAATTTCTGGTCGGGGAAGATCCCACATGCCAAGGAGCAACTAAGTCCATGTGCCACAACTATTGAGCCTGTGCTCTAGAGCCCGGGAGCCGCAACAGCTGAGCCCACGTGCCGCAACTCCTGAAACCCAAGTGCCCCAGGGCTTGTGCTCTGCAGCAAGAGAAGACCCCAAATGAGAAGCCCAAGCACCGCAGCTAGAGAGCAGTCCCCACTCTCTGCAACTAGAGAAAAGCTAGGGCAACAACAAAGACCCAGCACAGTCAAAAAGAAAGAAAGAAAGAACATTATTTTTAAAAATGTATTCTAAGGGCACAAACCTCTAGTTATAATATGAATAAGTTCTTGGGATCTAATGTACAGCATGGTGGTTATAGTTCATAATCCTGGACTGTGTATTGGGTTGGTCAAAAAGTTCATTTGGGTTTTTCTGTAAGATGTAAAATGTTATGGAAAAACCCAAATGAAATTTTTGGCCAACCCAATACTTGAAAGTTGCCAAGAGTATAGATCTTAAATGTTATCAACACACACACAAAAGTAATGGAAATATATGATGTAGATTAAGTCACTTCCCCAAGCTTGCTACTAAAGCAAGCTAAGATGTGAATTCTGCTTGATTTGGATCTCAAATTCACTCTACCGTGTCTCCCAGTCACTTTCCGATTTTTGATCAACTTGCAGGAATCAAAAGGGAATTTAGCATAAAGAAAATGTGGTATATATGTACAATGAAATATTATTCAGCCTTAAAAAAGGAAGAAGGAAATCCTTTCCCTTAAGGGGAAACATGGATGAACCTGAAGGACATTACACTAAGTGAAATAAACCAGTCCCCAAAGGATGAATACTGTATGATTCCACTTAAATGAGGTATCTAATATAGACCCTCAGAAGTAGAGAGTAGAATGCTGGGTGCCATGGGCTGGAGGGAGTGGGGAATGGGAAGGATTTTTTTTTTTTTTTTTTTTTTGGCTGTGCCAGGTCTTACATGAGGCACACGGGATCTGTAATCTTTGCTGCGTGCAGGATCTTTAGTTGTGGCATGCAAACTTTTACATGTGGTATGTGGGATCCAGTTCCCCGACTAGGGACCAAACCTGAGTCCCCTGCATTGGGAGCACAGAATCTCAGCCACTGGACCACCAGGGAAGTCCCTGAGATGCTGTTTAATGGGTATAAATGTTCAGTTATCCAAAATGAATAAGTTCTAGGAATCTGCTGCATAACATCCTATCTGTAGTCAACAATACTGTATTGTACACTTAAAAATTTGTTCAATGTCATATTCAATGTTCTTACTACAATTGAAAAAGGGGGTAATTTAGTCTCCAAAAGGACTGAATGTTGAACATGAGTGGCAGAGCATTGGACTCTGCTAAACCCTTATCACTTCAACTGTTAAATGGGGATAAAACAGTAATTACCTTACAGAATTATCTGAAGATGGAATGACATAACCCATGAAAAGTATTTGGCACCCTGCCTAAAACATAATAATGACCCAATTAATGTTTGTTATTATTGTTTTTGTTATCATCATCAGAAACATACTTATTACTCCAGTGCTCAGACAACTGCCAGGAACTGGTGTCCCCCCATCACATACAACTTCCTTGTGTCCCTTCCAGCCATCTAAACCTCCCTGGAAAAGACTCTGATGCTGGGAGGGATTGGGGGCAGGAGGAGAAGGGGACAACAGAGATTGAGATGGCTGGATGGCATCACCGACTCAATAGACATGAGTCTCAGTGAACTCCGGGAGTTGGTGATGGACAGGGAGGCCTGGCGTGCTGCGATTCATGGACATGACTGAGCGACTGAACTGAACTGAACTGAAAGCTCTGTGATTGACAGGCAAGTCAAGATCTCCATTCCCGCCTTTCAAAAGGTGCAGGCAATCAATTCCACAATCTACTAAAACACGCAAGGGACCCTAGGGGGTTGAAAACTCTTCAAACCGAAAATCATCAAAACAGGTTTTATTTTATCATCTCTAACAACAGTCCAGCTGTAATGTCAACTGTGCTTGTTCTAAGAACAAACAAAGCTTGAATCATGTTTTGGCAAGTCTTCAGAGACTATCTGTACAGATAGATAGGTAGATAGATAGATAATATGACACCGTAATATGACACATTCCCTTCACATATAACTTTCTGCAGCAGGAGCATAAAGATAATTTTTCAGAAATACTGGAGGGCTCCATCAATTTTCCAAAGAGACTCTCTTAATCCTTTGATTCACAAATCACTCTCTTTTGAAGCACCTGTCATGTCAACTGGTCTGATGCTACTACATGCTCATCCCTCAAATGCTTTGCTTGTAATTAGAGCCACTCTCCAGCAAGATTTTCATCCATTTTATGAAACCCTGCATCTTTTGCAAGACTTGCAATTCCACTTTGCAAGCATTTGCATCATATTTGCATCATACTATTGGATATCTCTAGCATCTGGCAACCTCCCCATAAAAATATTGGTGCCCTGGTTGACAATTAGGCTTGTGTGAAGTGGAAAGGGGGAATATGTGCATAAGTGATGAGTTTATGGGTTTCCCCTGTGGTAGCTAACGGTAAAGAACCCACCCGCCAATGCACAAGACATAAGAGACACAGGTTTGATCCCTGGGTTGGGAAGATTCTCTGGAGGAGGGCATGGCTACCCACTCCAGTATTTTTGCCTGGAGAATCCCCATGGACAGAGGAGCCTGGTGGGCTATAGTCCATAGGGTCACAACGAGTCAGACATGACTGAAGTAACTTAGCATGCATGATGAGCTTATTGGTCATTTACCATATCATGACAACGCTTGATTCTCTGCATGACTCTGTACAACGTGAGCTCAGACAATGAATTCCCAGTTAATGACATCTCCTAAACTTTATTTCTAACCCTTGAGTACACAGGATATCATCTGGTATATGCTACACTTAATCCTCTTGGCGTGAGCTAGACTAAGTTTCTGTCCACAAAAACAAATATTCTTAACTAAATCCTCCAGACACTTGAGCTCTGACACTAATTTTTTTTTTTTATTGTTTCATATGAAGTACTTAGCTCAGACTTGCTGGAATTGTGCAAATGTCCAAAAATTGAGTTTGGTAATATTCTCAGTAATAATTCTTAATAGTTGAACAGCTCTGAGCACCAAACAAAAGGGCGTTTATAGGCATGGGGTCTTCATTACATAAGAATTTATTATCCAACTCTAACACAGTAATGAGGTTATATCTGGAAGCAAAAAACCATTTATAATATAAAGAAGAATTCATAAGTGGATGGCCACGTATAAAATTAATTCCCGTGAAAACCTCATTCCCCGCATAATTGACACAGTTGGTGACCTAGAGCAAATAATTTCACCTCTTTTGTCCTCTGTCGCCTCGTGTGTAAATTGCCCATGTTGAAGATTTGTACATGAGCGGAGATGAAACATGGTAAAATTTTGCAATCAGAAAATTAAAGAAGAAAGGAGAACCACAGTTGTCTTCCAATACCAGTTTTTCTTTTCTACTATATTGATAGAACAACTGGATTTTAGGTGGGTTTTTCCTAGCTCCCTTGCAGCTAAGTGGGAATTTATAACCATGGAGATGGAGACAAATGTGTGCAATTTCCCAGCCAAGCCCTTAAGGAGAAGGGGCATTTCTTTCCCATCTTCACTGTCCTCTTTTCATGGGCTAGACTATAGACTTGGTGCTAAATTACAAAAAAGTGTTGACAGTGAAAACACCTGAAGGATGATAAAGAAAAAAAAAAGAAGAAGAAACCCGAGGGGAAAAAAATCCCAAGGTTCAGAGTTGTCATGGCAGCCAGCACAGTTTTTTATGTGCAAGAGAATTAAGTATCTACCTCATTTAAGCTATAAGTATTTGGAATTGCTCCTCAAGCAGCTGAACTATATCCTACGCAAAGTAGTAGCATTCTCCTTTTATCTGCCACACAATCAAATCCACCAACATTATGCATCTCCCATGTACAAGACATTCGAGGCAGTGTTGAGACAAGGCTTGGAATACAAGATTCTGACTCATGGGAAGGACAGGGGTAAAAGATAGTAAGGGAGTTTGGGATCAACATATACAACCTGCTACATTTCAAGTGGATAACCAACAAAGTCCTACTGTATAGCACAGGGAACTCTGTTCAATGTTAGGTGGCAGCCTGAATGGGAGAGGAGTTTGGGGGAGAATGGATACATGTATATGTATGGCTGAGTCCCTTCACCGATCACCTGAAACTATCACAACATTGTTAACTGGCTATATTTCTATATAAAATAAAAAGTTTAAAAAAAGAGAATATGGATTCTGAAAGAATAGATACATGTATATGTATAAAAATCATTTTGCTGTACATCTGAAACTAACATGACATTGTTAATCAACTATACTCCAATAAAAAATAAAAAGTTTAAAAAAAGAAAATGGGTTCTGAAGTCAGGTTAACTTTCTCCAAATTGAGCTCTACCACTTCCTGACAATGGGATAAGTGAAAGTGATTTGCTTAGCTAAGCTGCAGATTGCAAATCTATAAATTGGGTGTAGTAAGCCTAGCTACCACATGGGATTGGCATAAGGTTTAATGATATAAGGCATAATGAAATAATATATGGAAAGCATCTAGGACCATGACACACCCAGCATCCCAAAAATGTTAGTTCTTATTACAGGGGAAGATGTTTTCAGGGCTGGAAGAAGACCTGATACTAACTTCAGTCTGGGGCTCAAAAGTTAAGGTGGCACCACTGTGGACTCCTTCATCCACATTTTTGCTCACCCACTAAGTGGATTTCCTTCTGAAACGTGAACTTGCTTTCTCCTTGGCAAATTCCCATATTTTCAGATTAAAAAAAAAATTAGAAGACTGGTCTCTTACCCCTTAGATTCAGTTTTAATCTGAGAAATGGGTGTCAAGAGTGTGGGTAGGGCCAGGCAATAGTCAGCACCCGCATCCTTCCAAGAGAGTAAGGACTATGCAGGTCCCATCTACCACATGTGCCAGCCATGAGCAGCTCCAAATCACAGAGAACTACATTTCCCAAACTGCTTTGCTTTCTGGTTTCCTGCTCAGTCCATGGTGGCAGGCTGGAGGGAAGGAGGAGAAAAGAGCCACGGTATTTCTCACTCCACTCATCCATCCTGCTTTGGCAGCAGCTAACCAATCTTGGCTCCATATGGAGGTCCTGGCACTTGAGCTCTCATAACACAAGCTTCTCTTTCTGTCCTTTTTCCCTAGGGAGAGTAACGACTTCCTGCTCTTGGTAATCTCTGAGTTGCCTCATTTCCCCATTTGCCCCCTTGACTCTTCCATCACCTAGGGATTCAATCCCCTGCATTGAATGCTCTCTGCTTGAAGGACCTTTCATGACGTCCTCACAGATACAACATGGAAACTCCAGTGCTGAATACATTGCCTTGTATGTGTAGGGGGTTCAATGCCTATTTGTTGAACGAATACATACTCAGAGGAAGAGAATGCTAACATAATCCCTGAATTTGGTCCTCTGACCACTCTGAGGAGCTCTTTGGCTGAGAACACCTCTTACGGAATACTCACCTCTGCTCACAAAGGCTGCCAGCTGGCTAAATCACTGAAAATACCAAAACAATCATCTTTCAAAACCCCATTGATGGTCTCATCCCCTGAAGTACTAAATTCCATGCCCTTGGGTCCTGAATTTGCAAAGGCAGGGAAGAATTTTCTTCTGAAGACCCTCTCCGTGTTGGATGATCCAGATGAAAGCAGAATAGATAAATAGGATGGAGGAGGAGAGGGTGCAGGAAAAAAAAAAAAAGTACCACCTCTCTGAGAAGCTATTTATCTCCAGACACTACTGGGGATCAGCACAGTATTTCAATATTCAACATTCAATATTCAACACAGTAAATATCTGTTTGGCCCCGAGAGTTCTCTCCCATGGAAACAGCTAATAAACTAAGCTGCCTGAGTTTATTCCTTCTGCCAAGGCACATTCCAGAGTCTGATTACATTTCTGTTTTATTATGGAAAAGAGGAGAGAGAAAGAGAGAGAGAGCAAAGGATCACGGAGGTGACAGGAAACCCAGAGTTAGTCTTCCAGGTTGATGAGGTTTTTTTCATAGACAGCCAGAACCACAGATGTACGTTACAATCAGCACCAGTCCTCTCCCTAAAACGGGAACTGCCCTCTTAACCTGGAATTCCAAATTGTGTCGTCACATCTAGCCAAGAAAGTGGCCACTTTACCAAGTCTCCAAACAGAGCCTGGAAGTGGTAAGTAGGTGGAACGCTCTCCAAGAAAGAGAAGAACTCCCAGGCAGTGTCAACGCTGCTAATCTCTGTGGACCACGCTACAAGTGGCAAGGAGATATTTTCATCTCTTGTTTATTTTTGACAGTTAGGAAGCCCAGGGCCCAAGCAGTGAGGTGGTTTCCACATGGTCCTGGCTCATGCAGGTCCAAGTAGGACATGGATCCAACCCATATTTCACCGAACTATGCCACCTTCCCAAGACAATGCCTTTCTTCCAAACGCTGAAATGAGTAACCTAGAGTTTTTCTTGGAGATTATTTGACTTGCCTTACTAATTATTTGATTTCTTTTTTTTTTTTTTTTTCATTTTTCCCAAGCCAACAAGCCCACTTCTTTTGTGGTAATACTATAACTAGAATCATGGATTTTTAGACTTGGAGGTGCCTTTGAAGTTCAACCCCCTCTATAATATTAACAACAATATTTGGTATTTACCAAGGGCATACCCAGGGCTGTATGCCCTGTTCTAAGTTGTTTGCCTGTTTTATTTCACACAGTAGCCTTGACCGAAGTGTTCCATGGAATGCTGGTCTCACATTATACTGCATAAGTTGACCCCATGGTCCAAAAGAGTTTGCAGAAATGTGACCTACTGGATCCAGCTAGGGGAAAAAAAAATCACAAGATGCACATGAACATCTGAGAGACTGGAAAGTTCTGCAGTTAAGAAAAATCATTGCATTTCTAAAAACAAGTTTCTTCCCAAAGATCTCTGTCCCTGGACTCCTTATTTCCTGAAATCCAATTACCATCCTGCTCCCATTCTAAATCAGTGAGAAAGCTCCATCTTGTCTTATATGTTCCCTGGCAAATGTAATTAAGATGGGGGAGGCCTCTAGCATCTTAGAGTTTTCAACAATCAGTCCTTAACGAGGAGTTGCTTAACTCTTTCTTAACTGGAAAAACGAGCGCTGGGAATCGCCTGCTCGGTTAAGAAATTTAAGATTCTCTAAATGAAGTTTGCAAGTGGATGGATGGAAGGTCTGCAAACACATCGCTCACTCCTCACCCCCGTCCAGCTCAGCCTCAGATGCATTATAATCGATATTTAAACAACTACAAAGGTGAAGGTTGACCCTGAGCGTCCTTCCCGCGGTTCATTCCAGATATTATCTATGAGGAGTAAACAGGCCCGTCCCGAAGTCTTGGCCACCCCGGTGTGATATCAAACAGCTGCTCCCAGGCCGTGGCAGCAGCGCCCATATTTCTCCTGCTGTACTTATAACAAGTTGAGCTTCCTGGCGGGAGTGAGGGGTGGGGGTTCTCTTTGAAGTTCAAGGGAGCAGTGTGTACAGTATGTGTGGGAAGGAAAACAGATTTGTCTCTCATGGAGAGCATCCTTTCCATGAGAACTGAAACTTCCAGGAAGAAGAGGTATCATTTAGCACTTCAAATAATAAAAACAGTAACAATAGTAACCCACATGGCGCTTATAAACCTTTTACTGGTGTCAAGCATGGTACTAGAAACTGTCTGACTTCAGCGCTTGCTGGAAGGTAAGAACCACAATGGTTCCCTTTTTACAGAGGGGAAAACTGAGGCTCAGGGAGGCTAAGTGACCTGTTAGATGTCCCAAGGGAGGTGAACGGTGATCTTGGGTTATAGTTTGGCCCAGGACTGATGTCTTAGTCCCAAAACTGGAGCAAGAATAGTTTTCTTGGCCAACTGAGGGGCAAAGAATGAGTTCTTCAAAGAGGAAGAGACTGGAAGAAATGTGAGAAGTTCCAATGTCAGTCTCACTTCTCCTCGCAAGGGAGACATGTGCTGATGGTGGGGAGGGAGCGTCTATGTCCTGGCAGCTGCACGTCCCCAGGGAGCTCAAGTTCACTACATCAGCTCAAGAGAAGCAAAGTTGGGGGCCGCGGGCATGGCAATGAAGACACAGAACACGAAGTCAAGACCTGCCAGAGAGGATGGAACCCCCAAAAAGAGTGCAGAGGCATAGTCTGCACTTTTCCTAGGCATCTGTGTGTGTGTGTGAGTTGCTCAGTCGTGTCTGACTCTGCAACCCCATAGATTGTAACCCACCAGGCTCCTCTGCCCACGGAATTCTCTAGGAAAGAATACTGGAGTAGGTTACCATTCCCTTCTCCAGAGGAATCTTCCTGACCCAGGGATGGAACCCACCTCTCCTGCATTACAGGTAGATTCTTTACCATCTGAGCCACCAGGGAAGCCCTGGTAGAGTCTATGAAAAGACACATCTTTGTTGAGTGCCAGGTGCTCCCTGAAGGGACCCAAGAGAGAAGAGGTTGGAAGTTGCAGCATCTCTTATATTGCAAACCCTAGTTATTTTCACAATACACTACAGGATACCTAGGTCAACTTGTGCATCCAGGGACAACCCATGAGCATGAACCCCAGAAGGCAAAGATCATGGGGCCCATCTTGGTAGATGCCAACAGCACACACCTGCTCTGTGCCATCAACAGTTGCAGGCATTCCTAGGGACTTCCCTGGTGGTCCAGTGGTTAAGACTTCGCCTTCCATTGCAGAGGGTGCGGGTTCAATCCCTGTCAGGGAACCAAGATCCTGCATGCCTTGGGGCAATTAAGCTCGAGGGCCAAAACAAAACATACCAAATGCCACAATCAAGATTCGACAACACAGCCAAATTAATAAGTAAATAAAGCTTTTAAGTTAATTTAAAAATACAGAGTTCCCAGTCTAGTGGAGGTGACAGGCATTACTTATACAATCACACAAAGAAGTATGTGATCATGCATGAGCCTTGGAGCAAATTATATGATTCTCTTAGAGTGTGGAATAGGAGACATACCAGCCCTGCTAATCAGGTTTGACCAGGGTTTTAGCTTCTGCCACTTACTTTCTATGTGCCTTTGAGCAAGAATTCAACCTCTTTAAGTGTTATTAGGCTCCACTGGAAAATGAGGACAAGGTCAATGGCTACAAGAATATTAGAGGACTCCAGGTTCCAAGATAGTTATTCCTGGTATGCATGGATACCAAATTAAGAAACTCTGAACATTTCAAGAGAGTATTTTGGTGCAGACAGATTCTTTCTTAAGGCTTCCTTTGCTAATGTTTGTCATCGCATTTGTCAAAGATCTTGTGTATTCATTCAACAAATATTTATTGAGCGTCTATTATGTGATATGGACTTCCCAGGTTGCTCAGTTGTAAAGAATTTGCCTGCCAAAGCAGGAGATATGGGAGACACAGTTTCCATCCCTGGATCAGGAAGATCCCCCGGGGAAGGACATGGCAACCCACTCCAGTATTCTTGCCTTGAGAATCCCATGGACAGAGGAGCCTGGTAGGCTACAATCCATGGGGTCACAAGAGTTGGACACGACTTAGCGACTGAGCATGCATGCATGCGTTATGTGATCTGGCCCCTAATTCCCTGAGCCAGGAACTACATGAGCGAGCAAGTCAAACAGACATCCCCACCCTTGTGGAGTTTATGATCTATGGGACAGCCAGCATACAACGGAAGATGAGACTCAGCCAACGTGGCCAAGGTTTTCACTGAGGGTGTCCTGACATCACAGTGGATCCCCTGTATTGCTCAGCAGAGTCAAAAAACCAATCAGAAACTCCAGCAATGGAAAAACTCTGAACAAATCACCTTGCCCCCTTGGCAGCCAGGGGACAGAGGAATGCATGGGCAGGGACATCTCAGGGCAGTGGGTCAGTCCCCTGATATTTTAACAAACTGTCAGGGAGCCACACATCCCACCTTAATCTCAGCCCTGGTGAATTCTGGTTGCTGCTCTTGTTTCCTCAATTTCTTCCCCACTAAGGTCAAGCCATGAACATCTCCTAGTTCAAAATTCAAAAATGAATCTCCCTAGGCAATTCCCCAGTGGTCCAGTGGTTAGGACTCCAAGCTTCCACTGTGCAGGGGCACGGGTTTGATTGCTGGCTGGGGAACTAAGATCCCACATGCCATGCAAAAAAAAAAAAGTGAGCCTCCTTAAATTCTATTTGGTAAGAAAGCACTCAGTGATACCTGTTATGAGTTGAACTGTGTGATCCAAAAACTACGTGTTAATGTCCTAACCCCTGGAGCCTGTGAAATAGGGTCCTGGCAGATGCAATCAGGTCAAGACGAGGTCATACTCAAGTGGAATGGGCTGTAACTCAATATGACGGGTGTCCCTATAAGAGGAAGGAACTTTGAACACAGAAGGCAAGAAGGCACGAGAAGACGGGAGCAGAGATTGAGAGGTGCAGCTGCAAACCGAGCAGTGATGAGGATGGGCAGCCACCACGAGAAGCTGGAAGAGGCACGGAAGGATCGTTCCCTGGAGCCTTGGGAGGGGGCACGGCGCTCCAACCCCTTGACCCCATGCCATAGCCTCCACACTGGGAGAGCATACATTTCAGTTCTTTTCAGTCCCCCAGTACGTGGTTGTTTGTCACAGGAACCCCAAGAAACAAATACAATACCCAAATTTTGGAAAAGAGCTTGAGATTGAGTTTTCACCCAGTATTAATGAGAAAACAGAGGAGACCCAGAGGCAGGAAGGCATAAAACCCAAGGTCACCCAGGAAATGTGTGCCCAAGCCAGGCCTGATCTCCCAGTCCCCAACTTGGAAGATACTGGGTTTCTTTTTTTTTTCTTTTTCTTCTTGTCATCACCTGGCCCCAGTTGGTCTTAATGCTGCTATCATTTATTATTTCTGCAAGAAAGAAGAGGCTTGGGAGCCTGTGTATTTTCCAAGTCCACCAGTCGGTCTGTTTTTGCTGGCTTTGCATGAAAACGGCCAGGCTGTTGGCTCCGCAGGGTGATGGGCTGACTCGGGTTGTGATGTGAGTTGTAAGTACAATGACAGACTACTCCGGGAACAGCGCTGGGCACGGTCTAGCGAAGTGGACTAGAAAACCACAGCATGTCGAGAGTGTCTACAAGCGCCTGCGGTTTCCTAATGCCACTCTCTGCCAGGGTGCCTGCGAGCCCAGTGGGACTTTCAAAGCCTCTGTATCATTCTTTGAAGGGGAGGAGGGAGGAAGGAGAAGGAAGCGGAGAGTTGAGTTTCTGCTTAAAGGCCTCCAAGATTCCATTTTAGGATATATAATTACAGCTTTTCATGCCAGTTCCAACTCAAAGGTGCAGAATTTTTGACAGGCCCCCAAAGCATGAAGGCAGATAACCTGGGGGACAACGGGAGATGGAATCAAGACCGAGCTGAATCTGGCAGACTCTAGGGGCCAGAACCAGACTGAAGAGACTAGAGACTAGAGTCAGCCCCTTGGAGACAGCCTGGAGGTGGATACACAGTCCTTCCCTCACCTCCAGCCATGAGGTTGACCTTAAGGAAACGAGACAGCGTGAACCTTCTTCATATCTTTGTAGCCTGAGCCTCTGGTTGGAGACTCTGGGGCACTGCTGTAATTCAGGACAACTCGGGGGTCCCCTTGGCAGGCAAAAGGCAGGCGCTGTGCTGAAGCTGACCTGGACTTTGAAGTCAGCAGGGGCCAAGCTGCAGTCCTAGATCAGTGGCCAATGTGCTGTGGGACCAAGTCAATTCACCCCTTTAAACTTCAGATGCTGCATTGATAAATGGGATAGTGATACCTTCCTCAAAGGGTTATAATGTGTAGCCCAGGAACTTTCATTGTGGACCCTGAAATCGGACCACGAGGGGAGAGCATTCCCTGGTGGTCCAGTGGTTAGGACTCCACGCTTCCACTGCAGGCGTCATGGGTTCAATCTCTGGTTGAGGATCTAAGATCTCTCATACTGTATGGTGCAGCCAAAAATTTTTTTTAAATCTAAGACCACCATTGGGGACTTCCCTGGCAATCCAGTGGTTAAGACTTCGGTTCTGAAAGCAGGAGGTACAGGTTCAATCCCTGCTTGGGGAGCTAAGATTCCACATGCCTCATGACCAGAAAACCAAAACATAAAACAGAAACAATGTTGTAAAAAATTCAATAAAAGATTTTAAAAATGGTCCACATCAAAAAAAAAAAAAAAATCTTAAAAAAAAAAAACAAAAAAAACTATCCACCAGGGGATACAGACACAGGCTCCCGCCTCCTGCCCTGTGTCTGGAAATTCCCCTGGAGAAGGAAATGGCACTCTAGTTTTCTTGCCTGGAGAATCCCATGCACAGAGGAGCCTGGCAGTCCATGTGGTTGCAAAGAGTCAGACATGACTGAGCGACTAACACTTCCCCCTCCTGCCAGCTGGAGAAGCTTCGGGAAGATTCCCAGCTCTCTGTAGCCCAGTCTTCTTATCCCTGGCTCGGACCTGCAGTGGACACGATGGGGACACACCCATACCCTCTCCACACCATTCCCATGCAGGTCAACCCAATGCGTCCAACTACAAGCACCTGCAACTCTCTGCCCAAGGAATTTCCTTGGTCCCAGGGACCCACTTGGCCTGCACATGGCACAGATGAGGGGTACCAGGAGTTAAGACCCCCGGAGGAGCCCCCCATCAACTAGGATGGGCTGGATTTGACACATAACTACCCCCAAATTTCTGCCTCTCCAGTGAGACAACTGGGGCATGTCTGATGCTATCTTCCTGAAGATCCTCCATGAAACTTCACCCCAGTTGCCCGCTGTAGAGATGCTGATATTACTGAGCAAGGGGGTGGCTTGCCCAACTTCTTCCCTTTCTAGTCTTACTTTCTTAACGCAGACTCTTTTGATATCCCAAATTAACCACTCAGACTCAAGTCCTGTCGTAGGGACATCTGTAGGATTCAGGTTCTCAGTACTACCTCACAGAGATCTTGTGAGGATGAAATACATGGATAGATGCAAAGTTCTTAAAGCAGTGTCTGCCACATGGTCAAGTCGTGATTAAGTTAGTCTGTTATTATGAGGTTTGGACTAAGCTGGCTCATGGCATGTGTAAAGCATCTTCACATAGTAAGGAAGCACTTGAAGATGGCCGTGTCATTGTACAGACTCAGAGACCCCAAGGAAACTTCCCAAGGTTGCATTCAGTAATGGGTGGAGTTCAGGTGGAACACTTCATTGGTCCTACTCCTCAGAACATCTTTCGGGGACTGGGGGCAGGGGGTGGTGGAGAGGCAAGACTGTGGCCACTAGGACAAAGGATTATGTGCACCCCAAGCTTCACTTTCCTTGGTCTATGGAGAATCCAGGAGCGTGGACAAAGATGGCTTTGGAGCTGCAAGTCCTGCAGACAGGGGCATGTAGAAACAAAGCCATGGCTCTAAGTCCTGGCCATTGACCCTTCCCCCAGCTATCCATTATCGTGAACGGGAATTTTATGCATCCTCTACGCCAATCACCTCTTCAATTACCTCTTGTGGGGGTGGAGGCAGGGACAGGCCCAGTGGCATCTGATGTCACGTGTGATTTAGGGTAAGTCACACTTAAGAGGGCATTTGAGGTTAAAGAACAGGGAATTCTGGGCCTGTTTATAAATCAACAGGCTTGAGGTTTTCATTATTCACCTTCTAGAGCATGGAGCAATATGACTCATTGGATCATAAAAGAGATCAAATAGCTCTGTTGCTAATAATTCTTTCCCTGACCCATTCTCTGGCACATTTGGTTTGTAAACAGAGTTTTAATGGCATCCCTTGGACATAATAACATCATTTCTTTATAGCACCTTGGCCGCCTCGCCACTCTTGGCTGTAATCGGGTTTAGGTTTAAATGTCCCTCATTTGTGGGCACTAATGTTGTTTGGTGTTTTTAAAACTACTTAAGGCCAGGGAGATTGCCCCTTGAAAGGCTTGAAGCAGCCCCTTTCAGAACACAGCACTCTCGCGAGTCTGGTCTAGAAGCCACAGCCTTCACCCCAAGACCATCCTCGGGACCCCGAATGCTGAGAGTCACGGTTCCTTCCCGAACCCCACATCTCCAGGGAACGACTTCGTGCAAGGGGTCCTCGGCCACCTCGAAGTTGGTCTCTCAAAAGTGTCGGGAATGTCAAATGAGCTCCTGGCGCCCCGTCTGGTTTTATGGGTAAGACAGGATTGTTCATTAACTCACCATCACCCGCAGAGATGGTCTGAGTTTGGAGGCAATAAGAGGGCAGCTTGGTGATCACGGAGCAGCATAAGGAAGGGAACAAGAGAAAAGAGTGGACGGGTCATTAAATGGATGGAAAATCCCCCTTAGGACAGCTTTTCTTGAACTTTCGTCCTTTCTGTACCGCTCGACAATTTAAGCCAGATCTGAGCACTTCTCTTATTATTATTTACTTGCTGTTTTTCTTTTTGTTTAAATTAACTCACTTTATCCACTCTTAAATGCTTGCCAGAAATAAGAGGTAACCATAAAAAGGAATATGGGCCCACCATCCTTAATCCCAAACCCCAGAACCAGATGTGTTTCAAAATTCAGAAATTTCCAGAGAGGTTACGCAACTTGTCCAAGGGCACACAGTTGCAGATCTAAACCACCTCCCAACCCCAAAGCCTGGGACCTTTGTCCTCTTTGAGAAAAACATAAACTGAAAGATACATGTAGTCTGTGCCTTCAACCTGGGATGCCACCTATGGAAAGGAGGGCGCCTGCAAAACTCTTGGATGTCAGTGAATTCCCAGGTCTCTCTGGACACCAGATGCTACACACCTGGTCTCCAGTGCTGAGGTCGTGCCAACAGGTGGGACCCTCAAAATTAGTATCTGGAGGGACGTCCCTCTTTTTCATTCCAGGAAGAGGAAAAAGAGAGTCTGTTTTCAGGCTGCCGTGCACTGCAGGGCCTGGTTGGCATCTGGGAAAATCAATCCTTCTGGAAGGAAATAAAGCAGGACAGCCAGGTTTCTGGGATTATAGCTCTCTCTCTCACATGGGAGACTTCTGCCTAATGACCCCAGGGAAGAGTCAGTCCAATGAAAGGCAGGCGCCCTCTCCAAGGAAAACTCGCTTCTGGGGCACCAGGAGAGAAGCCATTCTCGGAGGAGGCAGAAGAGGGCAGAGGAAACCCCAGGTAACATGGATAATAACAGCTCACCTCTGCGGCACCTTTCATCTGGCGCTCTCAAAGCCATTTACCACCACCCAATTAATTTTCTCAACATCCACTATGCCATCAGCCCCACCCCTCAAAGGTGTCATTATCATTCTTTTACGAGCCAGGCAACTAAGAGGTTAGTTGGCTGGCTCAAGGCCACAAAACAGTTGTAAGGCAGAAGCCAAATTTGGGATGGTTGCCTCCCTCTGATCACAAGGAACTGAAAAGAAAAGATTCATTTGCTGGAAAGGCCCTGATTACCACTTTTCGTCATTCATTCATGCATCATTCATTCCCCTATCCCTCCATCCATTCATTCATTTGTCCGTCTATCCATCATCCCCTCTTCCATCCATTTATTCATTCATCCACTCATCCGTCCATCTCCATTCACTCGTTCAATTCATTTGGCAAGCCTTGACTGACACCCTGCCATGTGCCTGGCTCTGTACAAAGGGCTGAGGACTAACACCATAACCAAGACAAAGTACCCACTACCATCTAGAAGTTCTCCAAATATTTATTTTTTCCATGCCTACAAGACTTTACAGCCCACAAATATATTTTCTTTCTCAGATTCTGTGAAACAGAGGTGTTTATTTCAATCTCCCAGATGAAGAAACTAAGACCTAGGCAGGCCAGGCCACTCTGCAGAGCTAAGGTTTAGACCCGGTGCTCCTGGATCCCTTCTGTATTCTGCAGCATCCTTATTAAGCTAGTCTTCCTAGTTCCTGGGAAAATCCCCATGGGGCCTTGACTAGGTGAAGGGCTTTGCTCATCCAGCAAAAGGGCCTCTTACCAATAAACTTTGAGTTGGCTAATGAAATAGCTAGATTGATGAAAATCAAGATTGGACTTTCATGAGAGCATGAAAATAAAACTTTATACCAGAAAAACAAGTCTGATGGAAAAGACCAGGGCATTCAGATGTATGAGTTAAACCATCAAGTAAGGCTGGAGGACAGATGACTTTTTCTAAGTTCAATGTGGACAATTTATCTTCCTTCAAGTTTTTTTTTTTTTTTTTTTAAACCAAGGCTCCTTTCTTGCTTTCATTTAGGTATTCGGTAAGCACAGAGTCAAGGGCTAGAGAGAAACTTCCCAAACAAGTCCTGCAGCTGCTGCTGCTAAATCGCTTAAGTCATGTCCGACTCTATGCGACCCCATAGATGGCAGCCCACAAGGCTCCCCCGTCCCTGGGATTCTCCAGGCAAGAACACTGGAGTGGGTTGCCATTTCCTTCTCCAATGCATGAAAGTGAAAAGTGAAAGTGAAGTCGCTCAGTCGTGTCTGACCCTCAGAGACCCCATGGACTGCAGCCCACCAGGCTCCCCCATCCATGGGATTTTCCAGGCAAGAGTACCAGGCTCCCCCGTCCATGGGATTTTCCAGGCAAGAGTACTAGGGAAGTTTCAAACATATGCTGAAGGAGTAGTTAAGTTATATCATTTTCTGATCGTAAGGAACTGTGTGGGAGGGGCCCCTGATTACCACTATGAGTCATTCATTTATTCATCACTTATTTATCTATCCATCATTCACCTATCTGTCCATCATTTCTTCCTTCCATCCTTTATTCATCCATCTATCCATCCTCCCACTTATTCACCCATTCATTCATCCTTCTCCATAGCTTTGAAATGTTCCATGATATAAAAATAAAGTTTACAAATGATCAGCTCCTGACAAACACTACCTAAGTCACAGAATAAAACTTCACATCAACAGTAATAAATATGTAGCCTTAAAAACATGTATGTATGCAGTCTTGATAGGTTGTGATGAGAATGGCAATTCACATTTTGCATGGCCTTCATCACCCAAAACCCAAAACCCATAACCCTAGTCTAATCACAAGAAAAACATCCAAGAGACTCACACTGAGGGACAGTCTACAAAATGTCTGAGCAGTACTCCTCAGAACTGTCAAGATCATGAAAAACAAGGAAAGTCTGGAAAACTGTCATATCCAAGGAGAGTCTAAGGACACGTGACTAAATGCAATGTGGTATCCTAGGTGGAATCTTGGGACAGAAAACGGTTCATTAATCGAAACAAAGGCATCACACTCACATAAGATGTTAATAGTAGGGGAGACTGGGAGTGGGGTCTATAGGAACCCTCTGTACATCGTCACGATTTTTTTGCTATTAATGTGAAATGATTCTAAAATTAAATATTGATTTAAAAAAACAATCATCTGCATATAAAAACCTCCTTATATATACAACTACTATGTAAAATGGATAATTAATAAGAACCTACTGTGTAGCACAGGGAACTCTACTCAAGGCTCTGCGGTAACCTAAATGGGAAGGACATCCAAAAAAAAGGGAATGTATGTGTATGTATAACTGATTCACTTTGCTGTACAGCAGAAACTAACACAACATTGTAAAGCATATACATCAATAAGAATTAATAAAAGATTAAAACTTAAAGCAATCATGCGTGTCATTGAAAAGAGTAATGAAAAGAGAAGCAGAATCAATGAAAAGAGAAGCAGAACCCATAAGGGAGGAATTGCTTTTCGACTTTCAGTTATACAGATTATGCTTTTCTGAGACTTGGTGGACATGGCTGTGTAAAATCTATCTATCACCCACACAAGCAAGCTAAGTCACTTCAGCTATGTCTGACGCTTTGCGACCTTATGGACAGTAGCCCACCAAGCTTCTCTGTCCATGGGATTCTCCAGGCAAGAATACTGGAGTGGGTTGCCATGCCCGCTTCCAGGGGATCTTCCTGACCCAGGGATCGAACCTGTGTCTCCTGTGACTTTTGCGTTGCAGGCAGATTCTTTACCACTGAACCTCCAGGGAAGCCCATCTATCACCCGTTCATTCCCTTTATAGGTAGCTATTGAATATTTTCTGCTTCACATTTGCTTGATCTCCAAGATCTTGGGATACCTAAACTGTTGACCATCATCATCTTTCCAACTGAGGCAAGAGTCTTGTGTTGGGGTGCAGCCATTCTGGGTATCCTCAGCCCATCCTGTTATGCCATTCCTCTTAAATCCTTAAGCCCCAGCCAAGGGCTGTGCATCAGTGGAATCCCAACATGGAAGGACAGACCACCAACAAGAAATGAGACTGGGATTTCCCTGGTGGTCCAGTGGCTAAGAATCTGCCTCCCAATGCAGGGGACATGGGTTCGATCCCTGCTCTGGGAACTAAGATCCCACATGCCTCAGAGCAACTAATCACACACACCGTAACTAGAGAGAACTCTGCACTCCCCAACAATGATCCCACATGCCACAACTAAGACCTGAAACAGCCAAATAAACAGATAAATAATGAGAAGGGCCTCGCCACAGTGAGACACAGCTAGACAGTAGCCTGCACACAACAACGAGGAGGCCACGTGCTGCAAGGAAGACCCAGCACAGCCAAAAATAAGAACATAAATTAATTAATTTTAAAAAATGTAAGGAGGCCACAAATCCTCACAAAGACATCATGACCCATTCCCTCTGTCATCACTAGTCAGACCTGATATTGGGGTATCGCCTGCCCTGGTAAATATTTCCTGAGTCAGCAATCACTGTGGAACCTGCAAAGAGGGAAGTACAACGAATACTAAATTAAGCACGGCATAGCATAGGCCTCTGAACAGCCCTTGGCATTGCATCTTTCATCCAAGGAATCACAAAAGACTTGTCCAAACATTAATTAATCTGTCCCACAACACCCCTGCTATTATTAAGCCCATTTTACAGATGAAGAGAAAACACCACATGATGTCAATTGAGCAATGAGTTGGTGGTTCAATCCTCAACCAAATGGCAGGCTCTGTTTGGGAGGAAGGAAGTAAAGTCCAGGAGGGGGACAGCTAGGCGCTCAGTAACCAATAGTTCTGCCTCTAGTTTCCCCACCACCTGGAGAGTCTCATAGAAGACACAATGGAACAAAGAGGTTTTGGATTCAGACAGATTTGGCTTTGGGGACTGTGACTTGGCCGTTCACACGTTGTGTGACTACAGGGAAGATGCATAACCTCCATATGCCTCCATTTCCCCAAACGTGAACTGGAGAGCAGACATTACCTTACAGAGGACTGGGGCAGGATTCAGAGGACAGCTTAGATATAGCCAACTGGGGACAAGTGGAAAATGAGATTTCGACTGGAATTTGATGTCTGGGAACCTCGCTTGAACTTTAAGCGTGCAACTGAGGGGCAGGGAGACACAGTGCTCCTGGTACAAGTTCTTTGGTGTGGGGCACAAGTGGTAAATCTGAGGAACAGAGTTTTAGGAATGGTTAAGGGAGATCAGGTAAGGTTTGATCAAGCCCACAGATGTCAGCAAAGAGGGGAACTCTGGGAATGATTCCACCATAAGGAGATTCTAAAGGGCAGCTGTTGAGAGGAAAGAGGGGTTTTTCATTTGGTATCAATTCACACACACACACCCCTAATGCAAGGACCCATAGGTGCTCTAATGAGTTGTTTATATTGTTTTTTGGTTTTTTACATTATAACTTTTTACAATTTATTTATTTGATTGGGGATAACTACAATATTGTGATGGTTTTCTGCCACACGTCAACAAGAATCGGCCATGGGTCCCCTCCATCCTGAACCCCACCACCACCTGCCTCCCCACCCTATCCAGGTTGTCATAGAGCACCAGCTTTGGGTGCCCTGCTTCATGCATCAAACTCTCCTTGATTTCCTATTTTAAATAAGGTAATGTATATGTTTCAATGCTATCCTCTCAAATCATCTCACCCTCTCCTTCTCCCACTGAGTCTCCAAAAGTCTGTTCTTTACATCTGTATCTCCTTTGCTGCCCTGTACATGGGATCATTGGTACCATCTTTCTAGATTCCATATATATGCATTAATACACAGTATCTGTCTTTCTCTTTCTGACTTATTTCACTCTGTATAATAGGATCTAGGTTCCTCCACCTCATTAGAACTGACTCAAATGTCTTCCTTTTTATAGCTGAGTAATATTCCATTGCGTATATATACCACAACTTCCTTATCCATTCATTCCAGCTAGTTTTAAGCAGTCAAAAACAAGGGCAAGGTGGAAGCTCTTCTCCAGGACAAATGCTCATGCCCCAGGGCTGGTTTCAGACGTCTTCTATCCAGGTGACAGTGAAGTGCACGGTGGCCTGGGACACCTTCCTCTTGATCACTGTACACAGTGAACTTTACACTCAGACTCTGAAAAATAGGCTCCTTCTCTCCCCCATTTCTCTGTGCAGTGAGTGCCCTTCCCCTGGGTGCTCACAGCAGCCACGTCCCATCTCCCATATCCCCGTTTCCAGAGAATCACAGGCATCAGCAGTTCCCAGACTCCATGGAGCATGGAAGGAGGGCAGGAAGGGAGAAGGTAAATGCCACGCAAGTTTCAGAAGAGACCCAGATCACCAGCACCTTCATAGAGCAGATTTCAATAAATGATCATTAAACTACATTGAGTTTATAAAAAGATCCCTTGCTCCACTACCTTCAAGAACTGGTCTAGGAAATCTCTCCAGGCACATCTTCAGAGCCAGTGGAGTACTAAAGGGACGGAAAACAGAAAAGCAAAGTCACGGGACTCCCCTGGCAGTCCAGGGGTTAGTACCTCACCTTCCAAAACCGAGGTTTCAGGTTCCATCTCTGGTGGAGGAGCGACGATCCCATGTGCCTCGTGTCCAAAAAACCAGAACATAAAGAACAGAAGCAATATCGTAACAAATTCAAAAAAGACTATGAAAGATGATACACATTAAAAAAAAATTTTTAATTAAAAAAAGAAAACTCAAAGCCAAAGGGAGCAGCTAAAAACAATGAAAAAAAATGGGAAAGACAAAGGAAGCAGCTAAGGAGAAGAAGGCAAACAGTAAGGTCAGCTGGGATGTGAGTATGAGAGCAGTGCATGAGAAATAGGAAAGCAGAAGGAGGGGAAAGTGTCCTGATCCATAATATAAGATTGTTATGAACGAAATAAGACAACGCTTGCAATGTCCTTATTGCAAGGTCTGCTTGCTGCTGCTGCTGCTAAGTCGCTTCAGTCGTGTCCAACTCTGTGTGACCCCATAGACGGCAGCCCACCAGGCTCCCCCGTCCCTGGGATTCTCCAGGCAAGAACACTGGAGTGGGTTGCCGTTTCCTTCTCCAATGCATGAAAGTGAAAAGTGAAAGTGAAGTCGTTCAGTCGTGTCCGACTCTTCACGACCCCATAGACGGCAGCCCACCAGGCTCCTCCATCCAGGGGATTTTCCAGGCAAGAGTACTGGAGTGGGTTGCTATTGCCTTCTCCGCTGCTTGCTACTAGTTTATGCTAATAACTAGTAGCATAACACGTGAGTGTGCTCAGTCATGTCCAACTTTTTGTGACTCCGTGAACCGTAGAGCCCACAAGGCTTCTCTGTCCATGGAATTCTGGAATGGGTTGCAATTTCCTTCTCCAGAGGATCTACCCAACCCAGGGATTGAGCAGACGTCCCCTGCACTGGCAGGTGGATTCTTTACCACTGTGCCACCTGAGAAGCCCAGTGAAAGTGAAAGTGAAGTCGCTCAGTCGTATCTGACTCCTAGCGACCCCATGGACTGCAGCCTACCAGGCTCCTCCGTCCATGGGATTTTCCAGGCAAGAGTACTGGAGTGGGTTGCCATTGCCTTCTCCGGCACAGTAGCCTAACATAAACACTACTAGCTGTTGGTACTAGAGTGACAGCTTAGTGTCCTGTTGCTTCTGCAGCCAGAGTAAAGGCTTAAGGTACATTAAAAGGCAGTTGAGGGAGCACAGGCCAAGCACAGAGGAGTTTCAGGGCAGTGAAATGATACTACAATGACAGATACAGGTCATGATGCATTGGCCAAAACCTACAGAATGTACAACAAGATTAAGCCAAAATGGAAACTCTGGGTGCTGGTGATGCGTCAGTGTAGCTTCACTGATTATAACAAACGTCCATTCTGGTGGGGATGTAGACGGTGGGAAGGCTGTGTGTAGGAAGGAGGGGAGCAAGGAATCTAGGGGAATCCTCCATACTTTTTGCTCTTTTGCTAGGAACCTAAAAACTACTCTAAACAATAAAACTTTTTTTTTTTTTTTTAAATGGAGGAAGGTTGAAATGGAGCAGGTAGGATCTGAGATCTGAGTAAGTGAGTTACACTCTCATTCATATGCTGAGCATTCGTTTACTGAAAACCTACCTGGGCCAGGCATGGTGTCCAATGTGGATGTACAGAAGGCATCAAATGTAGGGGGCTGGGGTGCAGACAGATGTTCACACGTTCACAAATAAATAAGCAGGGTTATTGGAGAGAGTGGCAAGCACTATGGAGAACATAATAGGGTGATGGCGGCAGAGAATGGTGACCAGGTGGGGTGTCACCTCCCTGTCACTTCAGGGGGGGCCTCTGAAGAGGTGATATTGGAGCAAAGACCCAGGTGATGAAAAACAGTTGGCCATACAAGAGCTGCTTCCCAGGTGATGCCAGTGATAAAGAAAACCCGCCTGCCAATGCAGGAGACGTAAGAGACGTGGGTTCGATCCCTGGGTAGGGAAGATCCCGTGGAGAAGGAAATGGCAACCCGCTCCAGTATTCTTGCCTTGAAAATTCCATGGACAGAGGAGCCTGGCGGACTACAAAGAGGCTGCAAAGAGTTGGACACAACTGAGCGACGGAGCACACGCATGCAAGAGCTAGGAAGAGGATGGCAGGCAGTGAGGGTGGCAGAAGGAAAAGTCCTGAGATCAGAACAAGCTTGGAATGTCCAGGGGACACATGGGATGAGGGAAGGGGAGCCCTGAGTAATTTATGAGCCAGGGGCTGATAGCAGTGACCGTGTTCCCAGGGCAACCTCAGGGCAGGCTGGGTACCCTACTGGATCTGAGCTGGATCTAGGAGGTTGGATGATGCACCCTGTAAGACCGGAAGGCCAACGAAAAACCTCATTTCCAATCTTGGGCACAATGGCTTCCCACACGGGAAAAGACTCTGAATTAACACCATTTGTTAAAGAAACACCACATGGCACTTGCTCTGTTTTAAAACCTTGGACGACAAAAATGTAAAGCCATATCCCATGAGCTGGGTACCGCTTGAGAAAGGACACTGTCACAGACAGGATGCAGTGAGTGTCACGTTCCAAGCAAGATAATAATGCTGGCATTTCACATTTGTTTGTTTTTTCACTTGGGGAAGTGAGGTAGAAAGGAGGATAAGGGGCCTAATTAAAGAATGTGGGGGGGGGGGGGAACTCATTTAAAAGTAAATTCTGCATACAACACTGTAGTTCTAAGTTTGCCTATGGACCAAGGCTAGCAAGTAATGTGTAGAAATGAAAACGTTTTTGTCTGGGTGTAAGTATTAGGAGTGACTGGGTTTTTTTTTTTTTTCATTTTTGCAAAAATTTTTTTAATACTCTCACACCATCATTCTAATTTAAAGTAAAAAAAAAAAAAGTTTAAACACACTCTGGAAAATCCAAATCTCTCCCGGAGATGAAATTGCAGCAAGGAGACCATTTCACAGCTTGCCTTAATTTTGTTTCATTCTTCTATACCCTAAGGAGGTTGTTCATCACTACCTGGCTACAGAATTGAATAGGTGTGAAATCCAAGCTGATAGCAATACATCACTCCCTATTGAACTTCAAAGCTGAGGCCAAACTGCCTATAAAAATAGTTTTCATACCGGGCCTTAATCTCTTTCATACATTTTGCCTCTTTTTCATTTTTTTAAAGTTTTACCATCCCTGGGGTGAAGTTAAATATAGTGATAGTTAAGCAGTGCATGGCCCCCAAAAACCAGAGTTCTTAATGTGTTAAGTTTGAGTTCATCACGAGTCCAAGCTTGAATCTTATCAGAAAACTTTATCAGAGCTATTGCTAACAGGGTTCTAATGAATAAAAAAGAACACGAAAACCACAAAGGGGGCTTCTCACCATGAACGTGTGAACAGGATCTATCAACTACCTATTAAGAGTGTATAACTGAACTGTATTAGAATGCATTGCTTCAATTTCCACCCTCTACAGACCTTAAAGCCACGTGATAAAGAATCTAGAAAGAGCCTGGTGTGATAGGGTCCTAGTCGCAAAACCCCCTTTTTGTAAATAACAGTTTCTGTTGAAGTTGTTGTTGTTGCTCAGTTGTGCCCGACTCTTTGCAACCCCGTGGACTGCAACACGCCAGGCTCCCCTGTCCTTCACCATCTCTCAGAGTTTGCTCAAATTCATGTCCACTGAGTCAGTGAGGTTAAAGGGTTCCACTTACTACCAAGTTCTTGATATTATTTGTTTTTATCATGAACGAGAATACATTTACAGAATATGAGCTTTCGTATGCAGAAGTCCAGATTTCTACATACAAAAGTAGCAACAAGTTGTAAAGAATAATACTGACAATAATAATACTAACAAGAACACATTTACACCCTGCTTATGATGTGCCAGGAGCTTCTCTGAGCATTTCTGTGTTCATGTCTTGTTATGAGGACCTTTTGAGGAAGCTGCCATCAGCTTTTCCCGTTGAGGAAACTGAAGCACAGAGAAGCTAAGCAACTTGCCCAAGACTACACAATTACCAAATAGAGGAGATAACAGTACAAGCCCATGCAATACGGTCTAAGGATTCTTAGACTCTATATCCAATTACCTTCATGATCACTAATTTGCTTCTTGATACTTTCTATGTGTAGTCTGCCTTACAGCGTATGTTTTTGTGTATCTATCCCATCTACCTCACTGAACGTGACAGAAATAAACTGAGCAGAAATCATGTCTTCATTTCACCAAGGAGAAGAATAACACCCAGAGAGGTTAAATGAAGTTGTAGTCATACTGAGAAGCTCCTGACCCACATATTCAGCTTCTGATCCACCCCTGATCCACCTCAGCACCATAAGATGTGGGCATGAAATCAATGTTATAATTAGGTTAGAAGGAAATAAATCTCCCTTTTCCTGGTTGGATGTGTAGAAAAGAAGTAGGAAGGCCCCTAAATAAATTATACTGACTTTCAGCTGAGAAAAGGAGGGAGAAGAAAAGGACACTTTCCCCCAGCGTCATCATCCATTTCCAGATGAAATCCAAGATGGCGGCTGCTGCCAACAGTCAGAGAGGCGGCGTGCTCACCCTCTCACTGGTCAGTTGCAAAGGGTCAGGAGAAAAGGGCTGAGAAGGAGGGTTTGGAGACAGCCTTTATGGAGTGAGTAATGACCGTGTAGAGTGGGCAACTCCCCCAGGAAGCAGAGAAAGTTGTAACCCTGAGCATATTTGAGGAAGAGGGAGACAGGCACTTATAGGAAATAAATGATGTGTTCTCAGGGCGGGAGACAGGCTCATATGAATTGCAGAGACCTCTGCTTTCTGCAGATGCTGCTTTTAAACAGTGGGCAGGGGCTGGAACTAAAATGTTGGGAAAAGAGACCGGCTCGGGGTGATGGCCCTTTCTTTTTGAGTCAGTGTTCACTCCCTTGAAAGCATCGCCATTTGGGCAGAGATGAGCCCAAAACACTTGAGGTAAAACTCCCTTCTCCATCTGCCTGGCTTGTTTCTCCAGCGTCTTTGCCCTGTGATTTTCGCAGTAATGCAAATCTGATGCTGTTTTCCCTTATGTGTCATTTCTTTCTAGTTTCCGTCACCTTTTCCACCCACACCTGGAATGATGTCTCTCTCCTCTGTCTTGTAACTCCAAGAGTCTCCAAGTTGTCACCACCTCTAAAAAAGAAAATAAAATCCTTCCTCTGTTTCCCTGGGCAAATTAGAGTGTTTTCTCCTCCAACCCCTCCCAGCCCAGCACCTTGTAACATCCCTGATCTAGAGTATGTATGTTATCATATGGCATCCGTTTGTTAGTCTGTCTCCCCCACTAGATTGAAAAATCAAAAGGTGACAGACAACCTGGCACAATGCCGTGAAGATGACAGACTTGGGATTTCCCTGGTCCAGTGGTTAAGAACCTGCCTTCCAATGCAGGGGACATGGGTTTGATCCGTGGTTGGAAAACTAAGATCCCACGTGCTGCACCACAACTAGAGAGAAGCACTTGTGATGCAGTGGAGACCCATTGCAGCTATTAATAAAATTAAATTAACTAATTAATTAATACAAAAATTTTTTAAATGTTAAAAAGGGCACAGATTCTGTGGCCAGACCAACCATCCGGCCTCAAGCAAGTTCCTCCATTTCTCTAAGCCTTGATTTCCTCATCTATAACATGGGCATAAAAATAGTGCTTACCCTATGTAATCATTTTGAAAATCAAATGAGATCACCTATTTTAGCGAGAAGCATTTAGCATAACACCTCACTCTAATTATCATCCTTTTATCTTTGAACCCCATTTTTAGTGCTATGAAAGCCATAGAAATATTTAATAAATATCGGACAAATACTTAATACTTAAATAAATACATAATAATGCTTAATAAATATTAAGGCCTTCCCTGGTGGCTCAGCGGTAAAGAATCTGCCTGCGATGCAGGAGATGCTGGAGACACAGGTTCGATCCCTGAGTTGGAAAGATGCCCTGGAGAAGGAAATGGCAACCTGCTCCAGCACGCTTGCCTGGAAAATCCCACACACAGAGGAGCCTGGTGGGCTATAGGCCATGGCATCACAAAGAGTCTGACATGACTGAAGCGACTGAGCACAAGCACAATAAATAGTAAATGCATTTTAATATTAAAAAATACTAAGTATAATCATTGGGGGCTTTTATTTTAGCAGAAAGTCTTTTGGATTCCAATTGAAGCTTATGGAAAAACCATATAGAGAATTGTTTTAAAAGCATCAATTCTCGGGACAAAGCAAGAGACCCCAGGAGCCCTTGTAGCCCATGAATAGCTTTCATCTCAGCTCTGCTAATACTAGAAAATATCTCTTTTTAATGTTAACCCCTTTGGGAAATTCTACAATAGCTCCTTTGGAATCACCTTGTCCAGTTCTGTGCAGACAGTCAGTAGAGTATCCAGTGAAATATACTAGAGGAGCAGAAATCGTCAGGGAGGTGATAGTCCTGAGAAAAACTGGAAAAAAAAGGAGGGGGGCAAACATCCAAGGGAGATAAAAGCTGGGTGCTCATGGTTTATAACTGGATGGCCCACAACACATGGAATTATAATGAACAAAAATAGAGGAGAGATTATAACTGCACATAAAGAAGAATTAAGTAACCCCAGTGACAGCAAAGAGCCATCCATACAATAAAGTATATGTCTATTTTTTGAGAATGTTGATTACAAAGCAGTTAAAGAATATATTCCTTGACTTTGGGGGATTTATAATCCCACATGAAAGACAGTACCAATGGACCAAAAGGGCTATGAAAGATAGGATATTTCTTGGGAAAAATAATGGCCTAAGAGTTTGAAGTCCTGGGTTGGAATCCTGATTCCATTGCTTAGTAGCTGTGCAACCTTGGAGAACTGACTTAACCTCTCTGAGCTGCAATTCCTCTATTAAAGTCTCCAATGAAAAGTCATATCATGTAAAGCAACAAGCCTACTTAGCACAGAAACTTATTTAAAATTTTTGTTGTTTAGTTGCTAAGTCCTGTCCAATTCTGCGACCCCATGGACTGCAACACTCCAGGCTCCTCTGTCCTACACTATCTTCCAGAGTTTGCTCCAATTTATGTCCGTTGAGTCAGTGGTGCTATCTAACCATCTCATCCTCTGCCATCCGCTTCTCCTTTTGCCTTCAATCTTTTCCAGCATCAGCATCTTTTTACTTTATTTCCCAGCATAAGGGTCTTTTTAAGTAGACGTCCAATAAATGTTTCCACTATTGTGAATTGTGGCTATTATTGATAAAGCACCCTGGTGGTTCAGACAGTAAAGAATCTGCCTGCAGTGCAGGAGAGGCAGGATACCTGGGTTTGATCCCTGGGTTGGGAAGATTCCCTGGAGAAGGGAATGGCTACCTGCTCCAATATTTTTGCCTGGAGAATTCCCATGGACAGAGGAGCCTGGTGGGCTACAGTCCATGGGGGCACAAATAGTCAGATATGACTGAGTGACTAACACACACACACACACTAAAAATGATGCTTGGCTCATAGCCAGGAGGGTTAAAACACCCAAATGGGCTTTGGTGAAAAGGTTGCTATTTCCACCGTTGGAAAGGTCTAGGAAAAGATGGGAAACATCTACCCTGGATAGTTTAGAGAATGGTAGATGCGCTGGAATTCATGGAACCCTTGAAAACCAAAACCCCTTAGACTTCAGGTTACAAATCTGTGCATTAAACTTTCATCCCATTAAAGATAAAGACTGGACCACTGAACCTGCCCCATGCCCCAGTCTAAATTAGGCACCCCATTTTATACCATATGGCTTTCTCTTTCTTTGTACCTCCCACCACTGGTGAAAATGTCTTATTGTGAAATAAATTGATACCACACACTAGACTCCAGCTCCTCAAGAATGCAAAATTGACAAGCTGGTCTTATTCCCCATCACATCCCCAACATCTTGCCCCACTTGCCACATAGCATGCTTTCTGTCACGTATTAGTTGAATTAATTAAGTGATCACTGGATGGAGCTTCCAGCTGTGGGTTTCTAGGCTCCCATTCCAACCATCTGACCAGAATTAAGAACATGAACTTGATCCCAAGCAGAGGTTTTCAGACAGCAAAACATGTCGGCAGAAAACCCACCAGGCCAACACTTTAGCTCCCTGGTGTAGCTCCTCGGTCTCACGGATCGCACATGTTTTGCATATGGAACCCCCATTGACGTAACTGGGAATTTCACGGATGGGACAAATGAAGAGGCAAGACAGCAGTAGATGTTTGCAGCACGAAACTGTCAAGAAGAGATGCTCTGTGACCAGGAGACCAGAGAGCATGCCCCCACCATGAAGGGCAGAGAGCATGCGGGCTGAGCAGTGGTCACTGGCCAGCCCTCTGGAATGCACGGAGGGCTGAGAGCTTGCTCTGCCTCCTTGGCCCCACGACATCGGAAGCTTGGGTGGCTTCCATAACAGCAGCCTGGTCACCCCCTCCCCTTTCCATCCTGCGGCCCCCTTCCTCAGCCCTGGCCCCTCCACTTCCCTCCCAGCGGTCCCCAGACAAAAACAAAAGACCCATTACGGAGTTATTAGCTGCGTCTCGCATATCCCGCGGAGAGAGACAACTGCCAAGCCCACTTCGACTTAAAATGTTTAACAGATCTACCCACATCTAATTTCTGTCACTGTGTTTACAGTACAAGGAACCCAGAGAAGAAAGCCGTGGAGAAAAGTACTAGGGTTGGGGTTGTTGGGGGGTGGGGGAGGGACAGAGGAGGGGTTGCAAAAAATAAATGCCAAACGCCTTCAAAGGCGACATTCCTCCCTGTGGTTTGCAAACACTTCCTCTCTCCCCAGCCATCCTGTAATCACGCTCCAGCGTTCACCAGAGGAGTGTTTACATCCAACACCATTACCGGCAGGGGAGACAGGCGAAATTAAGGCCTCTGGTCTCTGTTCTCCGAGGCCCCATTATCTCTTTCCTTCCCTTACCTCCTTTCATCAAACGCCTCCAATATATGAAGGGGTAAAAGCCTTTAATGGGATTTTGAAGATCTTAAAAGCCAGGCGGTTTGTTTAAAAAGGAAAAAGACCAAGAGGAGTGGAACACAGCCTGGGATCCCTGGGTCCACTTTTTGAAAAAGGGAGCAAACTTTGTTCTCTCTCTCTTTTTTTTTTTGGCCCCGTGTCTGCCAAATCGAGTGTTGGGTTTGAGGTTTGTCTTGGATGGACAAGCAGACCACACAGAGCTGCCAGTGGAAAGCCCCCTTTCGAGTGAGGCTGAGAATTGCCATCCACAGCACTTCCCGGGGCCTGGCACGTTCCCTCCACTTCTCTCTCTCTCCCTCTCTCCGAGCTGTGTCCAACGCCCAATCTGGCACCAACATCACAACCGTGGTTAGCCAAGCCTAATGGTGGTTGAGGGAACAAGATAAAGGGGAGACAATGGTCAAAGTCAAAGGAAATATTGCATGTTGGCAAGTTTGAAAGGATAGATTTGGGTTTCTTCATTCCCCCACGGCTGGGAAAACCCCAGTCCTACATTGCCACAGAGTTTGGTTAGGAGCGAGGCTGGGTTTTCCAAAGAAATCATTCTATTTGGTGTTCTCTTTCCATTTCTCTGGGCCAATTACACTTCACTGAATCAGCACCGGACAGCTCGGGGGTTTGTTGAGCCATAGTTGTCTTGGGGAGCCATGAGGGGGTGAAGAGTGATTTATGAGTTACATTGGATTTGAATGAGACTCTGTATTGTCTCATTCACAACTGGGCAGGGTTGAAGACATTGTTGGTTGGTGTTGTAATATCAGAGTGGAATGTCTATGTTGGATGTGACATGATTTCAGAACACACGTTGGTGTGCAACGCTGTGTTCGTTTAGGGGTGTTAAGTTGGACTGCTGGACTGTGGTGTCATGTTGGGAAAGCCATGTCATGAGACCATCAAGCATTGGTTTAGTTCACCAACACAACTGACTGCCCCAGTAAAAAAACCTGAGGTTGCCACATGGCCTCTTTGCACAGAAGATGACGGCTTTCAGGAGACATGAGACAGCATTCTGTCTCCTGAAATCCCAACAGGGACCCCAAGGTCATCACAGCCCAGTGACCCAAACTGTCCATCGGCTGAACACCAACTCCAAATGCCCAGGTCTCCTCTACAAAGTGCAACGGGGTCTTTCGTTACCACCCTCCCTGGTTTCCTTCACTACAAGCCACTCCTCTAACCACATGGAGCTTCCAGCCAAGAGCTTCTCCAGTCCTGCCTGTTCCTTCGTACACTTGGAAAACGTCTCCTAAGCTCCCTCGAACTTGGGGCAGAGGTGATTCAGCCACAAGAGCTGGAGGTGACTGCATGTGACCTCTCCCTTCTTTCACAAGAACTCTTGTCTCTGATCATCAGCAGACAGTTTCCTCCCTCATCCAAAGTGACTGGCAGCAGAGCACCTTATTCTGAGCAGTCGGACGTTTCCAACCTGGTTTTTATAATGGAACCAAATTGTTCCACCTCCAAAGAGGAGAGACACCCATCACAAGAGCAGCTCACATGAATGGGCAGCTCCCAGTGGGCCAGATGCTGAGCTAAGCACTGCACAGGCCTCTTCTCTCTACAGCCTCTTAAAAGCCCCCGGGAAGAAAGTATTGCTTACTTTGTTTGGTGGATTCATTCAACAAATATTTTCAGAACAACTACTATGTTTCAGGCAGTATTCTTGGACCTGGGGATACAGCAGCGAACAAGAGTGGAAAATCTTCGCTAGCCTGTAGATTCTGATCTAGTGGCAGGGAAAGGTGAGTCTCAGAGAAGTTAAGACAGTTGCACAAAGTCACACAGCTGTGAAGAGCAGAGCTCAGACTCTGCCACAGAATCACCTGACTCCAAAGCGGTGATTCAGAAAACAAAAAGCAAACACATAACATTAAGCAGAGTTCCCTGTGCTCTACAATAGGGCCTTGTTGGTCATCCATTTTAAATAGAGCAGTACGTACACGTCCATCCCAAACTTCCTACCTAAACTCTCCCCCAAATCTTCCCCCACCCCCACCCCAGGAACCATAAGTTCTTTCTCTAAGTCTGTGAGTCTGTGTGGCAGCTTGGATGGGAGGGAGTTTGGAGGAGAATGGATACATGTATATATATGGCTGAGTCCCTTTGCTTGTTCATCTGAAACGATCACAACATTGTTAATCAGCCATACTTCAATTCAAAATTAAAAGTTTAGTAAAAAAGAAAAAAAATTAAACTATTGAAGGCTAAAAAAAATTTTTTTTTAATCAAAACCAAAACATACACACAGCCATGATTGTACCACCTACCTGTCCTTCCTTTATAAAAGTCACTCATGTCCATTCAGGATACATGGACTTACTTTGGTTTTCTGGTTTTTGTTTTCAGTATCAGCGACTCTGCCTCAGATGCGTGCTGCTTACCATCAGATGTAAACACAAATAGTCCTGCAGGCTCAAATACATTTATAGAGGGATGGAGGTTGCGAGGCCAGAAAGAAAGGGCTGATGGAGGGAATGAGATAGAGGTTCCACCCCTGGTTAGGTGAGAGCTGGCATGTCTGAGATCCCAGAGTCATTGCCAGCATGAGAGAAGGAATAAGGGTGAAATCCTGGCTGGTAGAGTCCAATCCCAAGCCAGAGAGAGCTGTCATCATGGAAAACACAGTGCTTTATTTTTTAAACTGGGAACAGTTTGCAAAGGGCTTCCCTCCCTCCTAGGATTGCAGAAGAGAAGGATGGGTTATACCAAGAGCAAGCCAAGCTTAAGAGACCAAGGTCCAAGTCCCCATGGCACATTTTCTGGAGCTTAGGTTGGTCATTTTGCCCCTCTGAGACTCAGTTTCTTCATCAATTACATGGGAATGCTCTTAACACCTAAGTGACAGAGCTGTGATAAGGAGTGTTAAATGAGAATATTTACGGAAAGTACTTTGCGCATTTTAAAGAGCTACATGACTACGAGATAGTCCACCAGCCTGGCAGGAGCCAACCCTCATATTATGAACTACAAAATTACAAGGCTGGGAACATTGAGAAGAGACTCAGGGTCTTCAAGATGGAGAAGAAGGTTAAGTCAATATTGTAGAAGAGGGACTTCCCCGGTGGTCCAGTGGTTAAGAATCTACCTTTCAATGCAGGGGATGTAGTTTCGATTCCTGGTAGGAGATCTGAGATGCCAATGGGAGAACTAAACCTGCACACAACTAGAAAGCTCATGTACCACAACTAGAGAAACTCCTGCTCCACAACAAAGACCCAGCACAGCCAAAATTTAAAAATAAATAAAAATTTAAAAAAATTTTTTTAATTAATGAGTTATGATTTAAAAAAAAAAAGATTGTAGGAGAAAGAAAATGAGGCTCACATTGACATATCTAATGTATGGTAAGTCCTGTGTTTGACATGATATCCTTTGGGGTAGCCATACTATCCTCATTTTATGAATAAATAAATAAATAAATGTTCAATGAGGAAAAGCAATGTTCCCATTATCACCAGACCAAAAAGAAAATAATAATAATAATTAAAGTATTGGTTTTCAAATTTAGAATTGTCAAAACCCCAATTTTTTTTTTGTTTGAACTACTAAAAAACTCACTAAAACCCAGATTTTTCCCCCCACTTTGTCACCTTGTTTGTGCAAACTACTCCTTAAAAAAACAACTTACTCAACTGGATTTTACATTTAAAGGCCTAACCTGTCTTCATTACCTGTTTCCTCCAAATAAACAGACCCCCAGGCCTCAGTCAGGCCATTTACAGAAGCCCCTACATGGACTTAGTCATCTCTGTCTGAGTGGCTGCCCGGAGTCAGGCAATGAACAAAGTGACCCCCTCCTGACCCTCCCTCTCTTGCTGTCTCCTTGCTTTTCTTCATATACAGGGGATTTCCAGGGGCTCTGCAGGGGGTTATAAATATGAGGCACCTCTTGCTCTACCCCGGTTCTGTAGTGCAGCCCCTCTAGGGAAGGGATGGCATACTCGACATGACATGACATGACATGATGGCGTACTCAATGGCGTATTCCTGTGTGTGTTGTTTGGACTCCATCTTCAAATTCTGACTGTTTTCCACTCCTCCACGATTGAAAAGGCTCTCATTGAGCACAGCTTGCTTCTCTCAGACTGTCTCCAGACCCATAGATTCCTGCCTTCAGTCTCAAGACCCTCCCCTCCTCCACTGAGAAGGTGAGTGACCCTGGGCAGATCATGCAATAGCCCCTGCCTCTCAACACACGGCCCCACCCTCCACCCAGCTGCCCAAGTCTGCAAAGCCATCTCGAAGCTCCTGTCCCTCTCTCTTCAGATCTAAGTCCTACCAACCCAACCTCCACAACAGTCCTCAAATCCATTCTCTCCATTCTCACTGGCTTTCACCATCTCCGTCTTGCCCTTGGCTTTGGTCTCACTGCTTCCATCTGGCCTTCATCCCTTCTCCGCACTGCAGACAGAGCATGCCTTTTAAATATGCAAATCCATCCATTGTGCCCCTACCTCCCTTCCAAAAATCTTTCCATGGCTCCCTAAGGCTATAAATTTTTTTTCAGATTTCTTTTGTCGGAGGACAACTGCTGTACAATGCTGTGAGTCTCCATCATACAATGAAATGAATCAGCATTGTGTATACATATAGCCCTCTTCTTCAACCTCTCTCTCGCCCTCCCCCACCCCACCCCTCTAGGTCATCGCGGAGTGCTAAGCTGAGCTCCCTGTGCCACACAGCAGGTTCCCACTAGCTGTTTCACACGTGCCAGTGCGCCTATGTCAATCTTGCTCTCCCAATTCGTCTCACCCCCTCCCCCAACTATGTCCATGTGTCCATTCTCTATATCTGCATCTCTATCCCTCCCTGCAAACAGACTCATCTGCACCATCTTTCTAGATTTCTAGATTTCATACATACGCATTAATATCCAGCATTTGTTTTCCTCTTTCTTATTTACTTCATATGACAGACTATAAATCCATCCACGTCACTATAAATGACCCAATTTCATTCCTTTTTGTGGCTGAGTAATATTCCGTTCTATATATATATACCACATCTCATTTATCCATTCATCTGTTGATAGACATTTAGGTTGCTTCCAATTTCTGGCTACTGTAAATAGTGCTGCAATGAACACTGGGGTACATGTGTCTTTTTGAATTATGGTTTTCTCATGAGAGTTGGATTGTGAAGAAAGCTGAGCACTGAAGAATTGATGCTTTTGAACTGTGGTGTTGGAGAAGACTCTTGAGAGTCCCTTGGACTGCAAGGAGATCCAACCAGTCCATTCTGAAGGAGATCAGTCCTGGGTGTTCACTGGAAGGACTGATGCTAAAGCTGAAACTCCAGTACTTTGGCCACCTCATGCGAAGAGTTGACTCATTGGAAAAGACTCTGATTCTGGGAGGGATTGGGGGCAGGAGGAGAAGGGGACGACAGAGGATGAGATGGCTGGATGGCATCACCAACTCGATGGACATGAGTCTGAGTGAACTCCGGGAGTTGGTGATGGACAGGGAGGCCTGGCGTGCTGCGATTCATGAGGTCGCAAAGAGTCGGACATGACTGAGCGACTGAACTGAACTGACCATGGCCTCTACTGCTATAAATTAACTGGCCAAAGTGAGGAACCACATCAGCTCTACCCTCCAGTTTCCTACCAGCCTTATGACCTTGGCCAGATGGCTCACCTTGTCTGTGCTTTGGTTTTTGTAGTCTGCACCTATGGCTCAGGGTTGTTGTCACGATGAAATGAGATAATAAAGAAAAGCTATTTGGAAAAGTGTCTGGTGAACAGTAAAGACTTATTAAATTGTACTTATTTTATTATCTTCATCATCATTATTACTATTCTTTTTTTCTTTTTTTTTTTTTGGGCCACTCGGGCAGCTTATGGAACTTGCTCGACCAGGGGTGGAACCTGCACGCCCTGCAGTGGAAGTGCAGAGTCTTAACCACTGGACCACCAGGGAAGTCCTCATTACTAGGATTCTTATATTTGAACAATAAGCCCTCAGTATAGGATACAGAGGTTGGAAAGATCTACTTTTTGCCTATTTATCCAACTTCAACTCTGTTCTCATGCTTTACATTCTTCTTCTTCCTTTTTAATTAATTAATTTATTTATTTGACTGTGCAAGGTCTTAGTTGTGGCATGGGAACTCTTAGTTGTAGCATGTAGGATCTAGTTCCCTAACCAGGGATCAAACCCAGGCCTCCTACGCTGGGAGTACAGAGTCTTAGCCACTGGACCACCAGGGAAGCCCACTCACTCACCCCTTACATTCTATGCACCAGCCATTCTTAACTTCTTTGTTTTTTTAATTCAATATAGATGCAATGATTTATGCATAAAGATGGTCATCACAGTGATGTTTATCATAAAGCTGTTTTAAAGCTAAATATCCGTCAATTAAAAATGCTTAAGTAAAATCGTAGTATAATGATGTATTTCAAAAACATTTTAAATTATGACTCTAATGAATATTTAATGACAGGAGAAAATGCTTATGATGTGACAGTACATGAAAAATGACTTAAAATTGTATGTACAGCATTATCTCAACCTGAAGGAAATAAATCAAAATGTTTGCCAATGGTGATCTCTCTGTTAGAGAGATCTGTTAGATTATAGCTGATTTTCTTTGCTTCCTACTTTGCCTATTTTCCAAATTTTATAGAGTCAGTATGTATACCTTTCATATAAGGGAGAAGGGGAGACAGAAAGGGAAGCTTACTTCCTTTCTTTTTTTGCTTCAAATGTAAATGTTCTGGTATTAAAAACTCACTTCTTGGAAAATTCCCTGGCAGTCCAGTGGCTAGGACTCCAAGCTTTCACTGCCAGGGCTTGGGTTCTATCTCTGGTCTGGGAACTAAGACCCCATAAGCTGCACGGCATGGCCAGAAAAAAACTAAATAAAAATTAAAACAAAACAAAAAATTCACTCCCAAGTCACACACACACAATTGCCACCAAGTCCCATCCCACCTCCCCATTCATGAAAACAATATTTCAATTCTGGTCTTTACTGAAAACTTAAAGAAAAAAATGATTTCCCCCACAAGCTAAAATAATTCACTAGACTCCTCTCCTAGAATAAAGAAATCTTGAAGCTAGGGGGAAATATCACAGTCTGCTCCAGCTTAGAATGAAATCCAAAACAGATTTGGTTACAGGGCACAAACACACATTAAACTTTTTAAAATGGAGGCAAACAAATCATTTTAATCCCAAGATTTTAGAGTATTATCCCTATTCTTAGAAGTTATTACCTGATCAACACACTGCATCTCTCAGGAATTCAGACATCCCTTAATGTGTTGTTTAGAAGAGTGGGGGGACGTGGTATATGCGTGTATATCTGCTTCTTCAGGTCAACCAGATGTTCTGAGATGCATGCATTGTGTCCATGAATGCTGAGTTGACCAGATGTCTAAACATCATATATATGTATATGTGTATATATATATTTATTTATTTGTATGTGTGTGTGTGTGTAACAGGCAGAAAAAGAGAGAGAAACAAAAGAGCAAAGTTCACTAACAATTTTTTTCCTTTTCAAAGCAAACTTTGATAACTCTCCGTCCCAATAAGTTATGGCTTCCTCTCAGCCGGCTTCCTTGGTGGGAATGGCAGGTTCCCATGCCAACTGGAATGGGGGAGGGGGAGGGTGTGAGAGCCATTTGATGGTTTGTCAAGATATGCACTCCAGCACCTCATTCTTCTACAAATGTTTTTAAATGAAAAAGCTTTGCCGCTTAGACAAAAAGAGGAACTAATATTTTGCAGAGAAGCAAAGAACCTCATACTAAAGAACACAGGATAATATTACTAATATATCATTATGAACCCCTAATGAATGAAAATATTATTCACATTTTCCTGTGATTTTATGCTTGGTTATGAAGCATTTCAAGGGGAGAGAATGAGAAAGACAAACACTGTGGCCAGCATTGTTACTTTGACATTACAAATAACAGTCTTTATGATGGTATTATACAGTTCATATACTTCCCTCTAATAGTGCCAATAAAAAGATGGCATTTTCCCAGCGTCTGCTCTCTGCTCATGTTTTATGTCTTACTTTCCTCAAGGGTCTGTGGGCTCTTAGGCAAAAGAGCTAATTTTTCACAGTATTAGAGGGGAAGGAAAGTTGGCTTTCTCTCTTTCTACACTAAACTGCTCTTTTCCTATTAGTCTTCACAAGGCAAAATGTTCCTTAAAAAGAAAAGTCACACACACATGTACATAAGAGCTTGCGTTGTTACAGAGTTCTTCCTACCTACCCAGCACCTGGGTTTTATACATATCACTTCAGTTGACCTGCAGGACAAGCTTCTGAGCCAAGCACTCTAAGGGTACCCCTTTTAGGGATGAAGAGATGGAGATTCTTAGAGAGTAAGTTCCCCCAAAGACACTCAGAATGATCCAGGACTCAGGTTCCTCAAAGTCAATGCCCTGAAGAGGATGGGATGTTATGGAGAGAGCAGCATGGAAACATACTGATTACCAGATGTAAAAGACAGCCAATGGGAATTTCCTGTATGACTCAGGGAACTCAGACTGGTGCTCTGTAACAACCTGGAGGGATGTGATGGGGAGGGAGGTTCAAGACAGAGGGGACATGCGTATGGCTGATTTATGTTGATGTTTGAAGAAACCAACACAATATTGTAAGGCAATTATCTTCCAATTAAAAATAAGTAAATTTAATATTTTTTGAAAAGTCAGTGCTCTGGGTGACACTCTTGCTTTTCTGTCCTTTTGTTTTCTTTCACTGTTAAGATTTTCATTTATTATGATGGATAAGTATTCTAACTGGCAGCAGAGAACTCAGTCTCACAAAGCCTTTAACAAGACACTTACTCTTTTTGTTTTCTTTCTTTTTGGTTGTTTAATCATTGACTTTATATTTTTATTGTTTTTTTATTTTGCAACTAATTTTTGTTGGAGTATGATAGCTTTACAATGTAGTGTTGGTTTCCACTGTACAGCAAAGTGAATCAGCTAGATGCTTACATCTAGCCCGTCGTTTTTGGATTTTCTTCCCATTTAGGTCACCACAGAGCACTGAGTAGGCTCAGTGCTGATACAGTAGGCTCTCATTGGTTATTTTATGCCTACTACTGATGGTGTATATATGTAAATCCCAATCTCCCAGTCCATTCCACCTCTCCTCACCCCCTTGTTATCCATACATTTGTTCTCTACGTTTGAGGCACATAGTCTTTTTCAATGGGATGCAAAGGCCAGCTAACTTCCATCAATGATGCTTCTTGGTATCTTCTTCCACAGATCCAGCTGTATGAACTTAAATAAGTAACTTAACCCTCCTGGACATCAGTTTTCTTATAAGAGAGAAATATCACAGCCCAGCATCGACATAGAATGTGAGCTTAAAAAATATGATGTGCTCACTCATTATCAGAGAAATGCAAATCCAAACCACAGTGAGGTACCATCTCACCCTGGTCAGCATGTTGATGTATGGCAAAACCAATACAATACTGTGAAGTAATTAGCCTCCAATTAAAATAAATAAATTTATGTTTAAAAAAATCTACAAACAATAAATGCTGGAGAGGGTGCAGAGAAAGGGAACCCTCTTACACTGTTGGTGGGAATGCAAACTAGTACAGCCACTATGGAGAACAGTGTGGAGATTCTTTAAAAACCTGGAAATAGAACAGCAATACAACCTAGCAATCCCACTGCTGGGCATACACACCGAGGAAACCAGAACTGAAAGAGACACGTGTACCCCAATGTTCATCGCAGCACTGTTTACAATAGCCAGGACATGGGAGCAACCTAGATGTCCATTGGCAGACAATGGATAAGAAAGCTGTAGTACATATACACAATGGAATATCACTCAGCTATTAAAAAGGAACACATTTGAATCAGTTCTAATTATGTGGATGAAACTGGAGCCTATTATACAGAGTGAAGTAAGTCAGAAAGAAAAACACCAATACAGTATATTAACGCATATATATGGAATTTAAAAAAATGGTAATGATGACCCTATATGTGAGACAGCAAAAGAGACACAGATATAAAGAACAGACTTTTGTTGGACTCTGTGCGAGAAGGCGAGGGTGGGGTGGGATGATCTGAGAGAATAGCACTGAAACATGTATATTACCATATGTGAAATAGATCACCAGTCCAGGTTCGATGCATGAAACAGGGCACTCAAAGCCAGTGCACTGGGACAACCCTGAAGGATGGGATGGGGAGGGAGCTGGGAGGGGGGTTCAGGATAGGGACACATGTACACCCATGGCTGATTCATGTCAATGTATGGCAAAAACCACTACAATATTGTAATTAGCCTCCAATTAAAATTAATTAATTAATTAAAATAAAAATTAAAAAAAAAGAAATATGATGAGCTATACTATGCTTAGTCGCTCAGTCGTGTCCAACTCTTTGAGACCCCATGGACTGTAGCCCGCCAGGCTCCTCTGTCCATGGGAATCCTCCAGGCAGGAATACTGGAGTGGGTTTTCATTCCCTTCTCCAGGGGATCTTTACAACTCAGGAATCCAACCGAAGTCTCCTGCATTACAGGTGGATTCTTTGCCAGCTGAGCTGCCAGGGAAGCCCAAGAAATATGATACATTAATTTAAATAATATTCACTCAGCCCTTCTTAGGTGACTGACAAGATATCAGGTGCTGAGGGAATAGCCATGAAAAGAATATAACCCCTGCTCTCTAGATGCATATGGCCTGGTGCAAGAGATAAACATGCAAAGAGACCAATACTATTGCCTCTGATTCGTTCTTTGATGTAGGTACCGAATTATCTTTGAGTTTCTGGCCAGCATCCAAAGCACTAACAGACAAAATAATTTCAAAGTTATCCAGAAATATTTCATCACAGACACTCCCTTCTAAAACAAAACAGGGACTTCTCTAGTGGTCCAGTGGTTAAAATTCCATGCTTCCACTGCCGGGGGGTGAGGGTTCAATCCCTGGTTGAGGAACAAAGAGTCCCACATGCCATGTGGTGTGACCAAAAAGTAATAAAAATTTAAAAACAAAACCAAAAAAAGAAAAAACACTTGTAGAAATCCACAGGGCTTCTACTGGGCAATTGAAGGTATAAACTGTGGATACAGGAGTCAAACATGCTTTTGGACTATCACAGCAATGAACAGAGATTATGATATCAACAAATGACTACTCCTGTCGATCAATATCTTTGTTTATAACTACATACCTGCACCAATCAGCAAACTAAAATGTGAGAGAGCTCGCAACATGACAGCCAGCCAGTAAGAAAAAAAAAAAAAAAGTATTTCTAAGTCCTCAGCAAGACCAGACTCTTCAAAATATCCTCAGACCCTCTCTATTTTCAAGTCTCCATGATTCCATCAGTTACTTAAAACAGTTTCTCAGCCTGGACACTTTTTACATTCTGGATAAGTCTTCATTCTGGGGGATGCTCTGTGCACTATAGAATATTTAGAAGCATCCATGACTTATATCCACCCGATCCAAACACCCCCTCCATGATGACAACTAATAGCATCCCCGGGGACTCCCTAGTAGTCCAGTGGCTAGGACTTCATGCTCCCAATACATGGGGCCTATGTTGGATCCCTGGTCTGGGAACTATCAATAGATCCCACATGCCACAAGGAAGACTGAAGATCCTGTACACCACAACTAAGAGACCCTGAGCAGCCAAAAAAATAAAGTAAATATTTTAAAAATAATAACATTTCCAGAAATTTCCAGACATCCCCAGGCAAGAGAGTGTCCCCAAACCACCCACCAGTTGACAGCCATTGGTCTAAGACTAAAAGCACCTCTACATTTTGGAGCAGTTAAGATCCACTTAGGATCTAGCTTAGTCTGGCCTGGTCCCTCCTAAGATATCTTTCTTTCTTGAAGTCAGTAATTTGGAAAGAAGCCATCAAATGTTTCATTCATTCATTCATTAACTTGCCTATTCACTCCCTCCTCCCTCCACTGGTAGAGTGTGGTAGCCATTTGGAGGCATGGCCCAGGCCCAGAACTAAACCACTAAACCCATTAAAGACATCTAAGAAAATACCATCCAGGACATGATCTGAACAACCAAAGCTCACCCGTACACTTGAGATCTAAACTTGACCCTGGCCTATCTCGAGCCTGTGACTTTTTGCTAAGACTCAACTTCATCACCTGTAAAACGGACTTGATGTATGTCTCCCAAACATCAATCCTTTGGATGCTACCTTCAAAAGTTTTGCCAACTTCAGCATCTCTATAATCATTTGCTTACTATATTTTTTCTTAAATCTTTATTTACTCTCCCAAGGAAATTGCACACCACTCTTCTATACATATATCCAGTATCACCTCCATAAATGAAAGGCAAAGGTCTGTATAGTCAAAGCTTTTTCCCAGTAGTCATGTATGGATGTGAGAGGTGGACCATAAAGGCTGAAAACTGAAAAATTGAGGCTCTCGAACTGTGGTGCTGGATAAGACTCCTGAAGATCCCTTGGACCACAAGGAGATCAAACCAGTCAATCTTAAGGGAAATCAACCCTGAATATTCATTGGAAGGACGGATACTGAAGCTGAAGCTCCAATACTTTGTCCACCTGATGCAAAGAGCTGACTCATTGGAAAAGACCCTGATGCTGGGAAAGATTGAAGGCAGGAGGAGAAGGGGCTGACAGAGGATTAGATGGTTGGTTGGCATCACAGATTCAATGGACATGAGTCTGAGCAAACTCCAGAAGATGGTGAGGGACAGGGAAGCCTGGTGTGCTGCAGTCCATGGGGTTGCAAAGAGTCAGGCACGACTTAGTGACTGAACAACAATAACCACCTTAAAAAAGAAATACAGGGAAAGCAAAACACGGCTATTATATTCCAGCTACACACTGTTGTCAGTGGGAGCTTCTAAGCATATCAGAACTGATTTCCAAGCTACTGGGGATTAACTGCATCTTTTCATGTGTTCTCAATTGCACCCAGGCAGGTAGGGAAGAGATGCTTGGGGGCTGCCCCAGCTAGGATAAGTGGCTACAAACGAAGTATGTTGCAAGGAAGTGCAAATGTTTGGAACTGGGGTAAAAAAGTTCTGCAAGTAAAGCAGAGGCCAAGACTGGGGGGCAGGGGGGCGAGCTGAAGAAATGGAAGAAGGTGTCAGGAGTGAAGAAGGGGTGACTTCGCAAATTTGCCCTCTGGCATCAGGATCCTTGGCGAGCTCAGCACTTTTGAGGTTCAAGTTTGTTTATTCTTGGCAAAATGCAACCGCCTGTTTCTAAGAGCAAAGTCTTTAAAAGGCTTATAAAGTCTACTCAAAAGGCTTTCTGGACATCAAATAGCTCATAAAAAGGAACATTTTGATGAGTTAAGTGTAAATGAATCAGAAACATACGGATTCCATTTTGCCTAATCTGCTCGTGGATTTAGAAACGAAGGGGAAAACTGCTCCAAGCCAAATTCTTCAGGGGCTTTGTAGACCCCCGAAACCTTTGAAAGCCTTTGGCAACGTTAAGCAAATCCCATACAGAACTCTGCCTTGCCCTCCTGAACTTTGGTCTTCAAGAAAGGCCCCCAATGGAAGATTCATTCTGAGGAAGAAAGGGAAGGAAAGGGGTAAAGAGAGCCCATTTACTATGTGCTCAGAACTCTGCACTTACCAGCTGCCATAGGCTGAACCCCTCCAGGAAGGGGACACACTTTATGTCACCAGAGAGAGAGGAGGCCACAGAGGATAGTGACACCAAGGAGACGGGGTGCTCATCCCAGCTCCCCCGAGGGCCAGCTTTGTCCATCTGGCCAAGTTACAGTAATGTCCCTAAGTCTCAGTCTCCCCATCTGTAAAACGGAGCTGAAAGGGGCATGTAGGTAAAACTGTGAGGGTTACATTTTCAAATTATGGAACATTTCATCCAGTGCTCAGCACATAAGTACTTGATCAACACTGGCCATCATGGGACTTCCCTGGTGGTCCAGTGGTTAAGATTTTGCTTTCCAATGCAGGGGGTGTGGGTTTGATCCCTGGTCGGGGAGCTAAGCTCCCACATGCCTCATGGTCAATAAGAAAACAAGACATAAAACAGAAGCAATACTATCATGAATTCAATAAAGACTTTAAAAATGGTTTCACTGATGGCTTAGCTGGTAAAGAATCTATCTGAAGTGCAGGAGACCTGGGTTCAATCCCTGGGTTGGGAAGATCCCCTGGAGAAGGGAATGGCAACCCACTCCAGTATTCTTGACTGGAGAATCTTAAATCTTACAAAATATAAAATAAAAGACTGGCCATCATTATAATACACAAACACTGTAGCGTGGGCATGGATATTATCCCCATTTTAAAGACCAAGAAACTAGGTCCAAGAATGATTCATTCATCCCAGGTCCCAAATCCGTTAAAATAGTAGACTCATGATTTAGCATAGAGCGTCATAATTCCAAAACCAGAGGTCTTGTCACTGCAATTCATGGCTTTCCGAAAAGACTCAAGAGCCTAGCAGAACGGATCAAACTCCAGAGACTGGGATTCATTTTCCAATAAGGTCGGTGCTGGGAGCCTCACTCCAACCTCATGGCCATGGCTGGAGGTGAGCTAAGATGAGCCTTCCTCCCAGACTTCCAAGGACTTTTCGGTGCCAAGACAGAATGAGACCTACACCCTCCATCAGAGGTGTTGAGAGATCTCCCTGGCTCCAAAGTTTTGTTTGCTTGGTGTGACGGGTTAATGGAATTACAGGGAAGAAGCAGAAGATGAAAGGAGAGGGAGAAATTTGGAATCACGCTACATTTTCCGCTCACTGTCTCTCTGACTGATGCTGTGTAATATGGCTGTAAAAATACATGAAGCAAAATCTAAAGGGAGGGGGAAGTCTATGTAAATGGGCCAGGTGGATAATACTTGGCGTGTTGTACATGTTTCTGCACATGGTTTTATCAAAGGGGATAATTACAGCGTATGGAAAATAAGACATATTGTTTCCATATGAGAGATAAAGAGAGAGTGTTAGAAGTGATTAAAGGGACTTAAGGGTGTAGAATGTTCTCATAATGAGAACTGCTTGTGTCCTAGAATGAGAGTGGTGTTTTTTTTTGTTTTGTTTTGTTTTTTTAAGCCAGAATTGCAGAAGTCTTTCTAGCATTCTATAAAGGGAAGGCTTCTTAATTTTTTGCAAGTTTGGCCAAACTCAAAACGTTAGACTCACCCGGGCAGCCTCTCTTCATTTCCTGAGTCTGTTTTGTCCGGGGATTATCTAGGCAGGTCTCCTTTGCATCTGGCAGCTTCACCAATGGGCCCCACAGCAACACAGCTATGAGGTCAGGAAAGCTTAGAGCCTGACAACAAAAACATGAACATCTGATTAAAAATTGGGCCAGGGACTTTTGAATGGACATTTCCACGAAGAAGATACACAAATGGCCAATAAGCACATGAAATGATGCTCCACATTACTATGCACTACGGAAATACAATCACAACCATAATAAGACACCACTTCACACCCATTAGGATGGTTGTCGGAGAAGGCAATGGCACCCCACTCCAGTGCTGGAGCAAATCCCACGGACAGAGGAGCCTGGTGGGCTGCAGTTCATGGGGTTGCTAGGAGTCGGACACGACTGAGCGACTTCACTTTCACTTTTCACTTTCATGCACTGGAGAAGGAAAAGGCAACCCACTCCAGTATTCTTGCCTGGAGGATCCCAGGGATGGGGAAGCCTGGTGGGCTGCAGTCTATGGGGTTGCACAGAGTCAGACACGACTGAAGCGACTTAGCAGTAGCAGTAGGATGGCTGTAAGTAAGAAAATAAAACATAATGAGCTGGTGAAGATGTGGAGGAATGCTTGTATATGGGAATGGAAGGTGTAGAAGTCACTTTGGAAAGTGGTGTAGCAGATCCTCAAAAAGTTAAACATAGCATCACCTTATGTGTGTGTTTGTGTGCGTGTATCAGTTGCTCAGTTGTGTCCGACTCTTTGTGACCCCATGGGCTGTAGCCCGCCAGGCTCCTCACCATGTGGTCCACCGATTACACTCCTGGGTATATGCCCAAAGGAGTTGAAAACAGGGAGCTCAGTTTGGTGCTCTGTGAGGACCTAGAGGAGTGGAATGTGGGGTGGGAGGGAAGCTCAAGAAGGAGGGGATATATATATATATATATACACACACACATATAGCTGATTCATTTTGCAATACAGCAGAAACTAACACAACATTTTAAAGCAATTATAATCCAATAAAAAAAACTAGGAAAAATATTTTAACGGTTAATTTTATGTCATGTCAATTTCACCCCAATATAAATAAATAGGCAAATAAAAATAAAGGCTAGAACTCACTCTCTTCCCCTCCACCTGCCAAGACCAAGAACTCTTGACCTTGCAATGAAAGATCTGGGTCTCCAGCTCAATGCCAATAGCACTAGCCTCCCCAGCATTAGCCTCCTTCGAACTATAGCTCCCCTCTTGAAACTAAGCTGGATGGACCCTGATGGTGAGTAAACAAACTGACTTGATTCACAGAAGGGTTTTGGTACAATATCTGCCCAAGGCTGCCCAAGACATGGATTATTGCAAACTTTTTTCCTTAAATCTTTTCCTTTGTTATTAGAATTATTAGAAAAATAATTCTAGCAGATATAGAGGGAGCTGGCTGTTTAGGGCTTTGTCAGTCTCTGTTGCTCAGCAACTTGGCTTGGCTGTCAAGGAAATTAGCATCCATTAAGAATTGTGTGTCATTATAACTTGGAGGTGACCTGCCTCAATGTTATCATAGTAATAGATATAGAGTCAAGTCTTTCTTCGCCCCTTGCTCACTCTGAGTCCCTGGGCAAGACATTACCTCCATTTTCCTCATCTCTAAGATGGGCATAGGGTTTCCCTGGTGGCTCAGCAGTAAAGAATCCTCATGCAATCCAGGAGATATGGGTTTGATCCCTGGGTTGGGAAGATTCCCTGGAGAAGGGTACGGCAACCCACTCCAGTATTCTTGCCTGGGAAATCCCATGGTCAGAGGAGCCTGGTGGGCTACAGTCCATGGGATCTCAAGAGAGTTGGACACAACTCTGCAACTAAAGAATAGCAAGATGGGCATAACCGTGCCTCAGGATGCTGTCATGAAGTTAACATAGCATTCATTCAGGAGTTGCTCAAATAATACTATTCTTTTCCCTTTCTGCTATCCTAGCCTGGTCTGAGAGGTTTACAATGGGAATAATGATGCCCAATAAGGAATAAGACAGCTGTGAAAGGGCACTGACGGTGTGACTTTAGCTTACTGATGCTGTAGCAACCTGATCGATCTAGAACTGGATAAGATCACTACACACAGGGGAAAGCGGCAGCCCAGAGAGGTTCTAAAACTTGAGAGATGTCACACAGCAAATTACCCACAGAGCAAGAGTTGCAACTTGGGTGACTAAAGCTCCAAAGCTATAGATGAGGCATTGGGGTACCATCTGTGGGTGAGGATTCAAGTGCCTCCTTCCAGCTGGGTAGATGCCAACTCTTGGGCATGGCACGCTCAGTGGTACAGGTACTTGAAACACAAGGTCACTTGCACGGTCAGAAACAGTACACTGGCTGAGTAAAAAGAATCTTCCCGCTGTAAGTTACCACTTTCCTACATGTCTCTGGTAAGCAACAAAGGAGGACTGTTGAAAAATAATTCTTTTTAGAATATATATATTTCCCAGAATTTGTTCACTCCACAAATATTTATTGATTTCTTGTTATAGGTCAAGTTTTCTTCCAGAAACCAAGTACACAAGATCCCTGTGAGTTACAGAAAACTCCAGGACATGGTGAAGGACAAGGAAGCCTGGCATGCTGCAGTCTATGGGGTCACAAAGAGTCAGACACGACTGAGGGACTGGACAACAACACAACTGTGCACAGAAAACTCACATTCAAGTGGAAAAGAGAGAAATTAGGTTAGAGAAAAATCCAGAGAATTTCGGATTTATAAGCACTATGAAGTCACTAATATGGGGAAATGCAATAAAATGTGCAGGGCATGCTAATTTTAGTTCGGTGAGCAGGGATATTCTCTCTGGGGAAGGGGTATTTAAGTAGAGACTGAAATAGATAGAAGGAGCTGGCACTGACCTGAGGAAAGAGTTTTCCAGGCAGAGTGACCCTCAGGGGCAAAGGCCCTGAGGTCGGAACAAACCTGCCACGTTTAAGAGACAGAGACGCTATGTGGCCAGGGTGGGACAGGCTGGGGGTCGGGAAACAATGGGCAGGTTTGAGGCCAAATCATGCAGAACCTCAGTGAACTTGAATTACCTGAGACGTAATCTCACCATAAGCAATTTAACAAAGAGATAACATAAAAGATTTAAAGAGATCATGGTCATTCATTATCTCAACTTCTAGAGAAAACTGACCAGTGACATTTTGGTGTGTGTCTTTTCAAACATTCTATTTCATATCCTACCATATAAATACATAGGGGACTTCCCTGGTCGTCCAGTGGTTAGGATGCTGCGCTTCCACTGCAGGGAGCATGCGTTCAATCCCGTGTCAGGGAACTAAGATCCCACATGCTGCATGGCACAACTGAAAAAAAAAAAGAAAGAAAATATATATATATACTTACAAGAGTAGGATCATATAATACATCCATGAAACTAGCCTTTTATTTTATTTTATTGTGTGTTTATTACTTAATACATCATAAACATCTTTCCATGCCTGTCCACTTAGCTATTACACTGAGTTCACTTGGACACATGTCTGGGACAGACTACGCGCTCAACAAATATTTGTATAAAGAAAGACTGAAAGAAAAAAAAAAGGAAGGGAAGGAGAAAAAGAGGAGGAAATAATTTCTAACAGCTGCTTCATCTTCCAGCAGGAGATTACAGATTAATTTCACACGCCGTCTCCCACTGTGGGCATTTAGGGAGGTGTTTCACTGCCATCAGCGATGCTGCCGTGACATCACCATCTCGTCCTCACACCTCAAGATAACTGCTCCAACCACATCCTCAGGATAATCTCCCAGAAGTGGGATTTCTGAGACCAAGGGCATATCCGTTTTTTTTAAAAGAACGTGTACACCCGTGGCGGATTCATGTTGATGTATGGCAAAACCAACACAATATTGTAAAGTAATAAATAAATAAAAGTCCAAATACTTCTGGCAAAAATAAAATAAAAGAACGTCCCCTTCAGAAAGATTGATTGACATACCCTCCCATTGGCAGCGTCTGAGGGCTCTGAGTAAAATGTCGCTTACGAAAGAAAAACAAACAAACAAAAAAACCAGGATGGGTTTACTGAGCATCACTGGATTTCTGAAAGTTCTTATTTTCTGAAAGTTCATCTTATTTCACTCAGTCATGTGGGCATCTTTCCCACATAGAAGATGGGGAACTAAAGTTTCTGATCCTTCCTCCTCCTTGGAATATTTCCAATGTGAATCATCTCAGACTTCGAGAAATGAGACCGGATGACTGGGGAAAACTCTTTTTCCGTCTCTGGGTTTGGTGTTACTGAAAGACCAGCCCCGGATCAGATGCCTCCTTCCTTCTGCAAAATTAAGAGGTGCAAAAAGATTCCCTGTTCTGACTGCCAGGTCCTTTCATAAGTCACTGGTTTTAATATTGATTTGGCAGCTCCAATAATGATTTCTTCTTTTAAAGAATAGGACTTGAAGGCAAACTGCAGAATGAGGCCATGAACTTGACCGTGAACCTGGCTATGAACCCAGCTATCAACCCGGCCATGAACCCAGCTAGGAACCTGGCCATGAACGTGATCTGAGCTGTGATTGTTCACAACACTTTCCACATCTCTCCTACCATCTTTTAACCAAGAGCGCTTTACACGGCCATTACTTTTGGTCTTTACATCCTACTACAAAGGAGAACCTCAAAGTTCCTAAATTACAGAGGAAAGACAACTGAGGTGAGGCCTGCATCATACACAGGGTTCGATATTACTAAATAAAGATGGAGTCTTCTCTTTCCAAGAAAGATTTCCTTGAAAATCTTTCCACGTAGGAGAAATACTCTTTTACCAGTTTAGAGATGAAGAAGTGGAGGCCAGGAATGCAGTGATATCTTCGACCCTGGTCACACTGTGGTCAGCAGCAGAATCTGAACTCAAGTCAGGACCTTCGCTTGTCTGGTCCATGTCCTATGAAATTATCTACTCTCCCGTATGCTTCAAACATTCTCTTCAACATGACCCTTCCTCTTTATTCCTTTTCGTTTGTTTTTAAAGATTTTTTTGATATGCTGCTGCTGCTGCTGCTGCGTCGCTTCAGTCGTGTCCGACTCTGTGCGACCCCAGGGACTGCAGCCCACCAGGCTCCCCTGTCCCTGGGATTCTCCAGGCAAGAACACTGGAGTGGGTTGCCATTTCCTTCTCCAATGCATGAAAGTGAAAAGTTAAAGTCAAGTCGCTCAGTCGTGTCGGACTCTTAGCGACCCCATGGACTGCAGCCTACCAGGCTCCTCTGCCCATGATAGACCATTTTCAAAGTCATTGTTGAATTTGTTACAATATTGCTTCTGTTTTATGGTCTGGTTTTTCTTGGCTGCAAGGCAAGTGGAATCTTGGCTCCCCAGCTAGAGATCAAACTCACACCACCTGCATTGGAAGACAAAGTCTTAACCACTGGACTTCCAGGGAAGTCCCTTTTTTTTTTTTTTTTTTTTTCTTTTTTTTTGGCCATGCTATAGAACCCACCTGCCAATGCAGAAGACATAAGAGCTGTGGGTTTGATCCCTGGGTCAGGAAGATTCCCTGGAGGAGGGCCTGACAACCCACTCTAGTATTCTTGCCTGGAGAATCCCCATGGACAGAGGAGCCTGGTGGGCTACAGTCCACGGGGTTGCAAAGAGTCAGACATGACTGAAGTGACTTAGCATGTATACATGCATAGCTTGTAGGATCTTGGGTTCCTGACCAGATATCGAATCAGGGCCCTCAGCAGTGAAAACTTGGTGCCTTAACCACTGGACCACCAGGGAATACCCGACCCTTCCTCTTTAGCATCAAGGAGCTAGGAAAGCAGAGAGCCAACATATGAATCTGCTGTGGACGTACTTGGAAAAGCTAGGCCCAGGCGGAGAAAATGGAAGGAAAACTGAATTCTTCCATTTTACCAACCCAAGAACCATCTAGAAAGAGCACTAGTCTAGAAGTAGCCCTTTTCCTTTGCTTTCTCATTTTTTGTTTTTTGTTTTTCTCAAGGTCACTCTCCCATACCTGCTGCAGACTCAGCAGGAAAGTGTGATGGGTAGATTGTGGTCCAAGTCAGCTCTGGAGAGACATCTCCAAGCTTCCCACTCCCTGTACTGCTCTGAGATGCCCACTTCACTGTGAGTCTGGCAAACCTGGGAGATCTTCCAAACTCTGAGAAACATCCCTGTTTTCTTTGGGGAAAGATTGAAGACTTGTAAATCGTAACTCTTATCTGCAAGGATCCATGGGGTGCTGGAGAGTGTTGGGGTAGAGGAGACTGTGAAGTGCTTACAACGAGGACCCACAGAAATGCCTAAACACTCGGAATAAATAAAGCAACCTCCTCTTTCCTACATTAGAGGGGCGGGGGGGATGGGAAGAAAACAAAGAGGGTGGGCCAGGGGGAAAGGCAAGGAAAAGGCCAGGGAGGGTTTATAAAGGCAGCTGCTCAGACCCTACAGCCCACTAGTCTCGGTTATTTCCCTGGCGTGGGTTGGCCTTGTCCTCCATTCACTGGCTTCTCTGCCCTTACATTTAGCTACTGTTTATTATCTATACCTAAAAGGCCAAGAGAGGCCCAGAACTTGGCCTTTGTTATTAGATGGACAGACGGTTAGTGCCGGGGAGGCTGGGCTGCCTCTGCACCCATCTCTTCCCTCCCAGCCCACCCCCATCCCCTGACTCACCCTCCATGCAGTCAGCCAGCCAACAGGAAATGGCACACTCCAAGGACCAAACAAAACCACTTGTGGTCCACACGGCAGAGAACCAACAACAAAGAATCCAAGTGAGCCCCCTCTTTACCTTGACCCAAGGACGGGGTGAGTGCTCAGTGAAATTGTCAGAAAATGCCTGAAGAGTCTCTGGAAGGCTTCACCATCTTCCTGAAGTGGTCTGTTGTAGACCTTGTCTTAGAGGCAGGGAGCTTGGTGGCTCCAGGAACTATGATCTGAACAGGTGCTGTGACTTCGATTTCAGTCTCACTCTACAGATACAGATACTGAGCTTTAGAGAAATTAAGTAACCTGTCCAAATTTCACAGCAAACGAGCAACAGAGCTACAATTGTAAACCGGGTACCCCTAGATTCCAGCCTGTGTTCAATAGCCAAATGATCCAATATGGTAGCCACCAGCCATGCGTGGTGACTGAACTTGCCCAGGCACATGGTTTCTAAGTGCTGAGGGCAAGATGGGAATCCAGAAAGTCTAACTCCTGGCCACCTACTCTTACCTTCTGTCTACCTATATATATATCTCCCATGATCCCTACCAGAGTTACTCCTTGGCTCTTCTAAACTCTTGCACTCTTAGACAAGATGCAGTGAAAAGAGCCATGTTCTAGCCCCAGCTCTGCCACTTCTCAGCCCGGCGAGGCACTGCCCCTCTCACACCACTGGTTCTCTATCCATTAAATGAGAATACGAATAACAGCAAGGCTCTACCACATCCCAGAATCCAGAGAGGGAGAGGAACTCTCCTGACCCCCACTTCATCCAGGGCCACTTCCAGAGTGTCTGTAAAACAGACACTGTTTGTGTTATCAATCTCGTTTCCTAGAAGGAAAAAAAAAAATCTTTGAAAACCACCAAGTCTTTGAACTTCCAGGGCCTGTGCAGTGAGTGGAGAAGAGAGGGAGAAGGTTGTGGCTTGGAGATGAAGCCAAAATGAAAGAGGATCAGATCAGCTTCTGGGTCATCCAGCCAAATCAGATACCAGGTGAGGCTTTGCTTGCAGTTTTGGGAAGATGGGAGCCTGGCTCAACCAGGAAGGGGTGAGCAGGGGGACAAAGGTGATGGCATCAGGGTAGAGGGGCCAGAGGGCAGAGCCAACAGAACAGAAGCCTGAACTGTGTAAGGACTTCCCTGGTGGTCCAGTGGTTAAACTCTGAGCTCCCAATGCAGGAGGCCCAGGTTTGATCCTTGGTCAGGGAACTAGATCCCACATGCCACAACTAAAGATCCATGTGCCTCAACTAAGACCCAGCACAGCCAAATAAATAAACGAAAGAAACTAAAGACTGCAAAAAATAAAAGAAGAAGAAAAAAAGAAACCAGAACTGTGTAGCATGCTGTGAGTCAACTCACTGCATCCTCAGCCCTTGACTACCCAGCCCTCCTTCCGTGTCTACCGTCCCATTTTACAGATGATAAAACTGAGCCCCAGAGAAGACACACAACTTCCCGAGGTCATTCCTTCTTCCACAGATGCACTCAACATACAGTCAAAGAGCACCATCCAGATTCTAAGAGTTCACAGCAGACCTGGGTCCCTTCTGTATTTAGAAGCTCTTGGGAACATTCACAGATAAAGAAAAGTCAAAACAGTATCACACACAAACCAGGATGTGAGTTAATGCTTAATGCATGTAACAAATGAACATATTGAACACCATTCCAGGTGCAACAAAACAATGTCATTGGACTATTCATGAATAGCCCAATTGAAAGATTTATTTAAAAAATAAATAATAAAAGGATGTTCATATATCAACAAGAGATATGTTCCAAGCATAGGACATAAGTTCAGAGTCATGTGACAAATGTCACCTCCTTTCAATGTTCTCAGGACACTTCTATGTGCAGATATACAACCATTGGGGATAATCTCAAACATCAAAATTCGCAACCTTTGATGAACTAGAGGCTGAGATGAAATCACCCCTTCCAGCATCTACTTTAAACCAAGCATTGCTGGACACAGAGGAAGTGGGAAATAGGGCCAGCTTCTGGGCTCCCTGAGCACTCAGTTTATTGAGGAGGCTTATGGGTACCACAAGGCAGAGACAATCAGGATGCTCTGATGGGAGAACTCTGTGCAGAACCTGCATGCTCAGTTGCTAAGTCATGTCCGACTCTGCGACCCCAGGGACTGTAGCCCACCAGGCTCCTCTGTCCATGGGATTCTCCAGGCAAGAATACCGGAGTGGGTTGCCATTTCCTCCTTCAGGGGATCTTCCCAACCCAGGGATCAAACCCACATCTCTTATGTCTCCTGCACGGGCATGCTCCCATCCTCTGAAGCCATGGCGAGTTTCAGGACCCAGTAGGGCAGACCGTTGGGAAGGCTAACCCTGATCGTTTTGCAGCCCCATGACTCCGAGACCATCTTGCCATGACACAGGCTTCATCCCTAAGAGGCTCCCGTGGACCTCGACACACCCCAACGTCCACAGAGTCAGAACACATTAGAGCGAAGTTTTGTTCCCCAGAGCCTCTCGTCTCAGCAAAGCCAGCTAATTCAGATTTAAACTCCCTCTTAATAGGCTGAGTTGCTGAGCCTTCTAATTAATGCCACATGTTTCCCTCAGCTGTCATCCCGAATAAATGTTTACAAAGCTATTAACGTACTGTATTTGTAAACCGGGACAGCTCGGCTTTGGGGAGTCATGTGGTATGCATTTTCTCCTCAAAGATGGAAAAGGCTTAGCAATAATAAATACATTGTTTTGCAGGGATGGGAGCAAGGCGTTGCCTGAAAAAAAAAAAATTTATTGCGAGCTTCCTGAGACAGCATGGCTGTGTGTACGTGAGGAATGGAAGATTTCTTGAGTTCAGAAGAGCTACGAGGGGGCCGGATTTGGCCCAGGTTCGCACTTGGAGGGGAGGAACTCCAGGGGCAGAAGAAAGCACTGGTTTGAGATCCAGAGACCTGGACTCTGGTTCCAGCCCCTCTGCTCACCAGCCTCTTGGGAACTCAGTTTGTCCATCTGGAAAATGGGAGGCTAGACTCTTCAAAAATTTTCCATCTTTTTTTTTTTAATTTATTTCTCTGTGTTGGGTCGTAGTTGCAGCACAGAGACTTGCTCAGGGACTGTAGTTTTGGCATCTGGGCTCAGCAGTTGCAGGCACGGGCTCATGTGGGGTCTTAGTCCCCCAACCCAGGCATCGAACCCACACTGCAAGGCAGATCTTAATCACTGGGCCGCCAGGGAAGTCCTAAGAATTTTCCATCTTGGATCCAGGATTCTAGTCCTGATTTGCTCTCTGCTCTGACCTCCAGAGGACACCTGGAAGGTTCTTGCAGAAGCTCTTCTAAGGGTCCCCATGGCCCTAAAGATAAAGTCCTAACATCTTAACATAAGACCCCAAACTCGGCATATCTTCCCTATGGTCTTCTGCAGCCCCATTTCCAACCCCGCCTGCTTCATACTCCAGCCATGTTCAATGCACCATCGCTTTCCTGAAAGAAGCCCCACTGAGGCTCACTTCTAAGCCTTTGCCTGTGCCAGCTTCTCCACCAGCAGCATGCTTTTCCCCTCAATTCCCTGCTTACCTAGCCTATTTCTACACGTTTTGTCCACATCTCCGCTTACATATCACTTTCCCTTGGTAGCCTTTCTGGAACTCTCAGGTCCCTCCCAAATGCACCCACAGCACCCAGAATGCCTCCTGCCTCAAGGCAGTGTTACCCATAAGGTGTAAGTGTAAGCTCCAAAAGAGCTGGGGTGTTGTCTATTTTATTTGATGCTATTCCCCAGTGCCTTACAAACAGAGGGGACTTTCAACCAGCGTTGCTGATGAATGTGAAGTAAAAGATGATGGGGGCAAGTTTCCAGCACAAAGGAGAGTGCAGGGGTCTTTTAGATACTTTTCAGCTCCAGGTATTTTGACTCAGACATATATCATCTTGCAGGGCCCTTTCCATTGCTGACCAGATTCACAATCATGAGCTCAGAAAGGTTAAGTAACTTGCACAGTGTTATCCAGCTAGTCTGGAACTGCAGCCTGTATTTAAACCTAAGACCTTTAGTCTCTAAAAGCCCAGACTTTCACCTACTGTGATATTCAACCCCCCTAGCAGTGCCACTACCCCTGACCACCTAAGTCTGAGCTGATTCCCACACTTGCTGATATAAATGGCCTTAGCACAGTATCTAGTTATTTTCCACCTATTTGTCATGATAATTATTCAGGATACACTCATGAGGACTCTGGGTGTAAGTGACAGAAAATCAACTCCAATTGACATTCATCAAAGTAGGGAAGTAGAGAGATAATAATTCTGTTGAACTACAGAAAAAGGCAGGCAGGAAACAGGCTCTAGGGATGCCCAGAATCAAGGACTCAGACCCTGCAGTCCTCTGTCTCCACTCTTTTTCAAAGCCAGCTCCCATCAAGAAGCTGGAATTATAGCCACACCTGAGTAAACATCACAAACATAGTCTTTGCTATCAGTTCCCTTGTAAAAATCCTAGGGAAGCAATTTGATTGGCTGAGTCTGAGTCGCATGCTCCTGCCTGGACCAATCACTGTGGCTGAGGGTAGAATATGATGATACTAGGTTCAGAGCCCCATGTTTACTTGGAGCTGGGGAGATGCCTTTTCCAAAATTCTGGGATATAGCCCTTCATTTTCTTAGAGTTCAACGTTTGATGAAAAGAAGCAACTAAATCAACACACAACTAAAGCCCAGTGCACAACAGCTACCCCAGAGGAAAGCAGAAAAGGACCCTGTTTCCAAGTGAATTTTGTAGAGCACTGTCGATGGGAATGGATGGAAGAAAAGCAAAGGGTTCTACCACCTGCATTTGGGTTCGCTCACTTTTGCATCAAGAATGCCTAAGACAATGCCAGGTATATAGTAAGTGCTCAATAAATATTTGTCAAAGGAACACGTTCATGAATGAGAGCAATATGTCTTGTAAGAATATGAAAATGTCCCTGCTTCATCACAAGGTTCAAGGGTCAAACCAGCATGGATTCAAATCTCAATGTCAGCACCTCCAAGTTGTTCAATTAGGGGACATCCCTTCATCCATCAGAATCTCAGTTTTAGCCTCTATAAATGGGAAATAACATGCCTATCTCCTGTTGTTGAGAAGAATTAAATAACCTCTCCGAAATACCTGGAATGGTGCTGGGACTCCAGACTGCTGTCCCATCTGTGGCAGAGAGTGGACGGTGCTCTTTTTTTTTTTTTTTTTTTAATATTTATCTATTTGGCTGCACCGGGTCTTAGTTGCAGCATGTGGGATCTTTAGCTGCGGCACGCAAACTCTTAGTTGTGGCATGTGGGATCTAGTTCCCTGACCTGGGATCAAACCCGGGGCCCCCTGCATTGGGATTTCAGAGCCCCAGCCACTGGACCACCAGGGAAAAAGTCCCTGGATGGCATTCTTTATAAAAATGTACCCCACTCCCTCCCCATTGGGCAGTTTAGCTTGACTTTTTGTGCAATGGCAGTTTTCCAAATTTACTTGTTCAACACTTGGAGCACAGCAAAAAAATATGAAGACAAGACTTTTTGTGAGAGCTAGTGTCCTTTACAACAAAACGTGATTTTCCTACAGACTCTCCACGGTGAATTGAAAACGGCTTGAACTGGTTCCCTTCCAAGCAGCAGACACAATTGCTGCCGACCTCATGGCTTTTTGGAGGGATAGCTGGCCCTTCCAGGGGTATTTCGATGCTCTGGGCTCGGCTGACTCTATTTAAAAAAAAAAAAAAAAAAATTGGTGTGAAATACCAACCCGGTTGAAACAGCAACACTTCTGAAATTGCTGCCGATGTTCTATAACACAAAATCCAAAGAACATACAGGTCCCTTGACATCTTCTCTCAGCACTACGTACGCCCAGTTTTCTGAGCCCCCAAGCCAAGAGCACGAGTTTTTCACAGATATTGGCAACCACCTGAAGGTAATACAGCAGCAGCCAGGCCAGAAAGGATGCTGAAACTATTTCCAGGATTCTATAAATCCGCAGTAACATTTTTTGCTTTTTTTTGATCCATCCTATCTCCCCTGCCCCCCACAACCCCCTTCTGTTCTTTTATTTCTCTATACTCCTCCCTCTTCCATGACAATGGAAGGAAAATATTTATCTCCATACGTGAGTATGAACCACACAGAACTCATCACCAAACAGAGAAGCGCATCACTCTCAATTCCACTTTGGAAAACATTTCCTCTCTTCCATTGCTCCTGATCCAAGAAAACTGTTTCTAGAACATGTTTTTTGGCTCGCCTGGGTTCAGGATTCCTGGGCTACAGGCTCAGCAAGGTCCCTGTGTTTTCTTGAATCCATGAAGACCCTGGACTTCGCATCCAGTCTTTGGAGTCCTGGGTGCCCCTTGAATGATGGTGGGGAGCAGATTCCCCATGTCCTTTGCACCAGGAACCTGGACTGGACTGGCTGATTAGTCTTATTTAAAGCAGCAAATCCTGGGACTTCCCTGATGGTCCAGTGGTTAAGTCTTCGTGTTCTCAATGCAGGAGGTGTGGGTTTGATCCCTGGTTGGAGAACTAAGATCCCACATGCTGCATGGCACAGCCAAAAAAATTTTTTAATTAAAAAAAAAAATTAGGGCTTTCCTGGTGGCTCAGTGGTACAGAATCCACCTGTCAATGCAGGAGACACAGGTTTGATCCCCGGTCAGTGAACTAAGATCCTACATGCTGCAGAGCCACAACTGCTGAGCCCACAGGGCACACTAGAGAATCTGTGTGACCCATCAAAAGATCTTGTATAATGCAACAAAGATACTGTGTGACACAACTAAGATCCAGTGTAGCTGAATACATAATAATAAAAATTTAAAACAATATTTTTTTAAAGTGAGTCTATTTAATAAAGAAAAATAGGATGTGAGTTAACTGCATATGCTACTCTAATGTGGCAAAAGAATCAAAGGGAGGTAAGCAAGCGAAAAGCCAAATTTGAGAATTGCCCACTTAAAGAACCGCTAAAGCTTTCTCCCCACTACCACCAAAACTCTGATGGAAAAATATTACCTTCACCAACTAACCACAGTGCCTAGAGTTCTTGCACTGCTGCTTCTCAGAAGGTAGTCTAATTCACTATGTCCCTTTGGGCAAGTCCTTTCACCTCCTGAGTCTCAGTTTGTCCATCTATAAAATGGGTCAGCTCTTCCCTAGTGGGCTTCCCTGGTGGCTCAGATTGTAAAGAATCTGCCTGCAGTATGGGAGACCAAGGTTTGATCCCTAGGTCAGGAAGATCCCCTGAGAAGGGAATGGCAACCCACTCCAGTATTCTTAGAGAATCCCATGGACAGAGGAGCCTGGTGGGCTACAGTCCATGGGGTTGCAAAGAGTGGTACACGACTGGATGACTAACACTTTCTTTCCTAGTAGGAATATCAGATTCTCCTGAGTTAAGCGTATGGTTTAGAAATGCTGGTTCTCACACTGGCTACATGAGAACCACTGGGAAAGGTCATTAAAAAGCACTCGTCCCCAAACTCCAGCTTCAGAGAGTCTGATTCAGTAGGTAAAGTGCAGAGCTTGGGGATAATCTGAACCTAGCTCCTCGGTGATTTTGATCAAGGGCCAGTTTTAAGAGCCACTCAACTGAACTATTGAAAATTGTTCATTGATCATTCAACCAACGCTTGCCAAATATCCCCTCCAGGTCTTGCCCAGTTCAGGGTAACAGAGAATGATGAGGTCTCAGCCCTCCGGGATCCTACAATTTCAGATTGTAGAAAGAGCTTGAACTTGAGATAACATCGACTTCCCATGTGCCAGTTCCTATTAAAGAGTTGTATGTATATTAACTGTGGCACACTGGATTTCCACAAAAAAAGACCATGGCATATTGCCAGTTCCTAATGCCTTTCCAGAATTTTGCCACTCCCCTGTCAGCCAATGGAGTCTTTCTGTTCCCCCTGAAACTGAGGGAAAATGTCTTTACTTCCCCATGAGCAGGAAGTAGAAGCAGTGACCCTCTGTGGCAGCCAAGTCAGATCATAAAAGGAAATAAGTATTTCTTCCACTTGGTCTTCTCTCTCTTGGCATGCTCATCCTTAGAACCTAAGCACCATCTTGTAAGGAGGCCAAGTAGCCACAGGAAGATGCCACGTGTAGGTGCTCTGGCTGTCTGGTCCAACAGAGGCCTGGCCAGTCACTAGACACAGGAACGGACAAGCCTGCAGCTGATTACAGCATCCAACATTTCACCTGTTACCAAGTGGAGCATAGAGGTTGTCCCCATTGAGCTGGACCCAAGTTGTAGATTTATTAGAAGATCAATATAACTCCCTCTTTTTTTTTTTTTTATCAGATAAGCTTTTTTTAACATTTCATTTTATCTTAGCGTAGCCAGGTGGCTCAGCAGGTAAAGAATCTGCCTGTAATGCGGGAGACCTGGTTTCGATCCATGGGTTGGGAAAATCCCCTGGAGAAGGAAATGGCTACCCACTTCAGTATTCTGGTCTGGAGAATTCCATGGGCTGTGTAATCCATGGGGTCACAAAGAGTCAGACACGACAGAACAACTTTCATTTCACATAACCAATTAACAATGTTGTGATAGTTTCAGGTGGACAGCAAAGGGACTCAGTCATATATATCTATGTATCCATTCTTCCCCAAACTTCCCTCACATCTAGGCTGCCACATAACATTGAGCAGAGTTCCCTGCTCTGTGCAGCAGGTCCTTGGATAACTCTCCCTCTTTTAAGCCACTCAGATTCAGGGCAGTTTGTTACACAGCAGTAGGTAACTATAAGATAAGCCCACAAGAGCTCCACAACCCTAAGAGAAATGCACAATTTCTGCCTTTTGACAGATGAGAAAACTCAGGCTTAGCAAGGCAAAGCCACTAGTCCCACTTCACATAGACAACCAGCAACACAGATTTTGAACCAAAGCCTGTCTTCTCAGAATCCACATTCTTTGTTGATGTGATGGGTCAGCAGGTCAATCTAAAGGGTGTAGAATGTTTGAGTTGGGAAAAAACAGGGGAGGAAGTGATGGAAGAGATAGACCAGGAAATGAGCTTAGAGAAAAAGCAGAGCAAGCTGGAAAAAATAAGCAGACTTGCCACTGGAATTAAAATCATTCAAGGTCAACCTCTACCTGGATCAGCTAGGAATGCTTCCTACTGTGCAAATACCAGAGGAGAATCCATGGCTCTGCACTCGATTCCCAAGTCAGAGGGACTGGGAGGGTTCTTTCCATCTTCCTATCTCTTCCTTCAAGAGGGATCGGGGACTTGTCCTTGGAATCCTACTTCTTTCTGCTCTCCCCACTCCCAAGTTTTCTCCCTCAAACATGCAGCACCTGATTCACGTGGATGAGACCCTGAGGAAGCAGATATTAAAAAAGAACATCTTCCTTCTGGTGACACTCCGTTTCTCTCTCCCTCTTGCTTGAAAGATAGGCCCTTCAGCAGGGACTGAGAAAATGAGACTCTTTCATATTCTGGGCAATACTTCCTGGTTTTCACCTTCCTGAGTGTCCCCTGCACCACCCAAGGGAGATGTTTTATAAAGATAATCATAATTTATTCAATGCCAGGCACTGGATTAAGTGCTTGACATCTATGATTCTATCTGCTCCACTTCAGAATGGGCAGTGGTGGAGATTAAATACCCATGACACATGAAACAGGCCCATGTCAGACACTCAAAAGCTAACTTTATTGACCACCTGCGGCTCTGCCGATAATAGTAATTCATTAGGATGATTACTTATTACAACCACCCTATAAGATAATACCTCTTATGATATTAGGTTTTAGGTCCCGTGACATCCCTATTTCATGATGACAAAACTGAGGCGGTGACAACATTGGTCCAAGATCACACAAGTTACACGTGGCAAAGCCAGGACGCACACTCAGGGTACTGCTGCAATGAAGTCCATGCTTATAAGCAAAGTGCCCGTTCATTCCCAGGTGCCCCTAGATGCCGCCAGCCCCCATCTTGCCTGCCCTCTCATCTCATTGCTTCCATGGCTCATTCTTTGCCCTGCAACATGCAAGGGCCCGAGCACCATTCCAAGCCCATTGTACTTCTTCGACCAACAGCTTCGTAATACTATTACTGCTGATGGCTTTTCATTCCCAATGCCAAACCTGATTTGGAGTTCACGAGGCTGAGGGTTTCAATCCAGGCCCTGTGGACAGGCTTCGGGAGCCCTAAGTGACTGGAGTTTACAGACAATCTAATTGTTATTGACATCTGTGTCTGATTGTTCATCAAAGAGGAGCTGTCTTATAGGCCGAGTCATTCTATTCCCCGGCCCCCTTGCAGCCTCCGCACTCATGACCAAACACGGATGCACTGGCAGGGGCAAACCAATCAATCATAATATCACTCTCCATCTATCAGAGGTGCTTTTGTGGGCTTGGGTGTAGGCATAGATCAGAGAGAGGAAAACGGGAAGATGAAAAAATGGATGAATATTATTGTGCATTGAATCTGAAATGGAACCATTTACGCAAACAGAATAGATTATATTACAAAAGATATCCATCTATCTATAGGTAAATATATATCTACATATATCCATACACTTAGAGGTAATAGGTAGATAGGCTGAATTATATCTATATCTGTACTTATATCTTCCATCACTTGAGAGTGTAATTATTAAGACGCAAGTCACTTATCAATTCATTCTGCTTGTTTGAAGCCCTGTGTCCCAGGAAAATGTCCAATTTCATCTTGAATGACATTTCTGTCAAGTTAGGCAACTTTGATCATAATCAATCCAATAAGTTGATAAATTACCTTGCCCCACTCTACCAAAAGAGCAGCTTATTTGTGTCATAAATCTGTCCTTCATTTTATTTAGTTCTGTTTTTCTAGAGTGTCCCATTGGCCATATCTCCCTTTGCAGGGTTATCTTGAGAAAACTGAAACCACTGGCCTCTGCCAAATGCTGGCTGCACCTGACTTCAAGAGTTTTCACAATTCCTCTTGACTTTCAAAATCTCTGAATACCTCACAACATCAGTCAGACAAAAGTCATTTGCAAAGAGTGGTCAAAGTTTTGCCCTGAGCCATCCATACTTTCTTGGACGCTAAACTGTGACACAGTCTTTTGGAATGGCTGGCATATTGGTTGGTTACCATGATGACCCTGATCTACTCAGCCACAGAACTGAGGTGGTTTTTTCTTCTTTTGGCTGAGCCATGCAGCATGCTGGATTTTAGTTCCCCAACCAGGGATCGAACCCTTGCTCCCTGCAGTGAAAGCACGGAGTCCTAACCACTGGATAGCCAGGGAAGTCCCGGGGCTTTTCTTTGCTTAAAAAGAAACTTGGCACATGTTCTACATACTACCAGAATGACAAAAATTTAAAAGACTGATGAGCCCAAGTGCTGATGAGGATGTGGAATGACTGAAGCCCTCATACCTTTTGATGAGTCTTGTGCACTAAGTTATGTCCCCCGAAATTCATATGTTCAAGTTCTAACTCTCAGCAACTCAGAGTGTGAGGGTATTTGGAGATAGGTTCTTTAAAAAGGTGACTGAATTGGGACTTCCCTGGTAATTCAGTGGTTAAGGCTCTTTGCTCCTAATGCAGGGGGCCCAGATTCGACCCCTGGTCAGGGAACTAGATCCCACAGCCTCAACTAAGTATTCACATGCCATAGCTAAAAAGATACTGCAAGCTGCAAGGAAGACAGAAAATCACACATGCCACAAGTAAGACCCAGCGAAGCCAAATAAATAAATATTAAAAAAAAAAATAAGTGAGTTGAAATGAGATCATTAGGATGGGGGCTAATCCAATATGATTGCTATCCTTATAAGAAGAGATTAGGACATGAACAAACACAGAGGGAAGATCATGTCAAGTGATAGGGAGAAGACAGCCTACAAGCCATGGAGAAAGCAGACCTGGGCAAAAACCAACCCTGCCAGCACCTTGATCTTGAACATGGATTCTAGCCTCCAGAATTGTGAAACAATAAATTTCTGTTGCTTAAGCCACCCAGTCTGTGGTACTTTGTCATGGCAGCTCAATAAACTAATACAATGAGGATGCAAAATGGTACAGCCAATTTAGAAAATAGTTCACCATTTATTATAAATGTAACCATTTTCCAACAACCTGCCTGCAATGCAGGATACTTGGGTTCAATCCCTGGGTGGGGAAGATCCCCTGGAGGAGGGCATGGCAACCCACTCCAGTATTCTTGCATGGAGAATTCCATGGACAGAGGAATCTGGCAGGCTACAGGCCATAAGGTCGCAAAGAGCTGGACACAACTGAGTGACTGACATTTTCACTTTCATACTAGTAATATTCCATTCCTAAGTATTTACCCAAGAGAAATTAAAACATTTTCACACCTAAAAATGTGACCTATAAATGAATATTTTGACATGCTGCTGCTGCTGCTGGCTAAGTCGCTCCAGTTGTGTCCGACTCTGTGCGACCCCATAGACAGCAGCCCACCGGGCTTAAAATAATTATTTACAATAGCGCAAAAAGTTGAAAGAACCCAAGTACCCATCAACTGAGGAATGACTAAACAAATTATGGTATATCCATACAATGGAATACTACACAGCAATAAAAAGGAACAGGCCACTGACATATACCAAAACATGGATGAATCTCACGAGCATTCATTCTATTAAGTGCTAAGAGCCAGACACCAAAAATTATGTAAAATAATTTCCACTTATAGGACCCACTGGAAAAGTCCAATCTAAATGGACAGAAAACAGATCAGTGGTTACCAGGGGGCTGGAGATGGGAGAAGGGAATTGATTACAAAAGAATACAAGGGAACATTATGAGGCAATGGAAATGTTCTATTTCTTGATTTCTGTGATGGATTCAGGTTGAAGTCATCAAAATGTATTCTACAAAAGATGTTTTACTGCACATTAATTGTATTTCAATAAGCTTAAAAAAAATAATGAGCTATCTCTGTGTATAAAGGGTAAAAAATGTTTAATGAATTTTTATTGGAGTATAGTTGCTGTATATTGTCACCCTGCTTATTTAACTTCTATGCAGAGTACATCATGAGAAAGGCTGGGCTGGAGGAAGTACAAACTGGAATCAAGATTGCCAGGAGAAATATCAATAACCTCAGATATACAGATGACACCACCCTTGTGGCAGAAAGTGAAGAAGAACTAAAAAGCCTCTCGATGAAAGTGAAAGAGGAGAGTGAAAAAGTTGGCTTAAAACTCAACATTCAGAAAACAAAGATCATGGCATCTGGTCCCATTACTTCATGGCAGATAGATGGGGAAACAGTGGAAACAGTGTCAGACTTTATTTTGGGGGGCTCCAAAATCACTGCAGATGATGATTGCAGCCATGAAATTAAAAAACGCTTACTCCTTGGAAGGAAAGTTATGACCAACCTAGATAGCATATTAAAAAGCAGAGATATTACTTTGCCAACAAAGGTCTGTCTAGTAAAGTCTATGGTTTTTCCAGTGGTCATATATGGATGTGAGAGTTGGACTGTGAAGAAAGCTGAGCGCTGAAGAATTGATGCTTTTGAACTGTGGTGCTGGAGAAGACTCTTGAGAGTCCCTTGGACTGCAAGGAGATCCAACCAGTCCATCCTAAAGGAGACCAGTCCTGGGTGTTCATTGGAAGGACTGATGCTGAGGCTGAAACTCCAATACTTTGGCCACCTCATGCCAAGAGTTGACTCACTGGAAAAGACCCTGATGCTGGGAGGGATTGGGGGCAGGGGGAGAAGGGGACGACAGAGGGTGAGATGGCTGGATGGCATCACCAATTCAAAGCACATAAGTTTGGGTGAACTCCGGGAGTTGATGATGGAGAGAGAGGCCTGGCGTGCTGCGATTCATGGGGTCACAAAGAGTCGGACACTACTGAGCAACTGAACTGAACTGAACTGAACTGATAGTTGCCTTACAATGTGGTGGTAACTTCTACTGTACAGCAAAGTGAATCAGGTGTTTAAATTAGGAATGTCTTGCTGGAAAGCAAATTGGCAGTTCTCTATCAAAATATGAAATACACATTTTTTGGACTCCGCATTTTTATTTCTAAGAATCTGTCCTGCAAAACTACTTGCATATTTATGAACATGTCTGTAGCAGTGTTGTTTATCACAGCCCCAAATAAGAAGCAACCCACAAAGGAAAAAATCCATCACAGAAACAGGAGCTCAAACATATACACCCAAATGTTCTTGTCTTTACATTAAGGGTGGAGAAGAGGCAGGGGTGGGAATTAAAGAAATAGCAAATTTTACTCAATATTTTTCTGTTCATTTCAACTTCTATACAGAGAATGAATTCATACATTGTGTAATATTGCTTAACCCTGGGATCAGAACCCCATTTAAAAAAAAAATTTATTTTTGGCTGTACTGGGTCTTCACGGCTTTGTGGGCTTTCCCTGGTTGTGGGCTTTCTCTAGTTGTGCAGAGTAGGGGCTGCTCTATTTGCAGTGTGCAGGCTTCTTATTGCGGTGGCTTCTCTTGTTGCAGAGCATGGGCTCTAGGCACTCAGGCTTCAGTAGTTGTGGCTCTCCAGCTCTAGAGCACAGGCTCAATAGTTGTGGTGCACGGGCTTAGTGGCTCCTTGGCATGTGGGATCTTCCTGGACCAGGGATCGAACCCCAGTCTCCTGCATTGGCAGGTGGATTCTTTAACACTGAGCCACCAGGAAAGCTCAGAACTCCCATTGTAATAAATAATACAATGCAAACATGTCATACTCCGTCATCCTCTCAAAGTATCCCCTACCCAGCTCTCTCCCCTCTTTGACATACACAGATTGTTCCAAGAAAACTAATTAACTGAGATGGGTACCAACCATTCATTGGTTTTACTAGATTCGAGGCAATGCCATTCTGCAAGGGAAAAAAAAAAAAATGCTAGGTGATAGATTCTACTAGTGCACGATGTTACCAAAATAATGACAGCAATTAAAAATGAAAGAAACTGGCTGACTTCACCCAGGGGCAGACCTGACAAACAAGAATGTCATACGCTTAGGGAAGGTTTACTCTGAGTTGGCCCAGTGACAGGAACAAAATTGGGAAGAGAAAAGGATGAAGAAATCATCAACCATTTACACCACGGAGGAGGGATTAGAAACGCTTAGGGGAAGAGCAGATGGATTGATGTCGAATCCAGGTCTCCCTGACCTTAGAGGGTAAATATAAAACGAATCAACTTCAATTACAGTGAAAAAACACCGAGTCCCTTTGGAACGAAGCTAGGATTGGGGACTTTGACTTTGCAAATATCTAGTGTGCTTGCAACACTTAGCCTCTGAGGCTGCCCTAGGAGCCTGTACACTCTGTGCTGACCAAGGGCTGGCTTTCCTCTGTGGCCCACTCCTAGAACTGAGCGATCAGATATTCCCACTGTTGTTGAACTCATCAACCTTGGTGAACCCAAAGAGTTGCTTGAGCAACCTGGGTTATAGGAAAGGAAGATGAAAGCCAGTAAGTCCTTGAGTCCCTGAAGCCATTTCTCCTCCCCAACCCTGGAGAGGATTATATCTCACCTTGAAGGTCTCTTGAATTTTTCCAGGTGAAGGTTCTAGGAACCATGGTCTCACTGAATTGCTTCTGAGGAAGTTTTAAGTTGGAAGTGGAAAATCATAGGATGAGAGGAAAACTTACTATGAAAATCCCTAACAACAGATCACCAGGCATCTTAGTGACTTTACCAAATCCTGTGATTATTTTCTCACTTAATTTGACAGGAAGGGATTCCATTAAATCAGGGGCCAGCAAAATTTTCCTGTAAAGGGTCAGAGAGTAAATATTTTCATCTTCATAGGTCCTGTGGTCTTTGTCACAACTACTCAACTCTGCCATTGCAGTGCAAAAGCAGCCAAGGACAATACCTAAAATGAATAAATGTGACTGCATCTCAATAAAACTTCATTAATAACACGGCAATTTAAATTTCATATAAATTTCATGTGCTGCAAAATATTAACCTTCTTTTGCTCTTGCTGTTTCAAAAACAATTTTCAACCACTGAAAACCATAAAAAGCATTCTTAGTTCTCAAGACTTACAAAAACAGGTGGTGGGACTGAGCCTGGGTCATGGGACCTAGTTTGCCAACCTCTGCCTAAATCATCTTGTCATTTATGTTTTTGGTTTAAAATATATTTCTAGTTTGAAACCTCCCTTTTACTACATGTAGTGTCTTAATAGACAGATGGATAGACAGACAGAAAGTTGATGATCGCTAGATGATATGTCAATAATTAGAAATTTTTAAGCAAAAGAAATGATTGTAATGTTGTTCAGGGTATTAGAATACAAACCCCTGGAGGAATGTGCTTGGCACAGTTCCTAGCACACAATGGAAGTTAATAAGCTTCTCGCAGATAAATGAACAGATAAAGGTCAAAAAGAAGGGAATTTGGTTCCCATTCTAAAAATAGTATCAACACTCCTTTCTCCAAGCTCTAAGTGTTCCAGAAGAAAGATAGAAGGCAGGTGTCAAACTGAAAAATTAAATTAGATGAAGGAAATGAAAATAAATCTTGGACACAGGTGCACTGCAACATCAGAGCTCAGATACAGCATCAGACCAAGATGAAAGTCTGGGAAAATTATCACAAAAGGATGTGCTTAGATTGGTCTTACCAAAAGGAGAGGTCCACGTTGGGGGATAGAAAGAGAGATAAGTCAAAGGAAATAACATGTCAAAGTGTATTAGCTAGGTATTTAAGCCCAACTACAGTCGCTTAAACATTTAAGATTTCACTTTTTCTTCTCATCAAAGAATCCCTGAAGTGGGCAATCAGGGAAATATGGCAATTTCATCAAAATTTCAGGGAGGCAGAGACATGCTCCTTCTCTCTTTGTCCTCCATTTCCAAGTTATCTCATGGCTTAAAGGAGCTGCTGGAGCTCTAGCCATCACATAAACATTCCAGATTCAGTTCAGTTCAGTCTCTCAGTCATGTCTGACTCTTTGCGACCCCATGAATCACAGCACGCCAGGCCTCCCTGTCCATCACCAACTCCTGGAATTCACCCAAACTCATGTCCATCGAGTCAGTGATGCCATCCAGCCATCTCATCCTCTGTCATCCCCTTCTCCTCCTGCCCCCAATCCCTCCCAGCATCAGAGTTGTTTCCAATGAGTCAACTCTGCATGAGGTGGCCAAAGTACTGGAGTTTCAGCTTTAGCATCATTCCTTCCAAAGAAATCCCAGGGCTGATCTCCTTCAGAATGGACTAGTTGGATCTCCTTGCAGTCCAAGGGACTCTCAAGAGTCTTCTCCAGCACCACAGTTCAAAAGCATCAATTCTTCAGCGCTCAGCTTTCTTCACAGTCCAACTCTCACATCCATATATGACCACAGGAAAAACCATAGCCTTGACTAGATTACAGGTACAGAAATGAGGGAGTTGGGTTGATGGAGGGGTAAGGTGGGGAACAAAACAGTATGCTTAGCAGTTGTCAACTTTCTTAGTCTTCCCAAGGCATCACAAACATTTCCACTTATGTATCAACTAACCCTAATCCTAACTTTGTGTTCAGAGGGTCAGAGAGGGATTTCCCCAGTGGTCCAGTGGTTAAGATTCTGTACTCCCAATGCAGAGGGCATGGGTTCAATCTCTGGTTGGGGAACTAAGATCCTGCATGTCACAACTGAGTTTGAAAGCCACAACTAAAGATCCCCAGTGCCACACCTAAGATCCAGCTCAGCCAAATAAACAAATAATACTTTTTTTTAAAAGACAGAATGAATGAAAAAAAAGGGAGAGAGAGAATCTAAACAAAGCAGCAAGAAAAGAAGGCTAGTTAGGAAATTGTCTGTCTTCTAGATAAAAGACAATGATGCAGACATAGAAGACACATTTATGGTTGCCAAAAGGGGAAGGTGGGAGATAAGTTGGGAATTGGGGATTAACAGATACACATATATGTTGTTGCTGTTCACTCACTCAGTCGTGTCTGACTCTTTGCGACTCCATGGACTGCAGCACGCCAGGCTTCCCTGTCCTTCACTGTCTCCCGGAGTTTGCTCAAACTCATGTCCATTGAGTCTGTGATGCCAGCCAACCATCTCATCCTCTGTCAGCCCCTTCTCCTTCTGCCCTCAATCTTTCCCAGCATTAGGGTCTTTTCTAGTGAGTTGGCTCTTCGCATCAGGTGGCCAAAGTATTGGAGCTTCAGCACCAGCATCAGTCCTTCCAATGAACACTACTATATATAAAACAAATAAACAGAGACCTACTGTATAGCAGAGGAAACTAGATTCAATTTCTTGTAATAGTCTATAATGGAAAAGGATCTGGAAAGTTATATATATATATATATATATATATATATATATATATATATATAACTGAATCACTTTGCTATACACCTAAAACATTATAAATCAACTATACTTCAATAATAAATAAAAGTCCTTCAACCACCCCTCACCCAAAAAAAGAAAAAGACGATGGTGGCCTGGACCAGGGTGTAAGCAGACTGGATTAGAGAGCTACCTGGAATGTAGAGTGCCATAATGTGATTGATGGAGGAAAACTGAGCAATTAAGAGTCCAGAGTAATTCCTAAGTTTCTCTCTGGGATGAGGGATTGGACCAACATCACAATAAGAAGCTCCCATTTCAGACAAACCTCTTCACGTTTCACATCTGTGTAAGTTCCCTGCAACTCTGGACAGAATCAACCAACATGGGAGCAAGTTCACTACCTTGCAACCAAACATCCAGACTCTTCTTTCATTGGGTCCATGGGAATTGGACTCCCTTCTGGAAACAACAGTGATGAACTCATGGTATTTTATGGACGTAAGTTCATGATTTCACTGAGCAAGGACCACAGTGAGAGAACCAGGGTTTAATTTAATAGGATCTTGGCATATTTTGCTGGAACCGAAAGAATGTCCATAAATGTGCCAAACTTCCAGGCAAAACAGCATCCATTTGTATTTCTTTCTCCACCTTTAAAAAAACTGTCATCCTCCCTTCCCCTCCTCCACGTGGTAAACAGTCTGGATGGTAAAGTTTTAAAGTTGGAGACTTGAAAAAAAAAAAGTTGAAGACTTATAAAGGAGGACAGGAAATCAAAACCACCTCCGTTCCATGATTTGTGATGACTTCCTTTTCCAGGGTTTTGAGTTTAAAAAGAGGTTTTTTTTTTTTAATTAATTTTTAATAGCATCTGCTGTTACTGTGTTTTTCTATCTAGAAGAACTCTGCGAAGATCCAAGCTCAGCCTCTCACTTAATCATCTTCTTTATGGGAGGAATAAATGACTTCAGAGTCAATGTGCCGAGGGCATCCAAAGTCTTTCTGAGCTGGTGCACTTTGAGACTGAGGAACTTGAATCGCAAACCCCTGGGGGGCCCAGGACTTATCTTCTTTATCTCTTGTAAAGGGCTGAACAGACTGTGGGTATTCAACAAGTAATAAATAACGCCATATTCTATATCAACGGCAAGTGCAGTCTAGTTGGGAAAAGCCGATTCTGATAAAAATCAAGGTCCAAGCATCACCCAAGCCTTGGATTTCATCCAAATGTGACCTCGTGGGAAGACTTTTTGAAAATTGAGAGGAAGGAGGTACGTGTTGTCTTGAATTTCCTGTCCATATTGATCCACCTTAGTGTAGGAAGATAAGGGTTTTCTGCAACAGCAGAAGGATCTTTTTTTCTTTCTACATGTTGCTAGGTTTGACAGCTAACTGGTTTTCAGTTAATATCTATTGAATAAATAATAATAATATTTTATGTATGCATGAAGCACTTACTTTGTATATCAAGCACTGTGAAGAGGCTTTTACAGGGCAGATCTCGTTCAACCATCAAGTCAATACTATGGAGTAGTTTCTATTACTGACCCCATTTTACAGATGGGAAAATAGAGGTTCAGAAATGTTTAGTCAGTTGCTCAAGTTCACCCAGCCAGCAAATGGTATGGCAGGATTTTAACTTGACCTCAAAACCACTCCACTGTAGTATCCCTGCAAATCACATGCCTCATCAATTGAATACGCCGACTTCTGTGCCTGAGTTTAGACCAAAAAAAGGAATGACTGAAATTCAAGGTAATAAATAAATAAATGTGTGTGTGTGTACTTAGTCCTTCAGTCCTGTCTGACTCTTTGTGAGCCCATGGACTATAGCCCGCAGGGCTCCTCTGTCTATGAATTCTTCAGACAAACCCTGCATTTCAGGCAGATTCTTTACCATCTAAGCCACCAGAGAAGCCCAAATAAATAAATAAATAAATAAATACACCCTGCCAAATGATTCTTGAGAGGTTAAGCCCCAGAGGGAGTGGTTCAGTTCGGTTCAGTTCAGTCGCTCAGTCGTGTCCGACTCTTTGCGACCCCATGAATCGCAGCACGCCAGGCCTCCCTGTCCATCACCAACTCCCGGAGTTCACTCAGACCCACGTCCATCGAGTCAGTGATGCCATCCACCATCTCATCCTCTGTCGTCCCCTTCTCCTCCTGCCCCCAATCCCTCCCAGCATCAGAGTTGTTTCCAATGAGTCAACTCTTCACATGAGGTGGCCAAAGTACTGGAGGTTCAGCTTTAGCACCATTCCTTCCAAAGAAATCCCAGGGCTGATCTCCTTCAGAATGGACTGGTTGGATCTCCTTGCAGTCCAAGGGACTCTCAAGAGTCTTCTAGATACTCATATATTTCAGTTGCTTTGCCCAGAATATAGCCAACTCCTTAATGTCTCAGAAACTTGGAATTGGGCATTGAAAAGAACTTCAAAGATCGTTCAGTTCATTCTCAATAGAAGACTCCCTTCCACGAAGCAGTGCACCCTCTGCTTGTATCCCTCCAGGGATGGGAGGCTCGCCACCTCAAGTAGCTTCAAGTCCTGCCTAAAGCGCAGATTACCATTTCAAAACCTTTCGGGCCTAAGCAAGAAATTGGTGCCTAATTCCTGGTGCTTCATAAGAAATACAGATCTGTCTACCTAAGTGAACACTGGGGTTTGTCCCCTGGAGAGACAGACGAAATTCTATCAGAATGAGACTTGCCTGGCAGTCCAGCAGTTACGAATCCATGCTATCACTACAGGGAGCATGGATTCAATCCCTGGTCTGGGAACTAAGATCCCACGTGCCTCTCATTGTGGTCAAAAAAAAAAAAAAAAAGATATCAGAATTCACTGAGGCTTCCAGCCACCTTGAGTCTCCACATGCTGCTACTCCCAGCTCCATAATCCTTAAAAGCATAACAAGGTGGCAGATGTCATGGTGCATTCTGGAAAAGAGAGGGGAAAGTCTCTAATGTTCTAAGGATATACACAAGCAGTCTCTAAGGGCCTTCCTCTCACTTGGTCTTCTTTCACTGGCGCTTGAGTACTGGACATGCTGGAGTTCTCACAGGACCTCGCCCACAGCCAGAGTCCTCATTTTTCAGCCAAGACTACCTCACTTCTATTCATACTTAGTCCCTTCCACAGTCCCTTAGAACCCACATACCTACCACAGCAAAACTGTAGTGGTAATAAGTATTGTCCCTGAAGCCAGAGGGACCCATGTTTGCATGCCATGTTTATGGCTTACTAGCCATGTGGACAAACATCTTAGCCATTCTGAGCCTCCATTTCTTCATTCACTGCTGCGATGCTGTGCTAAGTCACTCAGTCGTGTCCAACTCTTTGCAACCCCATGGACTGTGGCCTACCAGGCTTCTCTGGCCCTGGGGATTCTCCAGGCAAGAATACTGGAGTGGGTTACTATGACCTCCTCCAGGGGATCTCCCCAACCCAGGGATCAAACACAGGTCTCCCACATTGCACATGGATTCTTTACCGTCTGAACCACCACAAAACGACCTTATTCCTCAGAGGGATACAGCACGTGCAAAGGAACGAGTGGGTCTATCCTGAAGATCTAATGTACAGCACAGTGACTATACTTAACAATACTCTATTTTACTGAGACTTCCTCTCAATGCAGGGGGCACAGGTTCAATCCCTGGTCGGGGAACTAAGATCCTGCATGCCGTGTGGCATGGCCAAAAACAGAACAAAACAAAACACTGCTGTATTACATACTTGAAAGTTGTTAGGAGAGTGGATCTTAAGTGTTAATCATCACACATTAAAAAAAAAAAGGCAATTATATGAGGAGATGGAGGTGCTAACTAACCTTGGTGTGGTAATCATTTCCCAATACACCCAGGCATCAAATCGTCACAGGGTACACCTTAAACTAACACGGAGCACATGTCAATAATATCTCAATAAAGTTGGAAAACAGTAATAAAACAAAATAAATTGACACATGACACATAAATTGACACAACAAATAGATAATCAGACAGACATAGACACCCAGACAGCCCCACAGACATTTGTATAGACATATACACGGACCCACACACACAGACACACAAAAAGACACATAGGAAGCAACAGCGATCCATCACAACCACGGCTCTGTTCCCTCATCCACAGGTTACCTCAGCTCCCTGCACCCCCATGCCTCCCCCTTGCCCGCCACCCCCAAGCCCCTAAACTGGGGCCAGCGAGGAGGTTTGATTGGCTGAGCTCCCTTTGGTGGTTTTATTTTTCCGAGTGCGGTTTTGAAGCAACACGGGAAGTAATGAGAGGAAATCATTTTGTTCGTTGTTGAACAAGCAGAGTACACCGTGGCAATGTGTATAACAGATGTGTGTGCAGGGAGAGGGTTTCTATACACAACTGTGTGCTCCCATCTCGCTCCAAAGATGCGGAATTCAAAACGGCATTTTTTTTTTCTTCTTTTTCTTTTAAGGGAAGGAAGCAGGAAGAGAGCTTGAACCCACTCCAGGGGTGTATTAAGTCGAACAGCTTCGAAGCATGGGGCAGCCTCGCCTGCAGCCCAGTTTCTCCGGAGAAGAGTCAGGGGATGCGTGCTGATGCTAATTCCTTGATTTATGTAATATCACGGAGTTGGATTTTAACTCTCCTTGCCCCCACAAGGACATTTGAAAAAAAATAAAAAACTGAACAGAATGAAAATCACTCCACAGAGCCATCTAGATGAAACCAGAAGTTGGCGCAAGAACGTGGTACCAAAACTGTTCAGGCTTCCAGTAAAATCCCGCCCGCGAGTCCCTTTCTTGAAAAACCCCACCCGGCCCTTGCCACCCGCTAAATGTCGTCCCCTTCCTCTGCATCCTTCCAGCTCTTATGCTTTAGGTCCAGGATGCTTTCGTCTTATCTCTGAGCTTTCAGTTCAGACCTCACTAAAGAGCCTTCTGCCCAGAGTCAAGGTCACGCTCCTACTCCCTGGAGAAGCCAACAGCTTCCTCGGGTCTGTGGGGCGTAAACTTAGCAGAAGACCGCAACTGGCTATATGTAAGCCGGATCCAGCCCCCAGACCTGTTTTACTTGGCTCACAGAGAGTTGGCGCAGACGACATATTATTTTACAATTTTCAATTGACACTTTCACAGAAAAATTTCAGTTTTTCAGCTTTTCTTGAAACCTTGAAAGTTCTGGCAACCTCAGCCTACATCCCTATGAGGTTATCTTGGCTGGAGCTGAGTGGTGGGTGGTCCCTTGAGAAGAGATGCTGAACTTTGCCACAGTCCCCAGCACTCCCTGGTGTCTCCTCACATTGTGCCTCAGAGGCTGGTGCTCTTTACCATTGACTTCTTGGGGTTGTTTTACGTACAGAAGAATTAAAAGGACCGGAAAATAGATCTCACACCCACCTCTCTTTCAAAAGTAGAGAAACAAAGAAGGATCAGGGTGGTGTAACAACAAAACAAAAACTTAACACTTACTTGAGGGCTTCCCAGATGGCTCAGCGGTAAAGAATCCACCGCTAAGGATTCTCTGGGTTCAATCCCTAGGTCAGCAAGATCCCCTGGAGAAGGCAATGGCAATCCACTCCAGTATTCTTCCTTGGAAATCCCATGGACAGAGGAGCCTGACAGGCTACCGTCCATGGGGTCACAAAAGAGTTAGACACAACTGAGGGACTAAATAATAATGAAATATTCTAAGCTCATTATATGAATTGATTCATTTAATCCTCACAACTCTCTAGGGGGTGGTCTATGGATGTTTCGAGTGGTTTTGTTTTTCTGTTTCTTGCTTGTTTGGTTGGTTGGTCTGGTTTCTGTTGTTGTTGTTGTACTCTGCTTCGCTTTGCTGCACGGCACGCAGGATTTTAGTGCCCTGACCAGGGACTGCACCTGCGCCCTCTGCGGAGGAAGCACGGTATTAACCACTGGACTACCAGGGAGGTCCCTCAGTGGATGCTGGTTTGTTATTATTGATGTTGTTGTCGTTACCCTTTTAGAGAATGGGAGAAATTAAGGTGAGCCAAGAAGGCCATGATTTACAGGGAAAAGGGTGTCCATTTTTTCTGCGAAAATGAAACATCCTGAGTACCATCTTCAGGATCTTTCGTCTGTCCCTTTACAGTCATTCTCCACCCTTCCCCACCCTACTCTGTGCCCCTGGAGATGGATCTTGATGGATCTGTGTGGGTCCCTTCTTTGGCTTCAAGTTAGACTTGGCCAACAGGAGAAATGGGGAAGAAATATCAGTGTGGAGAACCTGTGGTATATACTCCCCCATATATACCTCCCTGTAGTGTCAAAAAGTCTCAGAAGGTGGACTACACTAGACTAGACTCCACTCTACCCATGATCTAGACTCTGCCCTGCGCTAGACTCTACCCAAGGTCAGGGCTCCAGTCCTCTGAGGGCTTCTTCCATAGAATCACCGTCTTCAGTAACTTCTCTTTCAGCCTAGGGGAGGTAGGTGTCCCCATATGTTACTAGTCTCAGGGTACCTCACCAATCCTCTTTTTTTAAATTTATTTATTTGGCTGTGCCTGGTCTTAGATGTTGCATGTGGGATCCAGTTCCCTGATCAGGGATTGAATTCAAGCCCCCCACACTGGGAGCACAGTCTTAACCACTGGATGGCCAGGGAAGTCCCTCACTATTCTTCTTGGTTTTCTTCTACCTCTTCAGTTGCCTTCGTCCTTCCCGGACACCTGTAAGCAGTCCCTTGAGGAACCTTCCACCAGATGATGCAGTTGGAAAGCATCTTCTGTTTCCTGCCAGTCCATCTGATGCACCTTTGATCAGCATCACTCCTTTGTGCTACCTGCCCAGCCCTAGAACTTTTTTGAGTTGGCTACTCCTGTACTAGATTTAATTTTATAGAGCACACAAGAGGAGTCCAGCAAGCTTACCTGTGACTCTCAGAAAACGAACTTTTTTTTTCCACCACCATCTTTGACTCAAAAAAAAGAGCAATGTCTAGAATCATGCCCTTGGGTTGAGAGACCATATGGGTAGAGAAACAACCACTGGAACAGAAGTTAGGAGCCATGCATTCTAGGCAGAATGCCCCTTTTCAGAAACACAGTCACTCTGCTGAAGAGCCAACTGGGACTTCACCAGACCCAATTGGGCAAAATATTATAGCCACAGACAGGATCTTTCCAAGCCCTTCCCAGGGAGGAAGGCAGCCTATCCAGATTTTTCTCTTTCTCTTCAGTTTCCCTGTTCAATACCCACCTCCAACTTCTCCTTAAGCCTGGATAAATCCCCCTTACCCCACAAAAAAATTTCCAGTTGTGCATCTATGGCATAAATGTTTGTTTTTTGGACAAAACTTCATTTAAACATTCTCTATGTGGGAAAGGAATGGCTCTTTTAACAGAAGAATCCATCAATGTTGTTAATAAACAAAGTACATGTTATTTAACATCGCTGGACCCTGCAAGTTCCAGCAGGTCACTTGGCACTTCTCTAGAAATACGTTTCTGGATAATCGCAGAGTGCCTGGCCAGGCCTCACCCAGCAGTCTCTGAAAGTTAAAGTAATCACATCGTCAAGCAGAGGATGAGATCAGAATTGTGCAAAAGGGCCCTCAAAAACACAATCCTTCCTCGGCCAGAAGCAGAGAGACTGAGAACATGATTCCTCTCCTTCTCTAGCGTATGTTTGCTAAAGGCCTTCTCATCTACCCAGCCTGGACCTGGATCCTACAGCTGCTGGAGGGAAAGTGAGAGACAGTCTCCTGGTTCCCTGGGGGCTGATGTTCTGAAAGGTGCCCACATGCCCAAGACCCTGCTTTGATGGAATTTTCAAGGTACGAGAGGATCACCGACATAGGGACCTACCACAGTGATTTCCGCCCCAGGCTTGGTGTGGGAGTTAAGCAGACAGGAGAGAAAGGGTGCTGGAAGCATGGTAAGAGGATGTCCAAACGCACAGAGATGGGCATGCCAGCGGTGCCTGGACCACCACAAGACGTTCCACACTGCGTTCTAGAGCCCAGTGTCCATTTAGCCACTCACATTAGAACAGAAGCTCTCTGAGGGTAAGAATCCTCTCGTTTGGTTCGTGACTATAATGCCTGACACAGAGTGGCTGCTCAATAAATGTGGTACATGAATGTGTCCACAGATCTCCTCTATGTTGACAATGCACTCCACGAAAGAGTTAACACTGGACAGAACACAGGTCCAGTTCTCCAGGTGCTCAGGTTCTGGGGGAGGGGTTACAGGTAAGGCAATGGACGATTGCCATACAATGTGATAAATACTAAGGTATGGAAGCCACTAGGATGGATGGTTTGGTGAATGAAGTAAGAATCCTGGAGAGAGTAACATCTCAGCAGGGTTAACCAGAGGTGAGGGGACAGGAAGAGGCACCCAAGGCAGTGGGAACAGCACAGACAAAGGTTTAGGGGTGAGAAAAAGCAGGAGAGGATGTGACCAATGGAGACAGACAGTCATCAGGTGTAGATGTTATGGAGAAAGGTCAGCGAATCAGAAGATAGATGGATGAATAGATGAAAAGAAAGAATAGCAGATGGGTGGATTGGATGGATGGATAGAAAGTTAGGTAGATAGATAGGCAGACAGATAATAAGAAGGATGGATGGATGGGTAGATGGATGGATGAATGGTCAGAGAAGTGAATGGATGGATAAATGGATTGATGGATAGCAAGTTAGGTAGGTAGATAGATAGAGAAAGGGCAAGATTGACAATAAAATTCAATCACTATTGAGAGTTCAATTCCAATAACCAAATCTCCAATAACCAAGTGAACCCCACTAGTAATTAAGGTGGAATGAAGATGGGGATAGTGGAACAATGGGGACCATTCTCCATAACTTGAGGCAGGGTGGTTGCCATGGAGAAATATCAAGGTGGTGGGACCAGAGATCAAAGGCCTCCCCACCATCTTCTCCTCTGTTGGAGTTGAAGGATCAACTGTCATACCTCCTGGAGAACCAGAGAACACATCTAGATATCCCAGGTAAAGGATTGTTTCTGAGCATCTATTTCTGAAGCGGGGACATAAGGTTGAAAGGGGAGCATTTGTGTCCTTCACTGATTACTTTTGTTTTGTTTTCCTGTATGTGCAGCATGTCTTGGGCTTTCAGGATCTTAGTTCCTGATTAGGGATTGAACCTGTACCCTCAGCAAAATGATTGCTGTTTATCAGCTTAATTTTCTTTATACCAAGCTTGTAATCAAAAGCTTCAACAATGGATGCAAAACAGATATGCATTAGAAGGAAAATTCCCCTCCTCCTAATCAAAGCCTCCGATAATTAATTTTTTCTAAAAAGACACACAAGAAATTGAAAGCTTTGCTCGCTTCTTGGGAGACCTGGTCTCTCGGACAAGGGAAGAAAGGCGTCTTTACTGTATACCCTTTAATATGCTCTGATTTCTTGTTTCATTTAAAAAATATACATAAGCTAAATAAAAATAAGTATAATTTTTAAACTAAAATTATACACATAAAATCTAACCATCTCTTAAATAGGCAACTATGTCTCTTACAGAACTCTTTTCCTTTGTATATAGAAACACAGATACATCACCTATACACTTGTTCAATGATTCAAATATGTCTCATTCTTTTTAAAGGTTTGGCAGAATTCCTTAAGAGCATGATCTGTTTTAATCTGTTCCCTTTATGTAAAAGAGAGAGGATTGAAACGTTGCTGTTCTGGTTGCATGTTTCTACATGGATCATTCCAGACTGCAAGGAAGCACAGTACCTCCCTGGGAACTTCAACACGAGGCCAGCTCAAAGCTCGAACATTTGGACAGCTGTGTCAGGGGGCCTATGACATGGCACACAGAGGTGAAAAAAAAAAAAAAAAAAGCTTTTTTTTCTTTTCTTTGACCACGCTACATATGGAATCTTATGTAGCACATTCCACACTACATGTGGAATCTTAATTCCCCAACCAAAGACCAAATCCCCTTGGAAGTGTGGCGTCCTAACCACTGGACCACCAGAGAAGTCCCCAAGAGCTCTTTAATCAGACCCCCGGGTTTGAATCCAGGCTCAGTCCTTTACCATCATGGGATGTCAGGGTAAATCTCAATGTTCTGATCTCTTAAGAAGGCATCATTGCGTCCCCCTCATAGAATACTCCGTGAGGAGTAAATGAGAGACCCAAACAGAGCAGCCAGGCTGTGGAAAGACCCAAGCACCAGGAAAATGATGCATATGAATGTCAATGTCATTAGCATATCATTACCTCCTCCAGGATGACTATTGGCTAAGCGCCCTCTCCTCCAGCCACTCACTCAACACATGTTAATTGAGTGCCTAGCGTGTGTCCAGCTGGGGTCCACCCAGCGCAAGGAGAAAGGCACACATCAAAGGGAAAACTTGAGTCAACTTTGGCTCCAGAGCCCAGGATTTCACTTTACACCTCTGATCTGGGGCTGCCCTAAATCAGCAGGGCCCTTCCAAAGAGAAAAGAAAAAAAAATACTAATAAATGTACCTAGAGTTCAAAGTCACTAATGTGGCTCCAGAATATTAGGACGTGGTCTTTGTTTCCAGGGCTCTGAACAGGGATGTTTCAAGAGAAAATTTAAGGGAGCACTTCCAGAATGCATTTTGCTCACACTCACTTATAAGCCAATGAACCTGCATAGGGAAATCAGAGCAGGGTCCAGGTTTAAGTTAAATTATAATAATATTGATAGTAGTTGTAATAATATTAGCCCTTATTAGGAGTTTGCTATGTACCAGACCCTGTGCTAAGAGTTTTCCAGGCCATCATCTCATTTCATTTTCAAAAAAAGCCAAGAGTGGGGCTTCCCTGGTGGCCCAGTGGATAAGACTCTGCGCTCTCATTGCAGGGGGCCTGGGTTCGATCCCTGGCCAGGGAACTAAGATCCCGTGTACCACAACTAAGCCTGTGTGACACCACTGAAGATGCCCACATGCCTCAACGAAGATCTAGAGCAGCCACAAATAAAAAAAGTAAATAAACCAAGAGATATGAAGTGTTAAGATCTACAATATACAGAAGAGCCATCAGAGGCTCAGAGAGGTCAAGGGGCTTGCCCGAGGTCACACAGCTAGTGAATGGCCAGATCAAGATTCTGACCCTAAAATGCATGCTCCAGAGAGCTCTCTGCCACTCCCAAAGTCAAAAAGTAAAGACTCCTCAACTTTGAGGGAGATTTGAACTTCTCTTCCCTTTTCTAAAACCCTACAAGAGCCATCACAAAGAACATTGATGGAAACAATTGACGACTAGAAAGTTAACCCTGAATATTCATTGGAAGGACTGATGCTGAAGCTCCAATCCTTTGGCCACCTGATGCAAAGAGCCAACTCATTGGCTGGGAAAGATTGAGGGCAGGAGGAGAAGAGGGCAACCAAGGATGAGATAGCTGGATGGCATCACCAACTCAATGGACGTGAGTTTGAGCAAGCTCCGGGACACGGTTGAGGACAGGGAAGCCTGGCGTTCTGCAGTCCACAGAGTCACAAAGAGCCAGACATGACTCAGCAACTGAACAACAAGAAAGCTAATAGCAAGCTCAGTGGTAAATTCCCCTCTTGGTGTACTCTGGGGCTGCACACATAGGCTACAAAAGAAAGGTGGCAAAAACCGGGATCTTTTAGCACAAGGCCTGGGAGACAATGAATGACATTGTAGGCTGAGGCAGCTGAACCTGAGAACCCTGGGGACCTGGCCACATCTCTCTAATCGGATCTGAAAACCACATTCCTACGGTTCCCCCAGGTTGCGGCGAATTCCTTCGACTTATTAAGCAGGTACGACCTGCCTTTTCTGATATAAAAACAATAGGCTGTGTGCCTGGCCGGGCTGAGACCTAACAGAAAATAAAAAGTCAGCAGCACAAAGCCTATCACCTCCAACACACATCTGGAATGCATTTTCTATTGATATAAAAATGGATATGTGGATAATGCATATGTGTATTTATGAATCTGGTGTATTAATCACAAAGGTCACAGTGAGAAAGGGCCATTCCAATGCCAAAACCAGCCCCCGTGATGAGCTTTCGGATGACTCTGGGGTTGACTTATCCCAACCAAGGACAAAGCCTCATACACACACCCTCTTCCACACCAAGCAGTTCTCCAACACCCAACCAGACTAACGATGGGCATGTTTTCTCTGGTGTCTTGGAGCAGATACATTAAAAAACAGAATATGCTTGTGAGATCTGCTGATTCTAGCCATTTCGAATGACAGCTCTTAATTAACCGAAAGCTGGTTTTCTTGGAAAACTGCATTTTACAAGACAGCTGGTGAACTTCTTTATTTCATTTATTCAGTCAAGAAATATATTTTAAGCACTTACTATGTGCCAATAATGTTTCCAGGTGCTGGAGATAGAGTCACCAACAAGACACATAAAGTCGTGTACTCTTGGATGTTCCTAACTAGGGGGACATATAATATACCAATAAATGAAGAAATATAGAATATAATTGTGACGGACAGGTTCCCCCTTCCATCGTTCCTGCCACCCAGTGTTCACAGCTTTGCGTAATTCCGTCCCCTTTAGTATGAAGAGGACTTGGGACTGCTTTTTTTTTTTTCTTTTAATTTTTTTTAAAAAGTTCATTTGTTTTATTTATGGCTGTGCTGGGTCTTCATTGCTGTGTGTGGGCTTCCTCGAGTTACAGAGCGGGGGCTACTCTTCCTTACTGTGCGCGGACTTCTAGCAGTCACTTCTCTTGTTGAGAAGTACAGGTTCTAGGCAAGTGGGCTCAATAGTTATGGTGCATGGGCTTATTTGCTCTGAAGCATGAGGGGTCCCCCCAGACCAGAGATGGAACCCACCTCCCCTGCGTTGGCAGACAGATTCTTAACTGCTGGACCACCAGGGAAGTCCCACGACTTGCTTCTAGCCAGTAAAATACGGCAGTGGTGGCGGGCTGTTATTTCTGTGCATCCACATAAGACAATCTTGCTAGCTGACTCACTCTGAAGACTGTCCTGCCTGGTGTGATGAAGGAAGCAGTCGTGTCAGTCAACTTACAGGCAGCCTCTAGGAGCTGGGTGGCCTCCAGCTGACACTGAGTAATAATCCCAGGGCTTCCGTCCCTATGACTACAAGGAAATTAATTATTCCAATAACCTTAGTGAGCTTGGAAGTGGATCCTTACCCAGTCAAGCCCCCAGATGAGAATGCAGCCCAGACAATACATTGATAGCAGCCTTTTGAGACCCTAAGCAGAAGACTAGACTCTTGATACAAAGAAATGGTGAACTAATAAATGTGTGCTTTTAAAAATATTTATTTATCTGACTGTGCCAGGTCTCAGTTGTGGCATGCAAGATCTTCAGTCTTCTTTGAAGCATGTAGGATGTTTAGTTGCAGCATGCGAACACTCAGTTGTGACATATGAGATCTAGTTTCCTAACCAATGATCGAACCCTGAGTCCCCTGCATTGAGAGCGCAGAGTCTTAGCCACTGGACCATCAGGGAAGTGAAGTAAAGTGTTAGTCACTCAGTCGTGTCTAACTCTTTGCGACCCCATGGACTGTAGCCCACCAGGCTCCTCTGTCCAAGGGATTCTCCAGGCAAGAATACTGGAGTGGGTAGCCATTCCCTTCTCCAGGAGATCTTCCCAACCCAGGGCTTCTTTACCGGCTGAGCCACCAGGGAAGCCCACTCGACCGTCAGGGAAGTCCCTAAATGTATGCTGTTTTAAGCCACTCAGTTAGCTGTGATTTTTTTTTTTCACGCAACAATAGAAAATTTATAGAACAATTATATACAGGAATAAGGGCTCTGGAAAAAAAATAAAATAAAGTAAAGGAATAGAGTGAGGGTGGAGGGTCCTTTTGCAGAGTTGTCCAGAGATAGCCTCTCTGATGATTAGGTGACGTTTGAGCAGAGACCATTAAGAAGCCATGTGGAAAATCTGAGGGAACAGTGCTAGGAGGAAAAGGAAGGGCAAATACATGGTTTCGTTGAGGACGAGAGGAGTCTGCGTATTTGAGAAATAGCAAAGAGGCAAAGTAGTCAGAGTCAAGGTCGAGGAAAGAGAGATAGGAGCCAGTGTGTCAGTGGTCGGATTATCCAGTGCTTTGTGGTTCATGGCAAGGACTTTGGATTATAGGCTAAGAATACTGGGAGGCAATTAGAAGGATATAATAAGATTCATGGTTGGTTTGTTTTGTTTCACTTGGTCACGCCATAGCATGTGGAATCTTAGTTCCCAGACCAGGGATCGAACCTGTGCCCTCTGTACTGGGAGTGCAAAGTCTTAACCACTGAATCACCAGGGAAATCCCAAGATTCCGGTTTTTATTTAAAGAGACCTCTGGCTGCACTATGCTGAGAAAACCTGAAAAGGAGAGATGGAATCGCAAAGACCAGACAGGAGGCTGTGGTCATTGTCTTTATAAAATACCAATGGCTTGGACTAGAGTAGTAGTAAAATGAAGAGAAGCCATCAGATTTGGGGTTCATGTCTCTGTGGTTCCCTCCTTTCTACAATATGCTTCTCAACTTCCAGCCACTTTGGAAGTCTGAAAAGTCAAACCTGTTGAATCCTCAGCCCAGCAAGATGGCCAGTTTCTGCTCATTTTCTATTCCATAAATAACCATGGAATTAACCAAAGTCTTCAGGAAAAAGGCTAAGATAAGGATCTCCTTCGCTTCTCCCTAGCATTTCATATTTCCACCAATTCTATCTGTGCTGGTGCATTCCAATTCTTATAAACAGTTGTTACATGTATTTATGTCAGTGTTTCTCAATGTTTCGGGAGGAAAGTTATTTTAGTACAAGCTACAATGGAACTGACTTTTTCACTGACGTCTTTCCCATGTCTGGTTCAAATCAATCACTTTACTATAGGTGTTATGAACCCAAGACTGGCCTGGATTAAAATACCATTTCTGATACCTTCCAGCTCTGAGTCTGAGATGAATCACTCAACCCCTCTGTGCCTCAGTTTCCTCATCTGTAAAATTGGAAGAAAAATAGTTCCTGTCTCAGGAATTGTGGGCAGTAAGTAGGATGATACACATAGTGAGTATTTATATTCTTTACTCTTATTTATTCCACAGCTGGGAAAGGAAGACCCACCTTGATAGCTGGCAAGTTAGTGGCAGAACCTAAAACTCAGATCTCAGGACTTCCCTGGTGGTCTGGTGGCTAAGACTGCAGTCCCAATGTAGGGGGCCTGGGTTTGATCCCAGGTCAGGGAACTAAGATTCCACATGCCACAACTGTTTTTACTTTTATTTATAAAAATAAAACTCAGGTCTCCCAAATTTTAGTCCATATATATAGAAAAATATCAGCATGGAGATAATACCTATAAGAATATGGATTTCCTGGAACAGCCATCAGTATTATTAACATAGAGTACTTTGATAACCATTCTCCCGGAGAGTAGAGTATTGATGGTATGGGAAATCACACAGGTAAATCCTGCTAGAGAAGAGATAAAGGAAAACCTGGAGCACAGGAGTTACGTCTATGGAGGGACTCTGATGAGCCAGGCATACAAATTCAGTTCTGCATCTGGTTCCCATCATGTCATGGTCTACAATGGGATTCGGGCTTCCCAGGTTGCAGAAGTGGTAAAGTGGTAAAGAACCCGCCTGCCAATGCAGGAGATGTAAGAGATGCAGGTTCGATCCCTGGGTCTGAAAGATCCCCTGGAGGAGGGCATGGCAACTTGCTCCAGTATTCTTGCCTGGAAAACCCCATGGATGGAGTCGGATGGGCTACAGTCCATAGGGTTGCAAAGAGACACAACTGAAGTGACATAGCATGCACGCACTGTATTGGGAGAGGTCATATACTCGGGCTTTGTAAAGTTTACACTTAAGCCTTGACTTAGATCTGGAACCCTGGAGGAAAGATGGGCCCAGGTGCATTCCCATTTCTGTGCAACCTCGCAGGCGCCCAGCTCCCATAATCCTCTGAAAATGGGAGGACGCCCTCTAAGGCAGTCTGTCCTGCTTCCCATCTGATTCCGCTCCTCTGCCCACCACAGGGAGACAGCAGGCGTCCCAGCCAGAAACTCAGAGGATGCCAATGCCATTCTGGCACCACTCACAGCTCGTTCCATGGTCCTGGGAAAACGATGGAATTCCCCAGCACACTCATTGCCCCTTTGCCAGAAGAGAAACAATAAAATCTGCTTCCCAGAGAGCCGAGGGAATTAATGACTTGAGCGTTTATTAAGTGCTTTGAAGATGCAATGTGTGAAGTGTTCAGTTTTTCCCTCCCTTGCCCGCAGGTTTTCCGAAGGAGGACAAGGAGTCACTGAGAGCCAAGTCGCCGGCATGCATGGAAAGTTCAGGACGCTTCCTAAGGGCACAAGTAGCATATTAACTCTCACTCCAGTTTCAGCCTGGGAAGCACAAGGGATGCACTGAGTCTGCAGTAACTCTCACAGATTGGCTGAATTCCCCTCCAAAAGCACATCTGAAACATTCTCTCTCTCTCTTTTTTTTTTTTAATATTTATTTGGTTCTGCTGGATCTTAGGACTTCCCAGGTGGCTCAGATGGTAAAGAATCTGCCTGTAGTGCAGGAGATTCAGGTTCAATCCCTGTGTCGGGAAGATCCCCTGGAGAAGGGAATGGCTATCCACTCTTGTACTCTTGCCTGGAGAATTCCATGGGCGGAGGAGCCTGGTGGGCTACAGTCCATGGGGTCACAAAGAGTTAGATATGACTGAGCAATGAAACACAGCAGCATAGCTGGATCTTAGTTGCAGCATGTAGGATCTATTTCCCTAACGAGGGATTGAACCCAGGGATCCCTGCTTTGGGAACACAGAATCTTAGCCACTGGACCATCAGGGAAGTCCTGGAAAATCTGCAACTTTCACAGAGCTGCATCCATATCTTAATTCATTTATTCAACAAATTTTAAAAATATTTGTTATATTGGGATAGAGTTGATTTACATGGTGTTAGTTTCAGAAGTACAGCAAAAGTGATTTAGTTATACATATTCATATATCTCTTCTATTCCAGATTCATTCCCATACAGGTTATTACAGAGTACTGAGTAGAGTTCCCTGTGCTACAGAGTAGATCCTTGTTGATTATCTATTTTATATATATATAAAATATATATATATATATATAAAATGAATATGTGCTCATCTTCCAGGGAAGATGCCCTGGAGAAGGGAAAGGCTACCTACTCCAGTGTTATGGCCTAAAGAATTCCATGGACTGTATAGTCCATGGGGTCACAAAGAGTCAGACACAACTGAGGGACTTTCACTTACTTAGATAGATAGATAGAGATATAGATAGTTATATTCCACAAATATTTATCAAACACATTCTGTGTGGCAGGGATTCTCTGGGACACAGCAATAAACTAAACTTCAAAAATCCCTTCATTGTAGAATTTACATTCCACTGGGTGGTTGTGGGGTGGGCATGGAGAACACACGATAAAACAAGAAAGACAAGTAATACAGAGTCTGTGAGATGGGGAAATGTGTTAAGAAGCAAAATAAGAGAGAGTGGTGAAGAGGGGTTGCCATTTGATGAAAGGAGGACAGGGGAGGTGACATTTGAGGAAAAACGTGGGAGAAGGAAGGGAGGAAGCCGGGGGGACACGTAAGGATAGAGTGTTCCATAAAGAGGGAACATCATGAATAAAGGTGCTGAGGCAGGACTTATCTGGAGTAGAGCATGGCAAGCTGTGTGGCCAGAGTAGAGGAAACTAGGAGAAGAGTAGAAGGAGATAAAGACAGGTGGGCAATGGGGGAGGGGAGTTCTGCAAGTCACGGGACGTCTCATAGGTCATTAATACTCTGACTTTCATCTGAGCATAGCATAAACCCACTGGTAGTAGATGGATGGATGGCTAGATGTTGTATATATTGGATGGGTGGATGGATGATGCTTGGATAGATATGTGGAGGGATGGATGTTAGATATATTGGATGGTTTGGATGGATGGTTGGATGGATAGATGGATAGATGGATAGATGGATGGCTAGATGTTGGATATATTGGATGGTTTGGATGGATGGATAGATGATCTTTAGATAGATATTTGGATGGATGAGTGGATGAGGGGATGGATGGATGATGTTTGGATGGATATGCTTGCCAAATTCTCTCTTTCTCTTTTTTTTTTTTTTTTTAGTATTTATTTATTTAGGCTGTGCCAGGCCTTAGATGTGGCATGTGGGATCTTTACTTGCACCTGCCAGATTCTTGATTGCAAACAACTGACCCTAAGTGAGGCAGAAAATAAATGTTCGGGATACCAGGTAACTAATAATCTACAAGAAAAATTTGAGAGGAAAAGTGACATCGTTGCACTGTGTCTTCTGTTTGGCTGTCCGAATCTACCCTCTCCCTTTCTCCCACCTGCTCTGTGCCCAGGAGGCTGACCCATATGGGCCAACTCAGAGTTTTCTCTGGCTCTGGCATGAGATCAGAGGGAGGGCGGTGTGTGTGGACAAGGTATTTATCCTCTGGTCCTTTCCATGCCAGGTCATCACAGGTCGCCTGTGTCCCTCACTCAAGGCCGCAGCCGCTGCCAGGAAGCCTCTCTACACGCTGTCTCTGGACTCTGAAAACGGCTTGCCTCCCCTCACCCCTTCATGCCTAGCAGTGGTAATATGTCCAGTTCCAGGGTACCAAACCATTCCTTTTCCTAAACATAGCCTTTGTTCACTGTTCCTTTGTGAAATTCTGTCTTCAAATTCCCTTGTTTAAATAGAGCATCCATTTGCTGCTATTTCCTGTTACTGTCGATTTATTCACCTTTGCACCTTTGCATAACGCTGGAGCCTAGCTCACTGTCTGCTGTGTTAGAGGAAATGATGAATAACTGATGGATGGATGGACAGATGCAAGGATTTGACAAGAGTGGTCAGGATTCTTGGTTCCAAACAACTAACTTCAACTGAAGCAGAAAATAAATATTCAGGAGAGTGGGTCACTCATAGAATCTGCAAGAAGAATAGTAGGCAAGAGACACGGGAGGCTAGGAGGCTGAAATTCCAGTGCTTCAGCATGGCAAGAGCCCTACTCTTCTCATCACCACCACTGCTCACTGCCCCCAGGACAACTACTGAACAGTTTCCATGTCACTCCAAGATTTTTGTCCTAGGCAGATGTCTATTAGGCCCAGCGCTAATCTCTTGGCACATCCTAGTTTCTAGGGAATGGAGAGAGGGAATCCTCTCCCCTGGATTTTGTAGAGGGAGACAGGAGCTGTCTCCCACCTATTTTGCAATTTCTCCAAAGAAGAAAGATATTTAGATAATACGTGGCTATGGATCAAATGATAGATCAAAGATAGATGGATAAGTAGATAGGTATACAACATAGTGAATAAGTAGTGTTGGACTTGACTCACTGAAGACATACTTAATAAGTGCTTTTGGGAATTGTCTGGTAGTTCAGTGGTTAAGATTCTGAGTTTCCACTACAGGGGGCAAGCCCTGATCAGGGAACCAAGATCCCACAGGTTGTGTGACACAGCAAAAAAAAAAAGTTGTTTTGTGAACAAATAGCCCTGTGAAGAAGACATCAATACAACAGGATTATGAGACTTCCTGAGCCTCAGCAAGTTTTTGTACTGATGGATAAAAAAAGAGTAAAGACAAAAGAAACAGGCATTAGAGATTTAAAGAAACCCATGAAGGCAGAATTTCCAAAAATGGACATTTATGAACCTAGGGCTTTTTGGTACTCTATAAGGGAGGGACATGCTCCATGATCAATACTGCCTTCTTGACACCCCCTTAGAGATTCACATGAGGCATGAGCACAGTAAAGTCTCCAAAAAGTCTTGTAAAAATTGTTTAAATGTGTTGGATTTTCTTTATCATTCCAACGTGATTCACCATGGAATCATTTTCCACGTAACAGCCTGGAGATTGAGGGGTCTGTGAAAGGAAAGCTCTTATCAGATGTTGGGAATAATATGGATGGGGTGTCAGGGTGGAGCTCTGTTGGAGAAAAACTTCATTTTGGAACATGACCTCTCATTGTCACAGAGGGATGGGGAGGCAGAACCATAACCTGAGAAAATATGGGTTGATAAGGACATTCATATTCAAGATGCAGAGAGGGAGACCAGGACATCCTGGAACGGGACTATGCGAGGTAACTGCACCTTCCTTCTTGAGCCTAGATGTTCTTTGCAGTTGGTGGTGAGTTTGAGGCGTCTGGGGAGAGACTGAGATCCCCAAGGTCAGTCTATTCCCTATGGGAAATGCAGGCAAAAGACTCAACCAACTGGTGCAACTGCTCCTGGAACCTCAGGTGGTTCAAACCAAAAGAATGCTCTAGACAAATCCAGAGAATCTCTAAGCCAGAGTCCTGTAAGATTTCAGAATTCTATCATCACTGATTCTATCTGTCCCACTGGAGTGACTTTAAAAATTAAACAGGGTTCAAAAAAAAAAAAATTAAACAGGGTTCAGATGGCTCAGCAGTAAAGAATACACATGCCAACGCGTTCCAAAGTAGGAGACATGGGTTTGTTCCTGGGTCAGGAAGGTCCCTGGGAGAAGGAAATAGCAACCCACTCCAGTATTCTTGCCTGGGAAATCCCATGGACAGAGGAGCCTGGTGGGCTACAGTCCGTGGGGAAGTAGAGTCAGACACGACTGAGTGACTAAACAGCAACCTTAACTACAGCATCTCTCAGAGCCTTTAATACACAAATGATCTTCATCAATCTTCAGTGAGGGAATCAAGGATGCACTGTTTTCCTCAATATATGAGACCAACAACCTCCTCCCTTTTTTGATGGAGTATCTACCAGAATAAGCATTCCATAAAACACAGTTAAGAAAACCAATGATGACCCAATTCTTTCATTTTCCAGAGGGAGGAACTGAGACCTAGGGAGGAAAATGAACCTGCCTAAAGTCAAACGCCAAGCAAAGGTAAGGCCAGAATGTGTGAATCCCATCTCTTTCCACCATGCTGCATGGTAGAGAGGTGTTCGATCAATGACCTTGGAGCTCGGCTCCAAGAAATGAAAGATAAAGAAGATATTTTTTTATTTTTCATTAAATGCTTATGGATTAGGTGCCTTAAAAGTACACACAAAATATATTTTTTGAAAGACAATGAAATGTGGAAAAGTTGCCAACCGTTGTTTAAAAATCCAGCATGAAGGGGAAAGAAGAAATGATGTGAGCAAGTGGCTACTGAGATGAGGCAAGTGTGGATCTCCACTTGGGGAGAATGATGAAAGTTTTATGAAGGTTGCAGACAACTGGTAGTTTTTGTTTGCTTGTTTGTTTGGTAAGTTTATTGATTTCTCTATTTTTGGCTGCCCTGGGTCTTTGTTGCTGCATGCAAATTTTCTCTAGTTGCAGTGAACAGGGGCTACTCTTCGTTTCTATGTGCAGGCTTTTCATTGTGATGGCTTCTCTTGTTGCTGAGCACGGGCTCTAGAGTGTGGGGGCTTCAGCAGTTTCGACGCACAGGCTTTGTTTCTGCTCAGCATGTGGAATCTTCCCAAACCAGGAATCAAACCTTTGTCCCTGCATTGGCAAGCAGATTCTTAATCACTGGAACACCAGGAAAGTCCCTCCTCCACACCTTTAGGTCTGCTTTATGATCTGCCCAGAATGAGTGCCCCTGTCTCATTGGAGAACTCATCCTTCACTGCCCACCTTCTCCTTGAAGCCTCTCCATGGTCAATGGGTTGGCCCAGAACAAGGTCTATATGACATTGATTTGTTCATGAATCCAGGAACTCATTAAATACCTGTTGTGTGCTGGTCACTCTTCTGGGTGTGGGGGCACCCAGAGGTGAACAAGAGGAATGAGGTCCCTGATCTCATGGATCCACACAGCTGAAGAGATGGGAATACCAGACCACCTGACCTGCCTCTTGAGAAATCTATATGCAGGTCAGGAAGCAACAGTTCGAACTGGACAGGGAACAACAGACTGGTTCCAAATAGGAAAAGGAATACGTCAAGGCTGTATATTGTCACCCTGCTTATTTAACTTACATGCAGAGTACATCATGAGAAACGCTGGACTGGAAGAAGCACAAGCAGGAATCAAGATTGCCGGGAGAAATATCAATAACCTCAGATATGCAGATGACACCACCCTTATGGCAGAAAGTGAAGAGGAACTAAAGAGCGTCTTGATGAAAGTGAAAGAGGAGAGTGAAAAAGTTGGGTTAAAGCTCAACATTCAGAAAACGAAGATCATGGCATCTGGTCCCATCACTTCATGGGAAATAGATGGGGAAACAGTGGAAACAGTGGCTGACCTTATTTTTTTTGACTCCAAAATCACTGCAGATGGTGACTGCAGCCATGAAATTAAAAGACACTCCTTGGAAGGAAAGTTATGACCAAACTAGATAGTATATTCAAAAGCAGAGACATTAATTTGCCATCAAAGGTCCATCTAGTCAAGGCTATGGTTTTCCCAGTGGTCATGTATGGATGTGACAGCTGGACTGTGAAGAAAGCTGAGTGCCGAAGAATTGATGCTTTTGAACTGTGGTGTTGGAGAAGACTCTTGAGAGTCCCTTGGACTGCAAGGAGATCCAACCAGTCCATTCTGAAAGAGATCAGTCCTGGATGTTCTTTGGAAGGAATGATGCTAAACTGAAACTCCAGTACTTTGGCCACCTCATGCGAGGAGCTGACTAATTGGAAAAGACTCTGATGCTGGGAGGAATTGGGGGCAGGAGGAGAAGGGGATGACAGAGGATGAGATGGCTGGATGGCATTACTGACTCAATGGACGTGAGTTTGGGTGAACTCCAGGAGTTGGTGATGGACAGGGAGGCCTGGCATGCTGCGATTCATGGGGTTGCAAAGAGTTGGACACAACTGAGCGACTGAACTGAATTGATCTCATGGAATTTTATTTTACTTTATTTTTTTATATTTATGTATTTGGTTGCAGTGGTCTTAGTTGCGGCATGCAGGATCTTCATTGCACCGTGTGAGATCTTTCCCTGGGGTACATGGTCTCTCTAGTCGTGGCTCTTTGGCTTCAGTAGTTGCACCATGGGGGCTTCATTCCTCCAAGGCACGTGGGACCTTAGTTCCCCAGCCAGGGATCGAACCCGAGTCTCCTGCATTGCAAGGTGGATTCTTAACCACTGGACCACTAGGAAAGTCCCTCTCATGGAGTTTTATATCTACCATAAGGACAAAGATCAATCAATAGGTAAGCAATTAATTAAGTCATTTCAACTTCTTAAAAAAATAAACCAAAAAACCCAGTCATCATGATGTGTGTAGCTGATGTATGTACCAAAAATGGGCAACAGGCTGCCTAACCAAGTCACTTCTCCAAGGAGGGCAACTATGGGTTAGATTAGCTGCCTTGGTATCCAAAGAGCAGATCCGAGGGGGGCTAGACTCTGTTTATAAGTCCCCTTCTTCTCTGGTGCCACAGTTTTTCCCCTGGGGCAGAAAAAAAAAAAATTAAGGTTAACAACATGGTCCCTAAACCACAGGCTCGGGCAGAGCTGGAGACAGAGACCATGATTATTAAGTTCTGCCTGATGCCAAGATGAAAGGTAATCTATAAAAAAATAAAAAAAAAAGAACTAGTACTATTAGGGTAGAGGTGGGTCAGCTCCTGGCTTTAGCCAGGGGCTGGAGAAAGCCTGAGGATTCTTCAACATGAAAGTGTTGCCGCAAAGACAAGCTGTGATTAATCAGTACTGTCATTAGTCCTTCCATTACCGGCTGGCTGGGCCTTCACCGGGAGGATGGCTCTTAAAAGCACCCTCTGCTGCTGCTGCTGCTAAGTCGCTTCAGCCGTGTCCGACTCTGTGTGACCCCAGAGACGGCAGCCCACCAGGCTCCCCCGTCCCTGGGATTCTCCAGGCAAGAACACTGGAGTGGGTTGCCATTTCCTTCTCCAATGCATGAAAGTGAAAAGTGAAAGTGAAGTCACTCAGTCATGTCCGACCCTCTGTGACCCCATGGACTGCAGCCTACCAGGCTCCTCCGTCCGTGGGATTTTCCAGGCAAGAGTACTAGAGTGGGGTGCCAGTGCCTTCTCCACAAAGCACCCTCTACTGCACCCTAAAGAAAACCTTCATAACCACTAATACCCCAACCCCGCCCACCATCCCAATGTCCCTGGACTCTCTGAAGTTGTATACCTACTGCTTGCCAAAAACTTCCCCAACTAGGTATGTAATATACTGGGGTATTTTTTTTCCCTTCCAGTTTTATTGAGATATAATTGACATAAGTACTGTATAAGTTTAAGGTGTACAGCACATTTTGCGGAGAAGGCAATGGCACCCCACTCCAGTACTCTTGCCTGGAAAATCCCATGGACGGAGGGGCCTGGTGGGCTGCAGTCCATGGGGTCGGTAGGAGTCGGACACGACTGAGCAACTTCATTTCCACTTTTCACTCTCATGCATTGGAGAAGGAAATGGCAACCCACTCCAGTGTTCTTGCCTGGAGAATCCCAGGGACGGGGGAGCCTGGTGGGCTGCCATCTCTGGGGTCGCACAGAGTCGGACATGACTGCAGCAACTTAGCAGCAGCAGCAGCAGCACATTTTGACATTACATACTCTATGAAATAATCATCACCATAATGTTTAGTGAAGATCCATCATTTCATATGGATACAAAATTAAAGAAATAGAAAAAATTTTTTCCCTTGTGATGAAAACTCTTAGGATTTACTCTCTTAACTTTCATATGGAATACACAGTGGTATTAATTATATTTATCCTATTGTACATGCAATATACATCTTTCTGTATGAATGTGAGAGTTGGACCATAAAGAAGGCTGAGTGAGAGCTGAAGAATTGGTGCTTTCGAACTGTGGTACTGGTAAAGACTCTTGAGAATCCTGTGGACAGCAAGGAGATCAAACCAGTCAACCCTAAAGGAAATCTGAATATTCAACCTGAATATCCATTGGAAGGACTGATGCTGAAGCAGAAGTTCCAGTATTTCAGCTACCAGATGCAAAGAGCTGACTCATTGGGAAAGACCCTAATGCTGGGAAAGATTGAGGGCAGGAGGAGAAGGGGATGACAGAGGATGAGATGGTTGGATGGCATCATTGACTCAAAGGACATGAGTTTGGGCAAACTCCAGGAGATAGTGAAGGACAGGGAAGCCTGGTGTGCTGCAGCCCCTGGGGTCGCAAAGAGTCAGACATGAATTAGGGACTGAACAACAACGTGTAATATACCATTATAGTAACCACTCTGAAGATTCAATGCTATTGCCTCATTCTTTTTTTTGCTTTTCTTTTTTGGCTGTACTATGAGACACATGGAACTTCCCTGACCAGGAATCGAACCCATGCCCCCTACAGTGGAAGCACAGAGTCTTAAACACTGGACCACCAGGAAAGTTTTTGCTTTTTTTTGGCAGGGGTTGGGGGGTGGGGAGAGGGGGGGCAGCAGGGTGGAGCGGAATTCTTGCCTCATTCTTGACCTATGGGTCAAAAAACTAAAACTCAGCTTTGGGGGTGACCAAGTCAGAACTGAGACATCAAGTCTAAAGTTCCTTCTACCATGTTCCACACCTTCTGGCCCCGTGCTCACACACCATCTCCTGACCCGTGAAGATTCCTGAGCAGCAGCTGAGGTCAAGAAAGAGCAGAAAAACCACCACTAGGGAATCTTATCCTCCTATGCTCTTCCCTCCTCTCTTGCTCTCTTTAATGGGGTCAACTCTTTGGCTTCTCCAAGGACCTTCCAGCTTCTATCTGCTATAGAGGCATCACACATTTTTCTCAAGGACACGGTGTGATCAGATTTTATCAGGCCTAAGAGAAACAGCATTTTCAAGGATGTGAGGGCTGAAAAGAAGATGTCTTGGTGTAGATTCAGCAAATACTGGCAATTTTCTTCCAGTTTTGGTTGCTGTCAACTACAAATTCATCTATCACTTGTCCCAAGGCTGCCACGTCTGTTGGGAACATTCTATGTTAAGAGTGGCATTGCTGGACCACCCTGGTGGTCCAGAAGTAAAGACTCTGAGTTTCCACTGCAGGGGAGTTCGGGTTCCATCCCTGACTGGGGGACTAAGATCCCGTGTGAAGCCGTACTGCCTGGAGTTGTTAAGGAAGACCTCCCACCTCCTGAGAACTATAACTCAGTTTTCCCATCTATAGAATGGGAATAGCTAACTTCCTTAAGATTAAGAGCATGAGAAAATGCTTCTTTCTCTTTTAGTTTGTTAATTGCCTCACGCTGGAGGTATTCAGCCATGGCTCATCAATTCACTCATTCATTCAATAAATACTTTACTTTGAGCACCCACAGTATGCCCAGTGCTGCTTTAGGTTCTGGAGGTAAAGTCAAGAGTAAGACATGGGGCTTCCCTGGTGGTTCAGCGGCTAAGACTCTGGGCTCCCAGTGCAGGGGGCCCAGGTTTGATCCCCTGATCAGGGAACTAGATCCCACATACTGTAACTAAAGATCCCATATGCCACAACTAAGACCCAGTGCAGTCAAATAAATAGATTTTTAAAAATAAGAAGAGTAAGACATATCTATATATCTGAGTCTAGAGGACCCCTAGCTTCCTCCAGATTCTCCAAGAGCTCTGTGAACCAAACAGCTGCAGTAAATCCTTTCTGATCCAGAGACATTACAGGTTCCTGGGCCATCCTCCTCCTGCCTCTATTTCCCCATCTATAAAGTGGGACTAATGATAAACATCCCCCACGCACACACACAAGGATAACATCAGATTAATCCAATGAAGAGAACTAGGTGCTTTGAGCTCCCTGTGAAAGGGAAGATTCAAGCACTGTAGAGGCTGAGACTTGTCTACTGCATGCACAAATGTGACTTTCTCTCCTGTTCCTGGGAGTCCACAAAATCTAAGAGGACACTTCTGGACCCTGGGGAGAAGCCTGAACAGGCTCTGGAAAGGGACAGGGTCCCAGAGTTACAGACTGAAGTGAGAGAGGGACCACGCACATGCATTTACCTCCGGGTCACTGGTTCCAACACAGGCTGGCAGATCTCAACTGAAAGTTACTGCCATCTGCTCCATGACCTCAATCCATTCGCTACCATGCACATTGCAACTGGCAGCCCCAGCGGGCAGGCTGGCACTGACCGTAGCTGAAAAATGGGTCACTCCCAAGAGTCCCAAGGGCTGGCCTGGGCCCTGGATTGGGGCAGGGGGTGAGCAGGGAGGGGCCTGGAACTTCCATCTAAAAGAATAGCTGGAAGAGTGGCATGGGTGAAGGTCTCGTCCACTAGGAAGCTCTCTAGACTCCACCTTCCCTCTGCTCTGGATCCCAGCAAGCAATGACATGTCACCCACCCCCTGCCATGTGTAGGACCCGGATGTCAGGTAAACCACAGCAAAGCAGGATGGGATATCTAGTCGATTTCACATGACAATAGGAGCTATTTTTCAAGAACCTACAGTACGCCAAGGAAGAAGTTGGGCATATGACCTGTACCACCTCATGCAATTGTTAGTCCAAATCTGAGAGCTATGGACTCTTGCTTTCAATTTACAGTGAGAAAACAGAGGCCCAGAGAGGGAAAAAAAACTGCCCAGAGTCACTCAGCCATAGGTGTTGGCCCAGGATTTGAACTCAAGAAGTTATTGTTTAATGAGTTACAGAGTTTCAGGGTGGGGAGATTTTAAAAAAAAGTCCTGGAAATGGATGGTTACATGTGAGGGTACTTATTGCCACTGAACTGTATACTTAAAAATAATTTAAATGGTAAATTCTGCTCTGTGCATTTGACTACAATATAATTACTTACATGACCATCCTTAGAGGGAGGCCTAAATGGGATTATTCATTCCATGGAACTCTATACAGCAGCAAAAACATGACAAGTCTGCATTACTAATATGGAAAATTTCTTAGGGATATTGTTAAGCAAAAAAAAAAGTTGCATAGTTATACATCTAATATGAATCAATTTATGCAAACACACACACACACTCAAAAAGCTCCATTTATTTTCTGTGTGTGTGTGTGTGTAGCCAGTTGTGCTTGTTTTGAAAACATAAATTTGTTCCATCATGATTGATATATTTGGGAACAATCTGAGCATAACCAAATTTCGTGTTTGCTCATGCATGATTTCATCCACAAGAAACACTGGGTCAATGCAGAAAATTGCACCCAGCTGAACTGACCACACAGGAACACACCAAACAGACACCCCACAACCTCTTCCATCTGCCTCCGTGTACAGCGTGTGTTATGAGCCACACCTACCCACACCTGGGTTACAAATTTCTGATTTCAGACAAACCTCTTTCTCCCAATTCACAAGAATTCAAAAGCTGCAGCCTTTCTGGCACCACTTCCACAAGACAAGTTCAGGACTTTGCCAAAGTCTAATTCCATAGTTATTATAGCATTTAGATATTTCTTTTTTTTTTTTTTTAAGGTATTTCTTAACCATTTAACATGTGTAAAACTGTGCTATTGTTTTTATTAGTTTTCTTTGTTTTTTAATGTGTAGAGTGTTGCCTCCTTAGTTTTATTTTTCTCATAAGTTCTTGCAGTTTTATTGTGTGATTTTTTTTCATAGTGTAAGATTTTAGGACTGCATATGCCACATTATAGCAGAATTAACTGCACATACATCTTTTTCTAAAGATATACATGTACCCACACACGTGTATGCATGAGTGTATAGATAAATAAGTGAAAATTTATAAACTGATAACAGTGAACTTATCATTGGGATGGGGAGGTTGGGGGAAGTAGCTAGAAGAACTTTAGTCATATGTATTGGTTTAATTTTATAGGAAGTGTTGTTAATTTTATTAACTGTGTAGCTAAATTTTTAATTAAAAAAAAAAAAAAAGACCTCACCGTTTCCAGACCCATGTTCATAGCAACACTATTCACAACAGCCAAGATATGGAAGCAACCCAAATGTCCACGGATGGATAAATGGACAAACAAAATGTGGTCATTCCATAGAATAGAACATGACTCAGCCTTAAAAATAAGGAAATCCTGTCACGTGGTCCAACGTGGATGAACCTTGAGGACAGTGTGCTGAGTGAAACAAACCAGACACAGAAGGTTAAATACTGTACGAGTCCACTTATACGAGGCCCCTAGTGTACTCTGATTCACGGAGGTAGAAAGGCGGGTGCCAGGGCTTGGTGGGGGAAGGGGGGTCAAGAAATGGAAAGCTAGTGTTTAATGAGAACAGAGTTTCCGTTTTGCAAGATGAAAAGAGTTTTGGAGAACTGTGGCACGACAAAGTGAATGTATTGACCCCTGCTGAAAATGGTTAAGATGGTAAGATTTAACACACTTAGAAATGGTTAAGATCACAAATTTTAGGTTACAGTTTTTTACCATTGTTACATTAAACAATAATAATAATAAACTTAGGGATTTCCCTGGGATCCAGTGGTTAAGAATCCACCCTCCTGTGCAGAAGACACAGGTTCAGAGCAACTAAGATCCTGCAAGGGTCAACTAAGACCCAGTGCAGGCAAATAAATAAATATAAAAAAAATTTTTTTTAAGATCCATAATAATGGGTATAATTATATCACCTTGCTGCACACCTGTAACTAACATATCATTGTTAATTAACTCTGCTGGAATCTAGAATAAAAAATTTTTAAATAAAAATTCCATAACAAACCCCATGAAAAGTTCCACCAGTAAAGCGACAGACACTCAAGCTACCCAAAAAGATACAGAACAGCCCATTTCCTGAAACTTCTAGAAGAATACAGGAACCCTGTGTAAAACTAGAGGGTTGACTCTGGTTTATCAGCTCCTCCGGCCAGTTGGTTGATTGACTGGCGGAGGCATCATGCCCCACCCAGAAGCTTAAT